>NC_138864.1:38331101-38663795 GCF_965194805.1 Balaenoptera borealis | reverse complement strand
GCAGTAATCATCACAGTAGCTATAATATGAAAGCAACCTAAGTGTTCATCCACTAGTTCCTGGATAAGCAAAGTGTGGTATACCCATATAATACAATATTATTCAGTGTTAAGAAGGAAAAGATCTAGGAATATGCTACAACATGGATGAATCTTGAGGAAATTTAGCTACCAAAAATGCCATTTTTGTGACTTTTAGTGAGTCATAACAATACAACTACTTATTTCAATTTTATGGGGGTACTTAGGGTAGTCAAAACCACAGAAATTGGGAGGGTAATGACGCTTTTCAGGTGGTTATGGAACAAAAAGGAAAGTTATATTTAAAGGATATAGAGTTACGGTTTTAAAACGTAGAAAAGAATTAGAAAGATAAATGGTGATGTTGATCGCCCAATAATATGAATGCATTTAATATCACTGAACGGTGCACTTTATAATAACTAACATGTTATATTTTATGTTATTTGATTTTACCAACATACAAAATTGGGAAAGAATGTAATATCAGGAAAGGGAGTGGACCTGGGATAGAGCAGAGAGCAATCAGAAGGGTGAGACACTGCATATGTTGAAGAAGAAGAGCTGAGAGTCTTCATTGGCCAGAAGAGACTTTATAAAAGAGAAAAAAAAATTACTCTGAGGGTGTATTAGATAGATATCTGTGGGTGTGCTGCTATCTCCCATGGGTTATCTTAAAGAGTCTTTAATAAAGTCCATAAGGCTTGCTGAGGCTTTTTTAAAAATTGGATTCCCTAGGAGATAATTAGAGGGTGGTACTTAAGTCTATGTCTAGGTTGACAGATTTTGCAGGGAAGACGAACCTGAGAACAGTGGAGGTCTTAAGAGTGTAAGTACATGGAAATTAGAAAAAAAATAATAATAAAGGGAATTAGGAAAACTTTGGACTTTGAAGGTCATGTATTATTACTGAGTCAGACCTGAGGTTTCTAAGGAGTTATATACACAGTTGCTATTTGGATTACTTGTTGATAAAGATAAGTGGAAAAACTAGAGTCGTTCCCAAGTGTAGGTAAGATACAATGAGAGGATGGAGGTGGAAAGTAGGGAGACCCAGAGAAAAGTGGGAAGGTCATATTGGGCCAAGATGGTGGTAATATCCAACAGAACAGACGGTAGGACAGACTATGGATTCATCTTTTTTATTTCGCCTTCCCCCCTCATCCTTAATAATTCTTTGGGAATATTTCACTGCTCTGTGATGCAGGTACAGAATTCGAGTGAGGAGGCTACACCTTCAGTGTCCAGCTGTCTGAGTCCTCAGTGTGCTTCAAATGATGGAGAACTATTGCTTCTTTATGAGAAGGGTTAGTACCTCGTAGCTAAGCTTAAGCTGGAGCTTATGCAATATTGATTCCATTTTATATATACTGTTGGCATGGAGGTTCCTCCTCCTCTTTTCTTGAACATTATGAAATGAATCTATATTTCTCAGGATTTGGGTATATCAGATAAATACGTTAAGTAAAGGAATCTTATATATTGCTCCCTGCATAGTTTGCTCTTTCTTGTTTCTCTTTTACCTTTACTAAATTAGCACAGGGAGAGACCTTGAAATGTTCTAATCAGGAGAGATTAGAACATCATATTTCTAGAGAGGTTGGTTGGACAGAGCAGGGGTCCCAGTGAGAATCCAAGCTTCTGCTTCTACTTGGAAGTGTACCTGTGTAGAATAGAGGGCTCCAGGAAATATCCTAGAATATTCCAATGTCCCTGTGGGAGATCATTAAGAGAGGCAGGATCTGGTAGCAGATCAGTGTACTATGACATGTTTGTCAGTCATCTGATGTGAGATTCTCAGAGCCAATCCCATATGGTAGGGCTGAGTGCAGAGTGATGAAGAACCTGTGAAAGCCTTTGATTGCATGTTAAAGATGAAGCTCTGATTTCGGGGAGAATTTTCTTACCTGACTGAATGTCACCCTTCTGTGGGGATGAGATTCTGTGCTTTTCCTCTGTTGATGACCACTGACTACAAATCATTAGAGGATCATGTCTAGAAAGCATTCTTTATTTAATTTCTTAAAGAAGAAAGCATAGAAAACATTTTTATCCACTTTCAAATTGAGGATCAAGGGGAATGACATCAGTGAAAATGTCAGAGTAGGGAGCTCTGGCTTGCGTCCATCCCCAGAAACATTGACATACGTGGTAAAACCTGTCAAAATGACCTTATCAACACATGTAAGTTTTCTTTTCTTTTCACGCTGTACATTTATCTTTCATTGAAACTTTACTTACTACAGGATGTGGAGAATAAACAGGGAAGTAGAAACTGTATTTCCTGATGAGAGAATCACTAAGTAGCATTAGCTGTTCTGAACTCTGCCTTACTCACCGTGACTCTAATTAAAACAAACAAACAAACAAAACACTTTTTTTTTGGTAAGTCAGTTCTGACATTTCCTCGTTAAAGACAAGGTAACAGATACAGACTTAGATCTACCAGAATTGAGCAAACTTTTGATTGTACTTGTGTTGAACATATGAGCATGACCTGCTACAAATCTTCATTATACTTATTGCCACAACGGACAAATTCCCTTTTTCCACTCCTGATATGTTGCATGTAAGGAATGCATAGGTCACTAACCCCAGCTGGTCACAGGTAAACTCTGCCACATGGATTACTGCATGTTTTCCTGCTGGAAGACCACACATTCTCGAGGATCATGCCTGCAGAGTATCTGGGCTCTTCTTTTTTTCTGGATAAAGGTTAGATAATCACCTAATTTTATGAGAAATATATAAATTGTATTTGCATATTCTTCAGGTTTTTATTTATCCATTCTCTTTCAAGTCCTAAGTGCAAATATTAAAGTGATTTCCAAGAAGGTGGTAAATAAGACAGCTCCAAAATTAGCAATAAATCATAATACAATTGTGAATGCATTAATGTGTGATTAATATGTAGATACTTATGTAAATGCAAGTTTAGTAATGCTTTGTGGAGAGCTTCAGAATCTAGGTATTAAAAAAAAAAAAGAGGAAGCAGTTCTTGAAACTCTCAGGGAATTATAGAGAAGTCTTTGTGTCTATAAATATCATTCTGAAATAATGCATATTCTCAGAAATAAACTAGGCATAACATTGTAGGAAAAAAACTTCATGAAATGAAAGAGCATGTGAGATGGCCATACAAGAAAAAGAATATTCTCAGAGAATAATGAACAGTGTGGAGTTCAGCAGAAGGGTCATACACATTCAGAGATGAAAACTTTGGAGAGCCTAATTGTGAGTTCCTCATATTTCATCTTTGGAGACACGGTAGTCATTTGAAATATGATGTTATAAGATGACGTTAATAAAAAAAAAATAAGATGACGTTAACATACTTAAATACTTTCGTTTAGAAATGACCACTTAGAACCAGAGTAAATGAAAGAACACAAAATTATGTTTATGTTGATTTTTAAAGACCTCAGGTGAGTGCTGATTATTTAAAAATGCATGATGTCTTTCACTGCAAAGTAAAGGAGCTGTTACAGTGGAGGATTACTGGACTGAATGTCAATATTATGACATAGTATGAGTGTGTTTCGTGTTTGGTAATTGCAATCATTGTTGCTTTTGTTGTGGTCATCCATTGACAGTGCTTGGTGTCAGTTGATTTATCTCTTGTAAAAATAAAATACAGTCTGTGTGTGTGTGTGAAAAAAACATACATGATGTCTTGACTAAAGTTGTATGGAATTTGAGATCTGGAAAAAAGCATTTCTTTTCTGTAATGCTAGGATGATAATTGGACATTTTTGCAAGAAAGAGATTTCAGGATGCAAATCTCGTGTCTCTAAGGTGGGAAGTCAGTTCATGGTGGAACATTCTATTAAACTTGTCTGAGTGGAGAAATATTTCTTTGGAAGGAAGAGGTGACGAATCCCTTTTTAAGAATTAATGGTTTATAGCATACCGAATGAGCAAAATGGCTATTTCTGAACTTTAGAAAAAAATAATATAGTTTTTCTGCATTTATAACATGAGGCTGATGTAAAATATCAAAAATTCTTTATTTTGAAAAGCAATGTAATCAATTTGACATAATTCATATATATTGAACCTGTGGTACACACACACACAGTAAAACTTACATTCAGAAAATTGTTTGCACTTAAGAAATATTTTCAAGTGTAGTTGATTTACAATGTTGTGGGTGTTTTAAATACATGTTTATTGGAGTATACTTACTTTATAACACTGTATTAGTTTCTGCTTTACAACAAAGTGAATCAGCTATATGTATACATATATTCCCCATATCCCCCCCCCCTTGAGCCTCCCTCCCACACTCCCTATCCCACCCCTCTGGGGGACATAAAGCACCGAGCTGATCTCCCTGTGCTATGCGGCAGCTTACCACTAGGTATTTTACATTTGGTAGTGTATATATGTCAGTGCTACTCTCTCACTATGTCCCTGTCTCCCGTTGCCCCCTGTGTCCTTAAGTCCGTTCTCTACATCTGTGTCTTTATTCCTGCCCTGTCACTAGGTTCGTCAGTACCATTTTTCTAGATTCCATATATATGTGTTAGCGTACGGTATTTGTTTTTCTCTTTCTGACTTACTTCACTCTGTATGACAGACTCTAGGTCCAACCACCTCACTGCAAATAACTCAATTTTGTTCCTTTTTATGGCTGAGTAATACTCCATTGTATAGATGTGCCACATCTTCTTTATATATTCATCTGTCGATGGACATTTAGGTTGCTTCTATGTCCTGGCTATTGTAAATAGTGCTACAGTGAACATTGTGGTACCTGTATCTTTTTGAATTATGGTTTTCTCCGGGTATATGCCCAGTAGTGGGATTGCTGGGTCGTATGGTAGTTCTATTTTTTAGCTTTTAAGGAATCTCCATACTGTTCTCCATAGTGGCTGTATCAGTTTACATTCCCACCAACAGTTCAGGAGGGTTCCCTTTTCTCCACACCCTCTGCAGCCTTTATACATTGTTGTATTAATTTCTGCTGTTCAGCAAAGTGATTCAGTTTTATATATATCTATCTATATATCTATCTATATCTATATATCTATATCTATATGTCTATATCTATTCTTTTCCATTATGGTTTATCACAGGATATTGAATATAGTTTCCTGTGCTATACAGTAGGTCTTGGTGGGTTGTCTATCCTATGTAGAATAGTTTGCTTCTGCTATTCCAAAACTCCCAATCTTTCCTTCACTCTCTCCTTGGCAACCACAACTCTCTTTTCTATATCTGTGTGTTTGTTTCTGTTTCGCTGACATGCTCATTTGTGTCCTGTTTTCGATTCCACATATAAGTGATATTATATGGTATTTGTCTTTCTCTCTCTGACTTACTTCACTTAGTATCATTATCTCTAGGTCCATCCATGTTGCTGCAAATGGCATTATTTCATTCTTTTTTATGTCTGAGTAATATCTTTTGTATACGTATACCACACCTTCTTTATACACTCGTTTTTCAATGAACATTTAGGTTGTTTCCATGTCTTGGTTGTTATAAATAGTGCTGCTATGAACATAGGGTTTCATGTATCTTTTTGAATTATAGTTTTGTCTAGATATATGTCCACAAGTGGGATTGCTAGATCATATGGCAACTCTATAGTTTTTTTGAGGAACCTCCATACTGTTTTCCTTAGTGGCTGCACCAACTTACATGGCCACCGACAGTGTAGAAGAGTTCCCTTTTCTCCATACCCCCTCCAGCATTTGTTAATTGTAGATTTTTTTTTTAATGATGGCCATTCTGATCAGTGTGAAGTGATACCTCATTGTAATTTGGATTTGCATTTATCTAATAATTAGTGATGATGAGCATCTTTTCGTGTGCCTATTGGCTCTCTGTATGTCTTCTTTGGAGAAATGTTTATTTAGGTCTTCTACCCATTTTTCCATTGAGTTGTTTGTTATTTTGTTATTGAGTTGTATGAGCTGTTTGTATAGTTTGGAAATTAAGCCCTTGTCAGTCTCATCATTTGCTAATATTTTCTCCCAGTCCATAGGTTGTATTTTCATTTTGATTATGGTTTCCTTTGCTGTGCAAAAGCTTATAAGTTTGATTAGTTCCTGTTTCTTTTTTGCTTTTACAGTAAGTCCCCTACATATGAACAAGTTCTGTTCCAAGAGTGCGTTTGTAAGTTCAATTTGTTTGTAAGTCCAACAAAGTTCGCCTAGGTACCCAACTTACACAGTCGGCTATATGGTATTGTACCGTAATAGGTTTATAATACTTTTCACGCAAACAATACATTAAAAAACAAGCACAAAAACAAAGAAAGCATTTTTAATCTTACAGTACAGTAACTTGAAAAGTACAGTAATACAGTACAACAGCTGGGATACTCGGGCTGGCATCGAGGGAACAGGCGAGCAGAGTTACTGGTTGGAGGAGGGAGGGGAGGTGGGAGATGGTAGGGGTGAAGGATTATCAGCAGTAGGAGACAGAGGGCAAGCTGCAATTTCACTCATACCTGACGTTGATGGCAAAGGTTCTGGTTCCTTGCTGGATTTAATTCTATCTACCCTCTTGAAAGAATGATCCATTGATGTCTGGGTAGTAGCTCTTTTTTTCTCATCATAGATGACAAGGTAACACTGGATTGCAATCTGAATGGCTGCTGCCACCTTTGGGTCCCATTCTAGGTTCGGGTCCTGTGCCTCAAAAACTAACAGTGCTTCCTCAAATAACGAAGATTCCCTTGCCATTTTCTGTGTCGTGAATCTCTTCAGTTCTTCAGTTACTTTTTCTTCCTCCTGTCCCTCTTCATCCTTTCTCTGGGCCTCCAATTCCATCAGTAAGCTCCTCATGTTGCACAGCAAGGAGTTCAGCGAAATCGTCCTCTTGCAGATCTAGCTCCAGCTTCTCGCTGAGGGTCACTACGTTGCTGAAGACCTCTTCAGACTTCTGATCTACCTTCTCAAATCCACAAAAATCATGAACAAACTGTGGGCAAAGGTTCTTCCAAACCCCATTCATCGTGACCGCCATACCCTCACACCATGCAAAGTCAATGTTTTTTATGGTCTTGTAGATGTTATAGTCCTCCCAAAGTTGTCCCTAGGTTGTTCCTGATTTGTCACTTACCTTTACTGCCTGACAAAAAGTGTGACATAAATAATATTTCTTGAAAGTCGCTATAACGCCCTGGTCCATAGGTTGGATGAGCAACGTAGTATTTGGTGACAGATGCAGGACTTTGACGTTGGGATGAAAGTCATCCATGAATGGGGGGTGGCCCAGAGCATAGTCGAGCAGCAAAAGAATGTTTTGCTGGAAAGTCCTTCTCCAAGCAATATTCCTCTACATCTGGGATAAAGTGGTGGCAAAACCAGTCCTGGAACGTGGCCTGTGTAATCCGGGATTTGGGGTTACGCTTCCACACAACAGGAAGAGAGCCCTTGGCTATGTTTTTAAGGGTTCTTGGGTTCTGTGAATGATAAACTAAGAGAGGTTTCAGCTTCAATTCACCGGAAGCATTGCCACCAAACAACAGTTAGCCTATCCTTTGCTGCTTTACAGCCCGGCATCAACTTTTCCTCCTTACTGACGTAACTTCGGTCTGGCATCCTCTTCCAGTACAGTTGTGTCTCATCCACATTAAAAACCTGGTTGGGTAAATACACACCATCATCAATAATTTCTCAAAGTGTTTCTGGAAGTTCCTGGACAGCTACCCTATCTGCACTTGCTGTCTCTGCACTTACTTTTACATTGTGAAGGCTGGCTCTAGCCTTGAACCGATGAAACCAGCCATGGCTGGCATTAAAAGATGTGCCCTCTGATTCTTTGCCGTGTTTCTTCTTCAAGTCTTCATAAAGGCTTTTAGCTTTCTCTTGAATCAGCGTTAAGTTGAGCAGGACTCAGCGCTGATGTTGATCCTGCATCCGCACACTGAGAAGTTTCTCCATCTCCTCCATCACTTTTCCATGCTTCTTGGATATTGTGTCAACATCGTCGGCACAGCAGACTTCACATGTTCCATGATCTTGTCCTTGTCCTTTAGATTCGTGCCAATGATTGAATGATTCATATTATAAGAATGAGCGATGTCTAACATCTTTTTGCCTCGCTCCACTCTCTCAATTACTTTCACTTTTTTTTCCATCATTATCGCTTGGCGCTTCTTCACAGTACCAGCTACATCACGTCTGCTTTTACGCTTGCTTCCAGACATCTTGGGCTTGAAATAAAGGTACTGTACTACTGTACTCTATACAGTACTGTAAAGTACACAAAAGCACAACCACATATAGAGGAAGCACGCACGTGACAATGTATGTCAGACACGTGAACTAACTTACATGATTGGACACGCGAATGGACGTTTGCATCTTTGAAAGTTTGCAACTTGAAGGTTCGTATGTAGGTGACTTACTGTATTTGTACTGCCTAGGGAGAACTACCTAGGAAAATTTTGGTATGACTTATGTCAGAGAATGTTTTGCTTATGTTCTCTTCTAGGAGTTATAAGGTGTCCTATCTTATATTTAAGCATATAAGCCGTTTTGAGTTTATTTTTGTGTATGGTGTGAGGGTATGTTCTGACTTCACTGATTTGCATACGGCTGTCCAACTTTCAAAACACCACTTGCTGAAGAGACTGTCTTTTCCCCATTGTATATTCTTGCCTCCTTTGTCAAAGGTTAATTGACCATAGGTGTGTGGGTTTATTTCTTAGCTCTCGATTCTATTCCATTGATCCATGTATCTCTTTCTGTGCCAATACAATGCGGCTTTGATTACTGTAACTTTGTAGTATTTTCTGAAGTTTAGGAGGGTTATGCCTCCTGCTTTGTTCTTTTTCCTGGGGATTGTGTTCACATTTCTGACTTTTTATGGTTCCAGATACATTTTAGGATTATTTGTTCTAGTTCTGGGGAAGATGTCATGGGTAATTTGATAGGGATCACATTAAATCTGTAGATTGCTTTGGGTAGTATAGCCATTTTAACAGTATTAATTCCTCCCATCCAAGAGCGTGGGATGTCTTTCCATTTCTTTGAATCATCTTCAGCTTCCTTTACTAATGTTTTGTAGTTCTCAGTATATAAGTCTTTCACCTCCTTGGTGAGGTTTATTCCTAAGCATTTTATTTTTTTGATGCCATTAAAAAAAGGATTGCTTGTTTACATTTCCTTTCTGATATTTCATTGTTAGTGTAAAGAAATGCAACCAGGGACTTCCCTGGTGGCTCCGTGGTTGAGAATCCGCCTGCCAATACAGGGGACACGGGTTTGAGCCCTGATGCAGGAAGATCTCACATGCCGTGGAGCAACTAAACCTGTGTGCCACAACTACTTAGCCTGCACTCTAGAGCCAGTGAGCCACAAATACTGAGCCCATGTGCCACAACTACTTAAGCCTGCATGCCTAGAGCCCGTGCTCCACAACAAGAGAAGCCACTGCAATGAGAAGCCTGCGCACCACAAGAAAGTCTAGTCCCCACTGGCCACAACTAGAGAAAGCCCGTGCACAGCAATGAAGACCCAATGCAGCCAAAATAAATTTAAAAAAAAAAAGAAAGAAAAACCAGGAAATGCAACCAATTTATATATGTTAATCTTGTATCCTGCTACTTTGCTGAATTTGTTTATCAGTTCTAGTAGTGTTTGTGTGGAATTTTTAGGGTTCCCTTTATATATATTATCATGTCATCTGCATATAATGGCAACTTTACCTCTTCCCTTCCAATTTGGTTAGATTTTATTTCTTTTTCTTGTCTGATTGTTGTGGCTAGGACTTCCAATACTATGTTGAAGAGAAGACGTGAGAGTGGGCATCCTTGTCTTGTTCCAGATTTTAGCGGGAAGGCTTTCAGCTTATGAACGTTGAGTGTTATATTGGCTGTGGGTTTGTCATAAATAGCTTTTATTATGTTGAGATATGTTTCCTCTGTACCCACGTTGGTAAGTGTTTTTACCATGAATGGATGTTGAAGCTTTTCAAATGCTTTTTCGCCATCTATTGAGATGATCGTTTGTTTCTTGTTTTTCCTCTGTCGATGGGGTGTATCATGTTGATTGATTTGCATATGTTGAAACAGCTTTGTGAAACTGGGGTGAATCAAATTTGGTCATGGTGTATGATCCTCTTATGTGTTGTCGGATTCGGTTTTCTAATATTCAGTTGAGAATTTTTGCATCTATATTTATCAACGATATTGGCCTGCAGTTTTCTTTTTTGGTAGTGTCTTTCTCTGTGTTTTTTTTTTAAAGTCTTTATTGAATTTGTTCCAATATTGCTTCTGTTTCATGTTTTGGTTTCTTGTTTGTGAGGCATGTGGGATCTTAGCTCCAAAACCAGGGATCGAACCTGCACCCCCTGCACTGGAAGGCGAAATCTTAACTGCTGGACCACCAGAAAAGTCCCCATCAGTTTTATTTGTTTTTTTTTTTTAAGTAAATTTCTTTCTTTCTTTATTTCTGGATGCATTGGGCATTCGTTGCTGTGCTCGGGCTCTCTCTAGTTGCGGTGAGCGGGGGCTACTCTTCGTTGTGGTGTGCAGGCTGTTCATTGTGGTGGCTTCTTTTGTTGCAGATCATGGGCTCTAGGTGCGTGGGCTTCAGCAGTTGTGGCTATCAGGCTCAGTAGTTGTGGCTCGTGGGCTGTAGAGCGCAGGCTCAGTAGTTGTGGCACACAGGCTTAGTTGCTCCATGGCATGTGGGATCTTTCCAGACCAGGTCTCGAACCTATGTCCCCTGCAGTGGCAGACAGATTCTTAACCACTGTGCCACCAGGGAAGTCCCCCCTCCCCATCTGTTTTTTGATATCAGCGTGATAGTGGCTTCATAGAATGTCTTTGGAAGTATTCCTTACTCTTCAATCTTTTCGAAGAGTTTGAGAAAAATCAGTGTAAGTTCTGCTTTTTATATTTGGTAGAATTTGCCTGTGAAACCATCTGATCCTGGACTTCTGTTGGTAGGGAGTTTTTTAAATTACAGATTCTATTTTTTTTTTTAAATTCTAGTTATTTATTTATTTATTTTGGCTGTGTTGGGTCTTCGTTTCTGTGCGAGGGCTTTCTCTAGTTGCAGCGAGCGGGGGCCACTCTTCATCACGGTGCGTGGGCCTCTCACTATCGTGACCTCTCTTGTTGTGGAGCACGGGCTCCAGACGCTCAGGCTCAGTAGTTGTGGCTCACGGGCCCAGTTGCTCCGCGGCATGTGGGATCTTCCTAGACCAGGGCTCGAACCCGTGTCCCCTGCATTGGCAGGCAGATTCTCAACCACCGCGCCACCAGGGAAGCCCTGTATTTTGCTTTTAGTGATCAGTATGTTCAAGTTATCTATTTCTTCTTGATTCAGTTTTGTTCGGCTGTAAAAAAACAAAATATATTTTTAAGTTATGTTAGCAGCTAAATACTTACCATGTATTAGACCACAAAAGAGAGAAGAAAAAATATTAAAATATTTTCTCAAATACAACAAGTATTGAAATGTTTTAAAGAAATTGGTATAATAATACTAATTACAATAATGACAAATTGTTCTGAACTTAAAGACTACTTATATCTAAGATGCATATTATATGCTTATTGTTTTATTGTTTTTAAATACATGGAATGTTTTCTCCTTTCTAATGTAATTCTTTTATTTTACCTGTATATTGTGAAAAAAATTTAGTTCCACATAATATAAAAAATTACACTTTAATAGGAGATATTAATCCATTTACATTTACTATAGTACTGAAAATACTTAGGTTTAGCGTTCCATGTCATGGAGTGCTCTTTTTTATTTATTTATTTTTAAAAAAGATTTAATTTGGAGGGGGGGCATAAATTATTCATTTATTTATTTATTTAATTTTAACATCTTTATTGGACCCTAATTGCTTTACAATGGTGTGTTAGTCTCTGCTTTAGAACAAAGTGAATCAGCTATACATATCCATATATCCCCATATCTCCTCCCTGTTGCGTCTCCCTCCCGCCCTCCCTATCCCACCCCTCTAAGTGGTCATAAAGCACTGAGCTGATCTCCCTCTTCTATGCAGCTGTTTCCTACTAGCTAGCTATTTTACATTTGGTAGTATATATAAGTCCATGCCACTCTCTCACTTCGTCCCAGCTTACCCTTCCCCCTCCCCATGTCCTCAAGTCCATTCTCTATGTCTGCGTCTTTATTCCTGTCCTGTCCCTAGATTCTTCCCAACCGTTTCTTTTCCTTTTCTTTTTAGATTCCACATATATGTGTTAGCATACAGTATTTGTTTTTCTCTTTCTGACTTACTTCACTCTGTATGACAGACTCTAGGTCCATCCATCTCACTACAAATAACTCAATTTCATTTCTTTTTATGGCTGAGTAATATTCCATTTTATATTGAAGATGTGCAACATCTTTTTTACCCATTCATCAGTTGATGGACACTTAGGTTGCTTCCATGTCCTGGCTATTGCAAATAGAGCTGCAATGAACATTGTGGAACATGACTCTTTTTGAATTATGGTTTTCTCCAGGTGTATGCCCAGTAGTGGGATTGCTGTGTCATATGGTAGTTCTATTTTTAGTTTTTTAAGGAACCTCAATACCGTTCTCGATAGTGGCTGTATCAATTTACACTCCCACCAACGGTGCAAGAGGGTTCCCTTTTTTCCACACCTCTGCAGCATTTATTGTTTGTAGATTTTTTTGATGATGGCCATTCTTACCTGTGTGTGGTGATACCTCATTGTAATTTCGACTTGCATTTCTCTAATGATCAGTGATGTTGAGCATTCTTTCATGTGTTTGTTGGCAATCTGTATATCTTCTTTGGAGAAATGTCTATTTAGGTCTTCTGCCCATTTATGGATTGGGTTGTTTGTTTGTTTGTTTGTTTTTTGATATTGAGCTGCATGGGCTGCTTGTAAAGTTTGGAGATTAATCCTTTGTCAGCTGCTTCGTTGGCAAATATATTCTCCCATTCTGAGGGTGGCCTTTTCGTCTTGTTTATGTTTTCCTTTGCTGTGCAAAAGCTTTTAAGTCTCCTTAGGTCTCATTTGTTTATGTTTCTTTTTAATTTCCGTTTTCTAGGAGGTGGGTCAAAAAGGATCTTGCTGTGATTGATGTCATAGAGTGTTCTGCCTATGTTTTCCTCTAAGAGTTTGATAGTGTCTGGCCTTACATTTAGGTCTTTAATCCATTTTGAGTTTATTTTTGTGTATGGTGTTAGGGAGTCTTCTAATTTCATTCTTTTACTGGTAGCTGTCCAGTTTTCCCAGCACCACTTATTGAAGAGGCTGTGATTTCTCCATTGTATATTCTTGCCTCCTTTATCAAAAATAAGGTGACCATATGTGTATGGGTTTATGTCTGGGCTTTCTCTCCTGTTCCATTGCTCTATATTTCTGTTTTTGTGCCAGTACCATACTGTCTTGACTACTGTAGCTTTGTAGTATTGTCTGAAGTCAGGGAGCCTGATTCCTCCAGCTCTGTTTTTCTTCTCAAGATTGCTTTGGCTGTTCGGGGTCTTTTGTGTTTCCATACAAATGGTGAAATTTTTTTGTTCTAGTTCTCTGAAAAATTCCATTGGTAGTTTGATAGGGATTGCATTGAATCTGTAGATTGCTTTGGGTAGTAGAGTCATTTTCACAATGCTGATTCTTCCAATCCAAGAACATGGTATATCTCTGTATCTGTTTGTGTCACCTTTGATTTCTTTCATCAGTGTCTTATAATTTGTTGAGTAAACGTCTTTTGTCTCCTTAGGTAGGTTTATTCCTAGGTATTTTATTCTTTGTGTTGCAGTGGTAAATGGGAGTGTTTCCCTAATTTCTCTTTCAGAATTTTCATCTTTAGTGTATAGGAATGAAAGAGATATCTGTACATTAATTTTGTATCCTGCAACCTTACCAGTTCATTGATTAACTCTAGTAGGTTTCTGGTAGCATCTTTAGGATTCTCTATGTATAGTATCATGTCATCTGCAAACAGTGAGAGCTTAACTTCTTCTTTTCCGATTTGGATTCCTTTTATTTCTTTTTCTTCTCTGATTGCTGTAGCTAAAAATTCCAAAAGTGTGTGGAATAATAGTGGTGAGAGTGGGCAACCTTGTCTTGTTCCTGATCTTGGTGGAAATGGTTTCACTTTTTCACCATTGAGAACGATGCTGGCTGTGGGTTTGTCATATATGGCTTTTATTATGTTGAGGAAAGTTCCCTCTATGCCTACTTTCTGGAGGGTTTTTATGATAAATGGGTGTTTAATATTGTCGAAAGCATTTTCTGCATCTATTGAGATGACCATATTGTTTTTATCCTTCAGTTTTTTAATATGGTGTATCACATTGATTTGCATGTATTGAAGAATCCTTGCATCCCTGGGATAAACCCCACTTGATCATGGTGTATGATCCTTTTAAGGCGCTGTTGGATTTTGTTTGCTGGTATTGTGCAGTGGATTTTTGCAGCTATGTTCATCAGTGATATTGACCTGTAGTTTTCTTTCTTTGTGACATCTTTGTCTGGTTTTGGTGTCAGGGAGATGGTGGTCTCATAGAATAAGTTTGGGAGAGTTCTTCCCTCTGCTATATTTTGGAAGAGTTTGAGAAGGATAGGTGTTAACTCTTCTCTAAATGTTTGATAGAATTTGCCTGTGAAGCCATCTGGTCCTGGGCTTTTGTTTGTTGGAAGATTTTTAATCACAGTCTCAAGTTCAGTGCTTGGGATTGGTTTGTTTGTAGTTTCTATTTCTTCCTGGTTCAGTCTTGGAAGGTTGTGCTTTTCTAAGCATTTGTCCATTTCTTCCAGGTTGTCCATTTTATTGGCATATAGTTGCTTGCAGTAATCTCTCATGATCCTTTGTATGTCTGCAGTGTCAGTTGTTACTTCTTCTTTTTCATTTGTAATTCTATTGATTTGAGTCGTCTCCCTTTTTTTCTTGATGAGTCTGGCTAATGGTTTATCAATTTTGTTTATCCTCTCAAGGAACCAGCTTTTAGTTTTTTTGATCTTTGCTGTTGTTTCCTTCATTTCTTTTTCATTTATTTCTGGTCTGATCTTTATGATGTCTTTCCTCTGCTGACTTTGTTTTTTTTTTTTTTTTCTTTCTTTCTCTAATTGCTTTAGGTGTAAGGTTAACTTGTTTATTTGAGATATTTCTTGTTTCTTGAGGTAGGATTGTATTGCTACAAACTTCTCTCTTAGAACTGCTCTTGCTGCATCCCATAGGTTTTGGGTCTTCATGTTTTCATTGTCATTTGTTTCTAGGTATTTTTTTTTATTTCCTCTTTGATTTCTTCAGTGATGTCTTGGTTATTAAGTAGTGTCTTGTTGAGCGTCCATGTGTTTTTATTTTTTACAGACTTTTTCCCTGTAATTGATATCTAGTCTGATAGCATTGTGGTTGGAAAAGATACTTGATACGATTTCAATTTTCTTATATTTACCAAGGCTTGATTTGTGACCCAAGATATGATCTATCCTGGAGAATGTTCCAGGAGCACTTGAGAAAAAGTGTATTCTGTTGTTTTTGGATGGAATGTCCTATAAATATCAATTAAGTCCATCTTGTTTAATGTATCATTTAAAGCTTGTGTTTCCTTATTTATTTTCATTGTGGATGATCTGTTCATTGGTGAAAGAGGGGTGCTAAAGTCCCCTACTATGATTGTGTTACTGTCGATTTCCCCTTTTATGGCTGTTAGCATTTGCCTTATGTATTGAGGTGCTCCTATGTTGGGTGCATAAAATTATACAATTGTTATATCTTCTTCTTGGATTGATCCCTTGATCATTATGTAGTGTCCTTCTTTGTCTCCTGTAATAGTCTTTATTTTAAAGTCTTTTTTGTCTGATATGAGAATTGCTACTCTAGCTTTCTTTTGATTTCCATTTGCATGGAATATCTTATTCCATCCCCTCACTTTCCATCTGTATGTGTCCCTATGTCTGAAGTGGGTCTCTTGTAGACCACATACATACCGGTCGTGTTTTCGGATCCATTCAGCCAGTCTATGTCTTTTGGTTGGAGCATTTAATCCATTTACATTTAAGGTAATTATTGATATGTATGTTCTTATTATCATTTTCTTAATTGTTTTGGGTTTCTTATTGTAGGTCTTTTCCTTCTCTTGTGTTTCCTGCCTAGAGAAGTTCCTTTAGCATTTGTTGTAAAGCGGGTTTGGTGGTGCTGAATTCTCTTAGCTTTTGCTTGTCTGTAAAGGTTTTAATTTCTCTGTCGAATCTGAACGAGATCCTTGGTGGGTCGAGTAATCTTGGTTGTAGCTTTTCCCCTTTCATTACTTTAAATATGTCCTGCCAGTCCCTTCTGGCTTGCAGAGTTTCTGCTGAAAGTTCAGCTGTTAACCTTACGGGGATTCCCTTGTATGTTATTTGTTGTTTTTCCCTTGCTGCTTTTAATATTTTTTCTTTGTATTTAATTTTTGATAGTTTGATTAATAGATGTTTTGGCATGTTTCTCCTTGGGTTTATCTTGTATGGGACTCCCTGCGCTTCCTGGACTTGATTAACGATTTCCTTTCCCATATTAGGGAAGTTTTCAACTATAATCTCTTTAAATATTTTCTCAGTGTCTTTCTTTTTCTCTTCTACTTCTGGGACCCCTATATTCGAATGTTGGTGCGTTTAATGTTTTCCCAGAGATGTCTCAGATTGTCCTCAATTCTTTTCATTCTTTTTTCTTTATTTTGCTTTGCAGTAGTTATTTCCACTATTTTATCTTCCAGGTCATTTATCCATTCTTCTGCCTCAGTTATTCTGCTATTGTTTCCTTCTAGAGAATTTTTAATTCCGTTTATTGTGTTGTTCATCATTGTTTGTTTGCTCTTTAGTTCTTCTAGGTCCTTGTTAAACGTTTCTTGTCTATTCTCCATTCCAGTACCAAGATTTGGGATCATCTTTATCATCATTACTCTGAATTCATTTTCAGGTAGACTGCCTATTTCCTCCACATTTGTTTGGTCTGGTGGGTTTTTACCTTGCTCCTTCATCTGCTGTGTGTTTCTGTGTCTTCTCATTTGGCTTTGGGGACTGTGTTTGGGGTCTCCTTTTCAGAGGCTGCAGATTCGTAGTTCCCGTTGTATTTGGTGTCTGCCCCCAGTGGCTAAGGTTGGTTCAGTGGGCTGTGTAGGCTTTCTGATGGAGGGGACTGGTGCCTGTGTTCTGGTGGTTGTGTCTGGATCTTGTCTTTCTGGTGGACAGATCCGCATCTGGTGGTGTGTTTTGGCGTGTCTGTGACCTTATTGTGATTTTCGGCAGCCTCTCTGCTAATGGGTGGGCCTGCATTCCTGTCTTGCTAGTTGTTTGGCATGGGATGTCCAGCACTGGATCTTGCTGGTCTCTGAGTGGAGATGGGTCTTAGCGTTGAGACGGATATCTCTGGAAGAGCTTTCGCCATTTGATATTACAAGGTGCCAGAGGTCTCTGGTAGACCCATGTCCTGAACTCGGCTCTCCCACCTCAGAGGCACAGGCTTGACACCCGGCTGGAGCACCAAGACCCTGTCAGCCACACAGCTGGGGGTGAGAGCAAGAGGTAGCTTTGGTACATCTCAAAGACCACCAATGAGGTTCACTGACCATTTTCTCTCCAGAAATGAAGAAAACAAAATTCAGACTTTGGCTAGTCAGCCACTTTGGTAGCCAGCCTCCAAGATGGACCTAATTATCCCCTAATTATCTCCCAGTCTCCATGTACCAGTGTGGCTCCTCGTACTTGAAAAGGGTTGACTGTTTAACTAATAAGAAATTGCAGAAATGACAAAGTGCAGCTTCCAAAGTTATAAAAGACATTGCAGCTTCTGCTTTGGTTTCTGCTAGATCACTCATCCTGGGGTAAGCCAGCTGCCATGTCATGAGGACACTCAAGCAGCCCTAAGGAGAGATCCATGTGGCAAGGAACTGAGGCCTCTTACCTACAGCCACGTGAGTGAGTCATCTCAGAAGTCAAAAGATTTAATTTTTTAAATGTTTGGTTGTGTTGGGTCTTCGTTGCTGCACAGGGTTTCTCCAGTTGTTACTAGAGAAGCAGGGGTTACTCATCGTTGTGGTGCACGGGCTTCTCCTTGCGGTGGTTTCTCTTGTTGTGGAGTATGGGCTCTAGGTGCATGGGCTTCAGTAGTTGTGTCATGCAGGCTCAATAGTTATTGCTTGCAGGCTCTAGAGCACAGGCTCAGTAATTGTGGCACACGGGCTTAGTTGCTCTGTGGCATGTGGGATCTTCCCAGACCAGGGATGGAACCCCTGTTCCCGGCATTGGCAGGCAAATTCTTACCCATTGTGCCACCAGGGAAGTCCAGTGTGCTCTTTTTTAAACCTAGTCTGTTTTCATTATTTTCTATCTTAACGATTCTGTATTAAAGAAAAAAAAAATAATACTCCTTTCTACCCCTCCTCTTTGAGGATTATATATGAAGAAGCATGTCTTATTTATTAACCTCAAATTTTCACCTTACTTTTAAGAAGTAATCACAATGTCAAGTATTTAATACTTTTCACTTCCACCTTGAAAAGCATGGATATTAAAGTGCTAATACAATTACCTTCCCGGTCTATCTTTTTTAGTTTTTGTTATGTATAAAAAACAACGAAAAACATGCATGGTTTGTAAGGAAATGACAAATTTCAGAAAATTCAGCATCTGAATACACTCTAAACATAGCTTCTAGATAAAGACACAGAAAATTGCCAGATACTCAGAGGCCCCCTGGTCCCATTCTAGTGACTCCCCTTAAGGTTTAATATTGTTCCGGTATCTAACAAAAAGATAACTTTACCTGTATTTTGTATTTTATATAAATGTTATGGCACAGTAAAATCACTTTTGGATTGGGCTTTTTTATTTTATGTTGTTTGTGAATATGCCTATATGGTTGCCTGTTGTTGTGATCATGCATTGCCACTGTTGCATAGGATTCCATAATGTAAATATTTAACTATTAATTAATTTATTCCAATGTGTATTACAATATGAGTGATTTTCAGTTTGTGTCTATTGAGAACAGCACTGGTATATAAATTCTAGAACTTGAGCTTTGGTGGTGTGTGTATAAATTATTGTTCAGTATACACGTAGTAGTAAAATTTTCGAGTCATAGCTTTCTTGTGTTTATCTTTTTAGATATTTCTAAATATTTTCAAAACATTTGTATGATTTTTCATCTTCAGCAGCAGTGAATGAGATTCAAGGATTATACACATTCTTGTCAAACTTGATAATACCTGTCATTTTCATTTGAACTTTCTGGTTGGTGAGTGATAATTCCAGGTATCACGCTTTTGCATTTAATTGACTACTAAGAAGCCAAGCATCTTTTGATATGTTTACTTAACATTCTGTACTCTCTTTTTTGAAATATCTTTTGGTATATTTCCCCCATTTTGCTATTCCATTATCTTCTTATTGAAGACTTCCTTTTTTTTTTAACATCTGAAGACTTCTTATTTAGGAGTTTTTAATACATGCTTGAGATGAGTTCTTCTCTCTTTCTCTCTCTCCTTCTCTTTCTTTAGATGAGTGTCAGTTTTTAATGTTAATAACATCTAATTTGTTATTTTCCTCTTTATTTATTTAGTCTTATTTCTATTTATTTATGTAGACTTCTTACCTGTAGCAGAACACATTATTTATTCTAAACCACAAATATGTTTTCATTTCTTCAATAAATGTAATTATTAAGCTTTAAATTTAAGTTAACTTTCTAAACTAAATATGTTGTATCATAGTGAGTATTAATTTTTCTATGACAGCTGAAAGGTTACATTTATTCAGAAAATGTTGTATCAGCTTTCTTTTCATTTGCTCCTACTTCTCATTGATCCACAGTGGTAAACATCACTTCATCCATGGATCTGACTTTTCTCTGATTTCTCATGGTCATTCTCACTAATTCGTCTTGCCTCCTGAAATCTTTAGCAATCCCCTTATTCCACAGAAGCAAAAACCTTCCTTGGGCCTTTTTCCTCAGAAGATTGATTATTCCCACATTTTAAATGGGAGATTGCAATAAGTTAGGAGAAAATGCCAGAAGGGTCTCTCTCTTTTTTTTTTTTTTTTTCACATCCTGTATCAGCCTCTGCTTGCACTCTCTGTTCAAAGATGTTTGTGCAACACATTGATGGAAGATGCCACTTGTTTCTCTCCTTGGGGAAAAGACAGATTCATTACCTAACAAATAAAATAAAGAGAGTGTCTTGCTCTTTTCAAATGTTGGACAGGATTGCTTGCATCCTAATTTAAATGTTTCAGGTGACTGAAGCTTAAGATTCCTAAGCTTTAATCCATACTTGCACCATGCACAGCACCCAACAGGAGAGCTTTACATAACCCCATGAGACACTTGTGTGCAAGTGGAACAGATAAAAATATAAAACTATTGCTGTCTTTTTGTGTCATAAAAATGATTTTTTGTCTCATTTAAAATATTTTTTTCTAAAATCCAAAAACGTGGCAGGCTAAAATATTGTTATTTCAAATATGGTAAAATCGAAGACCCTTCAAATTTCTTTCCAGTTTTGTCGATGATGGGATGCCGTCAGAGATATGACTTCACTAAACACAATAGGTAAGATTCCTTCATAGGCCTGATTGGGGAATATGAAAATAAACCCCAGAAAAATCTGGACATTTTCTAGTTCTCAAATATTGGTTAAGATGGTAGAAAGGGCCCTTCATTGTCCTATATGTTAATGCAGATCAATTGTGAGAGGTGGGGATAAAACAAGCAGCCTAAATATCCTTTATGTTTGTTGTACTACTAGTAGAAAGAGGAAGGGTCAGGTCAACATGTCACCATGGTTGATATAGCAAATAAGCTGCTTGAAACTACACAGAAATGTACCTGCTTGTATTTTCTGTGCAGTTACCCTCTCTTTTGGTGTGCCCTGATACCTCCCTCAACTTTTGTACCAACTCCAGCAGCATTAAGCAGAAATCCAAAGAAATCTATTCTTTGGAATTATGAGGAAGGGAAGAGTCAAACATTTTATAACATGCTCTATACAAGGATACACGTCACCATCCTTATCTATGTCATGCCATGCATGGAGGGTCAGTAGGTTCAGGGGATTCTGGAAGCACCAAGTTCTGTGGGGTTAATCACAGTTGCATTCATGGGCAGTAAAAGAGAAGGGCCTTATCTTGGTCACTTTCTCAATGCTAGTAGCTACAAAAAGAAGAGGATAGCAGACATCTTAGGGAGGAGAACCAACATTAAATGAAATGTCCGAATTACTCTAGGCAACCTCTCATGGTGGCCTCCCATAGCTCCTCAAATCCCTACATACTTGCACAAGGGATAGTGTAATATTACTGGAGTGTCTGACTGCAGATTAACATTATTTTTGTTGAAAAAAATAAAAATAGGTTCAAGTGATAGGGTTTGAAAAGGGTTCACAGTGTGAAGGAAACTATTGTAACAATGTGGACAGAACCCTTTGGATGGATTCATCATGTTTTTTTGTTTTGTTTTGTTTTGTTTTGCTGCTTCAGAATCTGTAGTAGCGATTGGTGTGTTCCATGATACATCCCCGCTTCTTATAAGTTTTAGATGGAATACCCCATTAGGAAGAAGTGCACGTAAGGAAGATTAGTGAGTCAAACTCCTCTGCCCTCTGTCAGCAGTGGGTGCAAAGGGATTTAGACCAAGTGCTTTCATCCTTTGATTTGCAAAGTTTTCACTATATGAATGATGTTTTGTTTGTTTGCAGGTCAGGAGCCTTGGTCTCAATATCCCTGTTTAAAAAGTGTTATCACGTGTCTGCCAGAAAGAATTGCTGATGATACTGGGAAAAATTGAGAGTTATCCTTAACAATTAAGGGTTTTGTAGCAACATGGATGGACCTAGAGATTGTTATACTGAGTGAAGCAAGTCAGACACAGAAAGACAGATATCATATGATATTGCTTATATGAGGAATCTAAAAAAGAAAAAAAAGGTACAAATGAACTTATTTACACAACAGAAATAGAATCATGGATATAGAAAACAAACTTATGGTTACCAGGGAATAAGTGGGGAAGGGATAAATTGGGAGATTGGGACTGACTTATACACACTACTATATATAAAATAGATAAAGACCTGCTTTATAGCACAGGGAACTCTACTCAGTGGTCTGTACTGGAGTATACGGAAAAAGAATCTTATAAAAAAAAAAAACAAGGGTTTTGGGATTATATAATAAATATAAATGTGCAAACCTTTAACATGAAAGGAAAAATCAGTTAACTCTGTGGTCCCTGTTATGGTGTAAATATTTTGTACCTCTAATTTTAAAATTTTGAAACCTAGCTCCCATGTTGATGGTATTAGGAGGTGGGGCTTTTGGGAGGTGATTAGGTTATGAGGCCAGAGACCTCAAACATGGGATTAGTGACCTAATAAATGTAGCACGCAGAAGATCTTATGCCCATTCCATGATTTCATTGCCGAGCGAGAAGACCCACATTATGAACCAGAAATTGGTCCCTCGCCAGACACTAAGTCAGCTGGCAACTTGTTCTTTTTTTAAAAAAAATAATTAGATAATTAATTAATTAATTTTTTGGCTGTGTTGGGTCTTTGGTGCGGTGCGCGGGCTTCTCATTGAGTGGCTTCTCTTGTTGTGGAGCACGGGCTCTAGGCGTGTGGGTTTCAGTAGTTGTGGCTCACGGGCTCAGTAGTTGTGGCCTGTGGCCTCTAGAGCACAGGCTCAGTATTTGTGGTGCACGGGCTTAGTTGTTCCAGGGTATGTAGGATCTTCCTGGACCAGGGCTCGAACCCTTGTCCCCTTTATTGGTAGGCAGATTCTTAACCACTGCACCTCCAGGGAAGCCCCTGGTTACTTGTTCTTGAACTTTTCAGCCTCAGCAATTATGAGAAAACAAAAATATTCTGTTGTTTATAAAATACCAAGTCTCTCGTATTTTGTTTTAGCAGTCAAAGAGCTGGCTGAGGAGAAATATCTGTGAGCTTGAAGACGTATCAGGAGAAACCTTTAAATCTCAAAAGAAAAGAGAAAATGGGCAGGAAAGAAATCAACAGAACAGAGTAATCAATAATTGTGGAACAATGAAAAATGCTGTGACCTATACATAATGGGTATAGCAGGAGGAGAATAAAGATAATAAAGAACAGAAAATATTTTTTAAAAATGACTGAGAATCTCCCCAAATGAATGTCTGACACTAAATCCACAACATCCAAACTTAGAAGAACATATGAATAGTAAAGAAAACTGACCAATATCTCTCAGGAACATCAATGCAAAAATCCTCAACAAAATATTACCAAATCGAATCCAACAATATTTTGAGAGAATTTTATATCATGAATGAGAGGAAATAATCCCAGGTATGAAAGGCTGGTTCAACATTCTAGAATCAAATAATTATATCCATCATATCAACACCTTAAAGACAATCATTAGCATATCAATAGATTCAGAAGACCTTTGAAAAAATCTAACACCCATTCTTCATAAAAACTCTCAGTTAAAGAAATAGACTGGAGCTTTCTCAAGTTGATAACAAAGATTTACAGGAAACTTTTATCTTACATCATGATTAATGGTCAAAACCATGAAGCTTTTCCACTAAGTTCAGGTAAAAGCAAGGATGTCCCCTTTCATGACTCCTTTTCCATATTTTACTCCAAGTCCTTGCTAATGCAATAAGGCACGAAAATAAATAAAACAAATACAGATTGGGTAGAAAAAAATGAAAGCAACCTAAATAAAATGTGTACCAATATACTTTATGGACACCTCACCAAAGAAAATAGACACTATGCATATAAGTATACAGAAGAATAATCCAGATTACATGCTGCCATGAAAAAGCAAATTAAAAATACAATTCCATACCACTATGTAACACTTAGAATGGCTAAAATGTGAACAATGACAAGAACAAATTCTGTAGGAGATGTGGAACAATAGGAAATGTCATTTGTCATTGGTGGAAATGAAAAATAATACAGCTACTTTGGTAGTCTGATTGACACTTGCTAGAATATTGAGCATTCCCTTACTGTACAATCCGTCAAGTGTTCTCATGGATATTTACTGAAAGTAGTTTAAAACATACTTCCAGAGGAAAACCTGCATATGGATACTTATAGCACCTAATTCAATATTGCCAAAATGTGAATGAAACTAAGGTGTCCTCCAATAGGTGAATGAAATGATATAGTATTAATATATTCTGGGAATGGGATAATATTGAGCACTAAAAAAGTAAGCTATCAAGCCATATAAAGAGATGGGAATTCTTTTTTTTTTCTTTTGAAATATAGGTGATTTTCTTTATTTTGAAATTTAAATTTTATTGGAGTATAGTTGATTTACAATGTTGTGTTCATTTCAGCTGCACAGCAAGTGATTCAGTTACACATATGCATATATTCATTCTTTATCAGATTCTTTTCTGATAACGGTATTCCCAGAATACTGAGTAGAGCTCCCTGTGCTATACAGTAGGTCCTTGTTGCTTATCTGTTATATATAGTAGTATTCGTATGTTTACCCCAAGCTCCTGATTTATCCCTACCCCCCACCTCTCCCCTTTGGTAACCATAAGTTTGTTTTCCAAGTCTGTGAGTCTGCCTCTGTTTTGTAAGTTAGTTCATTTGTATCAATGTTTAGCTTCCACCTAGAAGTGATATCATCCAATATTTGTCTTACTCTGTCTGACTTACTTCACTTAGTACAATCATCTCTAGGTCCATCCATGTTACTGCAACTGACATTATTTTCTTCTATTTTATGGCTGAGTCATATTCCATTATATATATGTATCACATATTCTTTACCTATATTCATATGTTGATGGACATTTTGGTTGCTTCCATGTCTTCGCTATTGTAAAAAGTGTTGCAGTGAACATTGGGGAAGATGTGTCTTTTCGATTTATGCTTTCCTCCAGATATGCACACAGGAGTGAACTTGCTGGATCATCTGGTAGCTCTATTTTATTTTATTTTACTTCATTTCATTTCAATTTCAATTTTTTTGGAATAGAGTTGATTTACAATGTTGTGTTACTTTCTGCTGCACAGCACAGTGAAGCAGTTATACATATATCCAATCCTTTTTGGATTCCTTTCCCATACAGGTCATTACAGAGTATTGAGTAGAGTTCCCTGTGCTATACAGTAAGCCCTTATTTGTTATCTCTTTTATATATAGTGGTGTGTATATGTCAATCCCAATTTCCAATTTATCCCTCCCACCTCCCCTTACTCTGGTAACCTCCATTCTGTGCTCCATAGTGGCTGTTACCAATTGGCATTGCCACCGATAGCATAGAATTGGTGGTGCAGTGGTTAAGAATCTGCCTGCCAGTTCAGGGGACACAGGTTGGAGCCCTGGCCCGGGAAGATCTCACATGCCACAGAACAAGTAAGCCCGTGCACCACAACTACTCAGTCTGCGCTCTAGAGCCCGCGAGCCACAACTACTGAAGCCTGTGTGCCTACAGCTTGTGCTCCACAACAAGAGAAGCCACCACAAAGAGAAGGCTTCGTACCACAATGATGAGTAGCCCCCGCTTGCTGCAACTATAGAAAAGCCGCGCTCAGCAACGAAGACCCAACGCAGATTAAAAAAAAAAAAAGTAGTAGGTTTCTCTTTTTTCCACACCCTCTGAAGCATTTCTTGTTTGTAGACATTGTGATGGTGGCTATTCTGAGTGGTTCCAGGTGATACTTCTTTGTACATCTGATTTGCATTTGTCTAACATAAAGCAATGGTGAGTATCTTCATATGTGCTTTTTTTTTTGAACAGTGTCAGTAAGATTTACCCCTAGAAAAAGGGTTATTGAAAGGTTGCCTTGTTTTGAAGTCTACTTCGATTACCTACCCCAAGACATTTTTTGAGGGCTGTTGTCATTTACAGCTCCCCAGGCATTGTGAATATGAAGTGCGTATAAGGTCCAGTTTTAAAATTGTTGTTATGGTAAACAGAAGGCGGCAGGATTTCTACTGTCCCTCTCTGGTTACTGACACAACCTTAGATGTAGGGCAAGTCCTGTTCTTGGGTATTAAATTAGAGTGGAATGTGCCTGACCAAACATGTAAGGGCTTCTGTCCCATTCCTTCTTCCCCCTTACCCTTCATCCCCCGAACAAGTATAAACCCCTGCAAAATCACCTGTTGAGGGTGCTGTCTTGTAGAGTGGGATGACCCTTACGAAGGAGTCGGGAGGTCGGAACCCAAACACCAGGATATGTTGAGAGCAGGTGATTTTCCAAATGTCATCCAGCCCAGAGAGTCCACCATCCTTTGGGTGTCAGAGGGTTGGTTTAGTAGTATGAGGGCACACTTAGATCTGGAGATAGTGATCCCATGCAGAGGGGACCAGGTACTACATGTTCAAGGGGGGCGAATTAGCTGGCATATCCTCCCGAGGTCCTCAGGCCCACAACAGTCCAGCCTTGGGACCAAATTGTGTCTGTGTCGAGGGATGTGACACGAGTACGTTCACTGCGACTAAACAAATTTAGTGATCCTTTTTCTTTTCTTTAACTTAATTTTAAATTTATAATGGAGTACATAGTTGATTTATCATGTTGTGTTCATTTTTGACATACACCAACATGATTCATTTATACAGAGATAACTATATATTCTTTTTAGAATTATTTTCCCATTGAGGTTGCTAAAGGGTGTTGAGAAGAGTTCCAAGTGCTCTACAGCAGGTCCATGTTGATTACAAGTTTTCTCTCTGTAAATATGTATATACTAACTCCAACCTCATGATTTATGCCTCCAACACACCTTTCCAGTTTGGTAACCATAAGTTTGTGTTCTAAGTCTGGGACTCTGTTTCTGTGTTGTAAGATAGTACCTTTCTATCAATTTTTAGATTCCACCGATAAGTAATATCATATGTTATTTTTCATTGCCTGATTTATGACACTTAGTATGAATGTATGTAGGTCCTTCTGAGTGGCCCTAAATGGCCTTATTTCATTCACTTCATGGCTGAGTAATATTCCATTGTACATATCTACCATAATTTCTTTATCCATTCTTCCTTCCAAGGACTTTTAGGTAGCTTCCGAGTAGAGGCTCTTGTAAACAGGGCTGCATAAATTTTAGAGTGCCTGGGTCCTGTCAATTTACGTTTTTTTCCAAGATACAGGCCCAGGAGTGGAAGCGCCATATGCTCTGAAGCTCTGGTTTTTAGATTTTTAAGGAATCACCACCCACTTCTCCAGAGTGGCTGTTAGCAATTTACATTCCCACCATCAGCTTGTCAGGGTTCCCTTTTCTCCACGCCCTGTCCTGCATTTCAGGTTTTACAGTTTGTGAGGTTGGCCATTCTGACTGGTGCGAAGTGATATCTCTTTGTAGTATTAATTTACATTGCCCGCCTGTTCTGTTGGCCAAAAATGGAGTAAGGGTTTTTCCTGAATAGATTAAGGAATAACGCATACGGCCTTTTTGGCAAACTGCATCATTGGCGATGTTCAGCAGCTTTGCATGTGCTTTAATGACGAGTGCAAACTACCCCTTGAAATCCCTTTCCTGCAATTCTGCCTTGCTTACAAGGCCTTTACGAATACTTGGCTCAAGAAATGACTCCATTAGAGGTGTCAATTACAACCCTGCATGTTTGTGAATTGCAGTGCCCCTGAGCACCGGTTTTCAACTTGTTTAGGGAAGCAGATACAAAGGGGCAGGATTTCTACAGACCCATTCCAGTTACTGGGGCACCTGAAGGATAGGGAAATTCTTCTTCCAGGTAGGAAACTAGAGTGGCATATGCCTGTCCAAACATCTAAGGCTTGTGTCTCATTCCATCCCGCCATTCCCCTTCTTCACCGGAAAATTCCAAGCCGTGCAAAACCGGCTGTTGAGTGTGCTGCCTTCCCAAAGTGGGGAGACTCTAAGGAAAGGAGCTGGGGAACCCAAATACCAGGAGACGTGGAGATGAGGTGACTTTTCCAAACTCTTCCCGATCAGACGGTGTACCATCCTCTGGATGTGCCATGCATGTTTTAGCTGTAGGAAGGGTCCCCTGCACCTGGAGATATGGAACCCATGGAATGGGGGCCAGGCAGTATTACTCTAAAAGTGCTGCATTTGCTGTCCCATCCTCACGAAGCCTCTCAGACCAACGAGTGTAGAGGCTTAGGTCCCATCCAGCTCTGTGTCTAGATATGGTCAGTCCAGGTTGCATCACAGCCCTTGAACACATTTTGTAAGAATTTCTCTCTCTCTCACTGTCTTTATTTTGTTCTTGTTATTTAATTTTATAATGGGGTATAGCTGATTTTCAATACTGGGTTTCTTCCTGCTCTACATCTATCCACTTGATTCACTTAAAGAGAGACATCAATAAATTCTTTTACAGATTCTTACCAGTCTTATATATCCTTTTCTGGTGACAACAGTGTGCTGAGTCCAGCTCTTTGAGCTATAGAGTAGGTCCTGTCGAATACCTATTTTGTTTATGGAACCGTATCTGTGCTAATTTCAACCTCCTGGTTTATGCATCACCCCGCCCCACCTTTCTCCTTTAGCAGCCATAAGTGTGTTTTCTAAATGTGTGACTCCGTTTCTGTTTTGTAATTGCGTTCATGTGAAAGCATTTTAGATACTATCTATAAGTGATACCTTATGATAATTCTCTTTTTATGTCTGACTTATGTCACTTAGAATGATCGTACCTCAGTCTCCACGAGTTGCTGCCACTGGCCTTATTGCATTGATTTAATTGCTGAGTAATATTTCATTGTACATAAGTACCACATCTTCTTTCTCCATTTTTTCCTTCCAAGGACATGTAAGTTGTACCCAAATCGAGGCATTTCTAAACAGAGCAGCCCTAAACGTTGGGGTGCCTGTGTCTTGTCGATTTTTTGGTTTTCCCAAGATATACGCCCATGAGGGGAAGTGCTGTATGCTCTGTAGCTCTGTTTTTTAGAAGTTTTAAGATACAGCATACACTTCTCAAGAGTGGCCGGTGGCAATTTACATCCCGCCGATCAGCATAACAAGGCTCCCTTTTCTCCATGGCCTGTCCTGCATTTCTGGGTTTTACACTTTTTCAGCATGGGCCTTTGGACCAATGCGAAGTGAGACATTTTTGTAATACTGCTTTGCATTGCGCGCTTGTTTAATTGGCCAAAAAGAGCATCTGCGTTTTTTCCAAAATTTATTCAGGAAAGAACGCAGACGCCCTTTTTGGCCAAGTGCATCATTGTCGAAGTTCTGCGGAATTTCATGTGCTTTAAAGGCGAGTCCAAACTACCTGTGAAAAACTGTTTCCTGCAATTCTGTCTTGCTTTGAAATCCTCTTCGTTGCCTTACCTCAATACATTTTTAGACGAGAGTTATCATTTATAACTCTGCAGATTTGTGAATTGCCGTGCTCCTGAGCTCCATTTTCCAAATCGCTTTTTTGGGAGCTGGACGCAAACCCGCAGGATTGCTTCAGGCCCTATTCAGGTTCCGGGGCGCAGGCTGAGCCTGTGGTTAATTCTTCTTCCTGATGGGAAATTAGGGTGACCTGGGCCTGTCCCAACACCTAGAGCTAGCCTCTCATGGGTTCCCCCTCTTCCCATTCATCCGCAGGACAAATTGCAACCTGTATGGAACAGGAGGTTAAAGGTGCTGATTCTCCAAGTGGGGAGATTGTTAGTAAAGCGGCTGGAATGGCGAACCCGAGCACCAAGAGATGAGGAATAAGGTGCGTTTCAGAAACCATTCTCGATCACACTGTATACCATCCACCGGGTTTCCGAAGAATTTTTTCTCTGTAGGAAGATGCCATTGAACCTGGAGATTTGGAACACATGGGATGGGTACAACGCAGTATTACTTTAAAGGGTCTGCGTTTGCTCACCCAACCTCACCAAAACTCTCAGCCCCAAGAGTGTCCACCCTTATGTCTCAATCAGCTGTGGGTCTAGATATGGTCAATCCAGGTGGCATCACAACCCCTGAACGAATTTAGTAAGAATTTCTCTCTCTTTCACTGTCTTTGCTTCACGGGTTTTTAAAAGTAATTGATTTTTAAAAAGGGGTTTAGCTGCTTTTCACTGTTGTGTTTATGCCGCTTTACACCCACTTGACTCACTTACAGAGAGATATCAATACATAGGTTTTAACATTCTTACTAGTCAGATATATTCTTGGGCGGTGAATAAGGGGTGTTGAGTCCAGTTCACTGAGCAAGGTGTAGGTCGTGTCTATTACATATTGGGTTTATGGAACGGTATCTGAGCTAATTTGAAACCCTTGTTTTATGCATCACCCCACCTCACCTTTCCCGTTAAGCAGCCATAGTGTGTTTTCTAAATGTGTGACTCTGTTCTGTTTCGTAATTCAGTTCAAGGGTCGCGATTTTTACATTCCCTCTATAAGTGATATCTTATGATAAGTGTCTTTTTCTGTGTGACTTATTTCACTTAGAATCGTCGTACCTAAATCCACTCATCATGCTGCTACTAGCCTTATGACGTTGATTTCATGGCTGAGTGATATTCCATTGTACATAAGGACCACAACTTCTTTATCCATTTTTCTCTTTCCTGGGATATTTAAGGTGTAACGAAGTGGAGGTTCTTGTCAACAGAGCAGCCCTAAACTTTGGGGTGCCTGTGTCTTGCTGATTTTTAGTTTTCCCAATTTATACGCCCATGAGTGGAAGTGCCCTATGCTCTCTAAGCTGAGTTTTTTCGATGTTTCAGGACACACCGTACACTTCTCCAGAGTGGCTGTTGGCAATTTACATCCCGCCCATCAGCGTAGCAAGGCTCCCGTTTCTCCATGGCCTGTCCTGCATTTCTGGTTTTGACACTTTATTTAGCATTGCCGTTTTGACCGATGGGAAGCTAGCCTTCTTTGTAGCGCTGATTTGCCTTTCCAGGTTGCTTGGTTGGCCAAAAAGGGCGTATGCGTTTTTTCCTGAATATATTCAGGAAAAAACGCATACGCCCTTTTTGGCCAAGGGCATCATGGTCGAGGTTTTGCCGCTTTTCCTGTGCTTTAAAGGCGATTCGAATCTACCTCCTGAAATCTGTTTCCTGCAATTCTGCCTTGCTTTCAAATCCTCTTCGTTGCCTTCCGTCAATATATTTGTGGACGAGAGTTATCATTTATAACTCTGCAGGTTTGTGAATTGCAGTGCCCCTGAGCTCAATTTTTCAACTCGCTTTCTTGGGAGCTGGCCGCAAAAGCGCAGGATTGCTTCACGCCCTATTCTGGTCCCGGGCGGCAGGCTGATCCTGTGGTTAATTCTTCTTCCTGATGGGAAAATAGAGTGACCTGTGCCTGTCTCAACACCTAGAGCTAGTCTCTCATTGGTTCCCCCTGTTCCCGTTCATAATCAGGACAAATTGCAACCTGTACGGAACAGGAGGTTAAAGGTGCTGATTCTCCAAGGAGGGAGATTGTTAGTAAAGCGGCTGGAATGGCGAACCCGAGCCCAAGGAGTTGAGAAATGAGGTGCGTTTTAGAAACCTTTCCCGATCACACGGTGTACCATCTTCTGGGTTTCTCATGCATGTTTTCGAAGTAGGAAGATGCCCTTGAACCTGGAGATTTGGGACCCATGGGATGGGAACCACGCAGTATTACTTTAAAGGGTCTGCGTTTGCTCACCCAACCTCACCAAACCTCTCAGCCCCAAGAATGTCCACCCTTATGTGTCAATCAGCTGTGGGTCTAGATATGGTCAATCCAGGTGGCATCACAGCCCTTGAACGAATTTTGTAAGAATTTCTCTCTCTTTCACTGTCTTTGTTTCACGGGTTTTTAAAAGTAATTGATTTTTATAAAGGGGTTTAGCTGTTTTTTACTGCTGTGTTTATGCCGCTTTACACCCACTTGACTCACATACAGAGAGATATCAATACATAGGTTTTAAGATTCTTACTAGTCAGATATATTCTTGGGCGGTGAATAGGGGGTTTTGAGTCCAGATCACTGAGCAAGGAGTAGGTCTTGTCTATTACATATTGGGTTTATGGAACGGTATCTGAGCTAATTTGAAACCCTTCTTTTATGCATCACCCCACCTCACCTTTCCCGTTAAGCAGCCATAGTGTGTTTTCTAAACGTGACTCTGTTCTGTTTTGTAATTCAGTTCAAGGGTAGCGGTTTTTACATTCCCTCTATAAGTGATATCTTATGATAAGTGTCTTTTTCTGTGTGACTTATTTCACTTAGAATCGTCGTACCTAAATCCACTCATCATGCTGCTACTAGCCTTATGACGTTGATTTCATGGCTGAGTGATATTCCATTGTACATAAGGACCACAGCGTCTTTATCCATTTTTCTCTTTCCTGGGATATTTAGGGTGTAACGAAGTGGAGGTTCTTGTCAACAGAGCAGCCCTAAACTTTGGGGTGCCTGTGTCTTGCTGATTTTTAGTTTTCCCAATTTATACGCCCATGAGTGGAAGTGCCCTATGCTCTCTAAGCTGAGTTTTTTCGATGTTTCAGGACACACCGTACACTTCTCCAGAGTGGCTGTTGGCAATTTACATCCCGCCCATCAGCCTAGCAAGGCTCCCGTTTCTCCATGGCCTGTCCTGCATGTCTGGTTTTGATACTTTATTCAGCATGGCCCTTTTGACCGATGGGAAGCGAGACTTCTTTGTAGCGCTGATTTGCCTTTCCAGGTTGCTTGGTTGGCCAAAAAGGGCGTATGCGTTTTTTCCTGAATATATTCAGGAAAAAACGCATACGCCCTTTTTGGCCAAGGGCATCATGGTCGAGGTATTGCCGCTTTTCCTGTGCTTTAAAGGGGCTTCGAATCTACCTCCTGAAATCTGTTTCCTGCAATTCTGCCTTGCTTTCAAATCCTCTTCGTTGCCTTCCCTCAATATATTTGTGGACGAGAGTTATCATTTATAACTCTGCAGGTTTGTGAATTGCAGTGCCCCTGAGCTCCATTTTTCAACTCGCTTTCTTGGGAGCTGGCCGCAAAAGCGCAGGATTGCTTCAGGCTCTATTCTGGTCCCGAGCGGCAGGCTGAGCCTGTGGTTAATTCTTCTTCCTGATGGGAAAATAGAGTGACCTGTGCCTGTCCCAACACCTAGAGCTAGTGTCTCATTGGTTCCCCCTCTTCCCGTTCATCCTCAGGACAAATTGCAACCTGTACGGAACAGGAGGTTAAAGGTGCTGATTCTCCAAGGAGGGAGATTGCTAGTAAAGGGGCTGGAATGGAGAACCCGAGCCCAAGGAGATGAGAAATGAGGTGCGTTTTAGAAACCTTTCCCGATCACACGGTGCACCATCTTCTGGGTTTCTCATGCATGTTTTCGAAGTGGGAAGATGCCCTTGAACCTGGAGATTTGGCACCCATGGGATGGGAACCACGCAGTATTACTTTAAAGGGTCTACGTTTGCTCACCCAACCTCACCAATCCTCTCAGCCCCAAGAGTGTCCACCCTTATGTCTCAATCAGCTGTGGATCTATGTATGGTCAATCCAGGTGGCATCACAGCCCCTGAACGAATTTAGTAAGAATTTCTTTCTCTTTCCCTGTCTTTGTTTCACGGGTTTTTAAAAGTGATTGATTTTTATAAAGGGGTTTAGCTGCTTTTCACTGCTGTGTTTATGCCGCTTTACACCCACTTGACTCACTTTCAGAGAGATATCAATACATAGGTTTTAAGATTCTTACTAGTCAGATATATTCTTGGGCGGTTAATAGGGGGTGTTGAGTCCAGTTCACTGAGCAAGGAGTAGGTCGTGTCTATTACATATTGGGTTTATGGAACGGTATCTGAGCTAATTTGAAACCCTTGTTTTATGCATCACCCCACCTCACCTTTCCCGTTAAGCAGCCATAGTGTGTTTTCTAAACGTGTGCCTCTGTTCTCTTTTGTAATTCAGTTCAAGGTCGCAGTTTTTATATTCCCTCTATAAGTGATATCTTATGATAAGTGTCTTTTTCTGTGTGACTTATTTCACTTAGAATCGTCGTACCTAAATCCACTCATCATGCTGCTACTAGACTTATGACGTTGATATCATGGCTGAGTGATATTCTATTTTACATAAGGACTAATACTTCTTCTTCCATTTTTTTCTTTCCTGGGATATTTACGTTGTAACAAAGTAGAGGTTCTTGTCAAGAGAGCAGCCCTAAACTTTGGGGTGCCTGTGTCTTGCTGATTTTTAGTTTTCCCAATTTATACGCCCATGAGTGGAAGTGCCCTATGCTCTCTAAGCTGAGTTTTTTAGATGTTTCAGGACACACCGTACACTTCTCCAAAATGGCTGTTGGCAATTTACATCCCGCCCATCAGCGTAGCAAGGCTCCCGTTTCTCCATGGCCTGTCCTGCATTTCTGGTTTTGACACTTTATTCAGCATGGCCCTTTTGACCGGTGGGAAGCGAGACTTCTTTGTAGCGCTGATTTGCCTTTCCAGGTTGCTTGGTTGGCCAAAAAGGGCGTATGCGTTTTTTCCTGAATATATTTTCCTGAATATATTCAGGAAAAAACGCATACGCCCTTTTTGGCCAAGGGCATCATGGTCGAGGTTTTGCCGCTTTTCCTGTGCTTTAAAGGCGATTCGAATATACCTCCTGAAATCTGTTTCCTGCAATTCTGCCTTGCTTTCAAATCCTCTTCGTTGCCTTCCCTCAATATATTTGTGGACGAGAGTTATCATTTATAACTCTGCAGGTTTGTGAATTGCAGTGCCCCTGAGCTCCATTTTTCAACTCGCTTTCTTGGGAGCTGGCTGCAAAAGCGCAGGATTGCTTCAGGCTCTATTCTGGTCCCGGGCGGCAGGCTGAGCCTGTGGTTAATTCTTCTTCCTGATGGGAAAATAGAGTGACCTGTGCCTGTCCCAACACCTAGAGCTAGTGTCTCATTGGTTCCCCCTCTTCCCGTTCATCCTCAGGACAAATTGCAACCTGTACGGAACAGGAGGTTAAAGGTGCTGATTCTCCAAGGAGGGAGATTGCTAGTAAAGCGGCTGGAATGGAGAACCCGAGCACAAGGAGTTGAGAAATGAGGTGCGTTTTAGAAACCTTTCCCGATCACACGGTGCACCATCTTCTGGGTTTCTCATGCATGTTTTCGAAGTGGGAAGATGCCCTTGAACCTGGAGATTTGGGACCCATGGGATGGGAACCACGCAGTATTACTTTAAAGGGTCTGCGTTTGCTCACCCAACCTCACCAAACCTCTCAGCCCCAAGAGTGTCCACCCTTATGTCTCAATCAGCTGTGGGTCTAGATATGGTCAATCCAGGTGGCATCACAGCCCCTGAACGAATTTAGTAAGAATTTCTCTCTCTTTCACTGTCTTTGTTTCACGGGTTTTTAAAAGTGATTGGTTTTTATAAAGGGGTTTAGCTGCTTTTCACTGCTGTGTTTATGCCGCTTTACACCCACATGACTCACTTACAGAGAGATATCAGTACATAGGTTTTAAGATTCTTACTAGTCAGATATATTCTTGGGCGGTGAATAGGGGGTGTTGAGTCCAGTTCACTGAGCAAGGAGTAGGTCGTGTCTATTACATATTGGGTTTATGGAACGGTATCTGAGCTAATTTGAAACCCTTGTTTTATGCATCACCCCACCTCACCTTTCCCGTTAAGCAGCCATAGTGTGTTTTCTAAACGTGTGACTCTGTTCTGTGTTGTAATTCAGTTCAAGGGTAGCGGTTTTCACATTCCCTCTATAAGAGATATCTTATGATAAGTGTCTTTTTCTGTTTGACTTATTTCACTTAGAATCGTCGTACCTAAATCCACTCATCATGCTGCTACTAGCCTTATGACGTTGATTTCATGGCTGAGTGATATTCCATTGTACATAAGGACCACAAGTTCTTTATCCATTTTTCTCTTTCCTGGGATATTTAAGGTGTAAGGAAGTGGAGGTTCTTGTCAACAGAGCAGCCCTAAACTTTGGGGTGCCTGTGTCTTGTTGATTTTTAGTTTTCCCAATTTATACGCCCATGAGTGGAAGTGCCCTATGCTCTCTAAGCTGAGTTTTTTAGATGTTTCAGGACACACCGTAGACTTCTCCAGAGTGGCTGTTGGCAATTTACATCCCGCCCATCAGCGTAGCAAGGCTCCCGTTTCTCCATGGCCTGTCCTGCATTTCTGGTTTTGATACTTTATTCAGCATGGCCCTTTTGACCGATGGGAAGCGAGACTTCTTTGTAGCGCTGATTTGCCTTTCCAGGTTGCTTGGTTGGCCAAAAAGGGCGTATGCGTTTTTTCCTGAATATATTCAGGAAAAAACGCATACGCCCTTTTTGGCCAAGGGCATCATGGTCGAGGTATTGCCGCTTTTCCTGTGCTTTAAAGGCGATTCGAATCTACCTCCTGAAATCTGTTTCCTGCAATTCTGCCTTGCTTTCAAATCCTCTTCGTTGCCTTCCCTCAATATATTTGTGGACGAGAGTTATCATTTATAACTCTGCAGGTTTGTGAATTGCAGTGCCCCTGAGCTCCATTTTTCAACTCGCTTTCTTGGGAGCTGGCCGCAAAAGCGCAGGATTGCTTCAGGCTCTATTCTGGTCCCGAGCGGCAGGCTGAGCCTGTGGTTAATTCTTCTTCCTGATGGGAAAATAGAGTGACCTGTGCCTGTCCCAACACCTAGAGCTAGTGTCTCATTGGTTCCCCCTCTTCCCGTTCATCCTCAGGACAAATTGCAACCTGTACGGAACAGGAGGTTAAAGGTGCTGATTCTCCAAGGAGGGAGATTGCTAGTAAAGCGGCTGGAATGGAGAACCCGAGCCCAAGGAGATGAGAAATGAGGTGCGTTTTAGAAACCTTTCCCGATCACACGGTGCACCATCTTCTGGGTTTCTCATGCATGTTTTCGAAGTGGGAAGATGCCCTTGAACCTGGAGATTTGGGACCCATGGGATGGGAACCACGCAGTATTACTTTAAAGGGTCTACGTTTGCTCACCCAACCTCACGAAACCTCTCAGCCCCAAGAGTGTCCACCCTTATGTCTCAATCAGCTGTGGGTCTATGTATGGTCAATCCAGGTGGCATCACAGCCCCTGAACGAATTTAGTAAGAATTTCTTTCTCTTTCACTGTCTTTGTTTCACGGGTTTTTAAAAGTGATTGATTTTTATAAAGGGGTTTAACTGCTTTTCACTGCTGTGTTTATGCCGCTTTACACCCACTTGACTCACTTTCAGAGAGATATCAATACATAGGTTTTAAGATTCTTACTAGTCAGATATATTCTTGGGCGGTGAATAGGGGGTGTTGAGTCCAGTTCACTGAGCAAGGAGTAGGTCGTGTCTATTACATATTGGGTTTATGGAACGGTATCTGAGCTAATTTGAAACCCTTGTTTTATGCATCACCCCACCTCACCTTTCCCGTTAAGCAGCCATAGTGTGTTTTCTAAACGTGTGCCTCTGTTCTCTTTTGTAATTCAGTTCAAGGTCGCAGTTTTTACATTCCCTCTATAAGTGATATCTTATGATAAGTGTCTTTTTCTGTGTGACTTATTTCACTTAGAATCGTCGTACCAAATCCACTCATCATGCTGCTACTAGACTTATGACGTTGATATCATGGCTGAGTGATATTCTATTATACATAAGGACTAATACTTCTTCATCCATTTTTTTCTTTCCTGGGATATTTACGTTGTAACCAAGTAGAGGTTCTTGTCAACAGAGCAGCCCTAAACTTTGGGGTGCCTGTGTCTTGCTGATTTTTAGTTTTCCCAATTTATACGCCCATGAGTGGAAGTGCCCTATGCTCTCTAAGCTGAGTTTTTTAGATGTTTCAGGACACACCGTACACTTCTCCAAAATGGCTGTTGGCAATTTACATCCCGCCCATCAGCGTAGCAAGGCTCCCGTTTCTCCATGGCCTGTCCTGCATTTCTGGTTTTGACACTTTATTCAGCATGGCCCTTTTGACCGGTGGGAAGCGAGACTTCTTTGTAGCGCTGATTTGCCTTTCCAGGTTGCTTGGTTGGCCAAAAAGGGCGTATGCGTTTTTTCCTGAATATATTTTCCTGAATATATTCAGGAAAAAACGCATACGCCCTTTTTGGCCAAGGGCATCATTGTCGAGGTTTTGCCGCTTTTCCCGTGCTTTAAAGGCGATTCAAATATACCTCCTGAAATCTGTTTCCTGCAATTCTGCCTTGCTTTCAAATCCTCTTCGTTGCCTTCCCTCAATATATTTGTGGACGAGAGTTATCATTTATAACTCTGCAGGTTTGTGAATTGCAGTGCCCCTGATCTCCATTTTTCAACTCGCTTTCCTGGGACCTGGACGCAAAAGCGCAGGATTGCTTCAGGCCCTATTCTGGTTCCGGGCGGCAGGCTGAGCCTGTGGTTAATTCTTCTCCCTGATGGGAAAATAGAGTGACCTGTGCCTGTCCCAACACCTAGAGCTAGTGTCTCATTGGTTCCCCCTCTTCCCGTTCATCCTCAGGACAAATTGCAACCTGTACGGAACAGGAGGTTAAAGGTGCTGATTCTCCAAGGAGGGAGATTGATAGTAAAGCAGCTGGAATGGCGAACCCGAGCCCAAGGAGATGAGAAATGAGGTCCCTTTTAGAAACCTTTCCCGATTACACGGTGTACCATCTTCTGGGTTTCTCATGCATGTTTTCCATGTAGGAAGATGCCCTTGAACCTGGAGATTTGGGACCCATGGGATGGGAACAATGCAGTATTACTTTAAAGGGTCTGCGTTTGCTCACCCAACCTCACCAAACCTCTCAGCCCCAAGAGTGTCCACCCTTATGTCTCAATCAGCTGTGGGTCTAGGTATGGTCAATCCCAGTGGCATCACAGCCCCTGAGCTAATTTAGTAGGAATTTCTCTCTCTTTCACTGTCTTTGTTTCACGGGTTTTTAAAAGTGATTGATTTTTATAAAGGGGTTTAGATGCTTTTCACTGCTGTGTTTATGCCGCTTTACACCCACTTGACTCACTTACAGAGAGATATCAATACATAGCTTTTAAGATTCTTACTAGTCAGATATATTCTTGGGCGGTGAATAGGGGGTGTGGAGTCCAGTTCACAGAGCAAGGTGTAGGTCGTATCTATTACCTATTGGGTTTATGGAACGGTATCTGAGCTAATTTGAAACCCTTGTTTTATGCATCACCCCACCTCACCTTTCCCCTTAAGCAGCCATAGTGTGTTTTCTAAACGTGTGCCTCTGTTCTGTTTTGTAATTCAGTTCAAGGGTAGCGGTTTTCACATTCCCTCTATAAGTGATATCTTATGATAAGTGTCTTTTTCTGTGTGACTTATTTCACTTAGAATCGTCGTACCTAAATCCACTCATCATGCTGCTACTAGACTTATGACGTTGATTTCATGGCTGAGTGATATTCTATTATACATAAGGACTAATACTTCTTTATCCATTTTTTTCTTTCCTGGGATATTTACGTTGTAACAAAGTGGAGGTTCTTGTCAACAGAGCAGCCCTAAACTTTGGGGTGCCTGGGTCTTGCTGATTTGTAGTTTTCCCAATTTATACGCCCATGAGTGGAAGTGCCCTATGCTCTCTAAGCTGAGTTTTTTAGATGTTTCAGGACACACCGTAAACTTGTACAGAGTGGCTGTTGGCAATTTACATCCCGCCCATCAGCGTAGCAAGGCTCCCGTTTCTCCATGGCCTGTCCTGCATTTCTGGTTTTGACACTTTATTCAGCATGGCCCTTATGACCGACGGGAAACGAGCCTTCTTTGTAGCGCTGATTTGCCTTTCCAGGTTGCTTGGTTGGCCAAAAAGGGCGTATGCGTTTTTTCCTGAATATATTCAGGAAAAAACGCATACGCCCTTTTTGGCCAAGGGCATCATGGTCGAGGTTTTGCCGCTTTTCCTGTGCTTTAAAGGCGATTCGAATCTACCTCCTGAAATCTGTTTCCTGCAATTCTGTCTTGCTTTCAAATCCTCTTCGTTGCCTTATCTCAATATATTTGTGGACGAGAGTTATCATTTATAACTCTGCAGGTTTGTGAATTGCAGTGCCCCTGAGCTCCATTTTTCAACTCGCTTTCTTGGGAGCTGGCTGCAAAAGCGCAGGATTGCTTCAGGCTCTATTCTGGTCCCGAGCGGCAGGCTGAGCCTGTGGTTAATTCTTCTTCCTGATGGGAAAATAGAGTGACCTGTGCCTGTCCCAACACCTAGAGCTAGTGTCTCATTGGTTCCCCCTCTTCCCGTTCATCCTCAGGACAAATTGCAACCTGTACGGAACAGGCGGTTAAAGGTGCTGATTCTCCAAGGAGGGAGATTGCTAGTAAAGCGGCTGGAATGGAGAACCCGAGCACAAGGAGTTGAGAAATGAGGTGCGATTTAGAAACCTTTCCCGATCACACGGTGCACCATCTTCTGGGTTTCTCATGCATGTTTTCGAAGTGGGAAGATGCCCTTGAACCTGGAGATTTGGGACCCATGGGATGGGAACCACGCAGTATTACTTTAAAGGGTCTACGTTTGCTCACCCAACCTCACGAAACCTCTCAGCCCCAAGAGTGTCCACCCTTATGTCTCAATCAGCTGTGGGTCTAGATATGGTCAATCCAGGTGGCATCACAGCCCCTGAACGAATTTAGTAAGAATTTCTTTCTCTTTCACTGTCTTTGTTTCACGGGTTTTTAAAAGTGATTGATTTTTATAAAGGGGTTTAGCTGCTTTTCACTGCTGTGTTTATGCCGCTTTACACCCACTTGACTCACTTTCAGAGAGATATCAATACATAGGTTTTGAGATTCTTACTAGTCAGATATATTCTTGGGCGGTGAATAGGGGGTGTTGAGTCCAGTTCACTGAGCAAGGAGTAGGTCGTGTCTATTACATATTGGGTTTATGGAACGGTATCTGAGCTAATTTGAAACCCTTCTTTTATGCATCACCCCACCTCACCTTTCCCGTTAAGCAGCCATAGTGTGTTTTCTAAACGTGTGCCTCTGTTCTGTTTTGTAATTCAGTTCAAGGTCGCAGTTTTTACATTCCCTCTATAAGTGATATCTTATGATAAGTGTCTTTTTCTGTGTGACTTATTTCACTTAGAATCGTCGTACCTAAATCCACTCATCATGCTGCTACTAGACTTATGACGTTGATATCATGGCTGAGTGATATTCTATTATACATAAGGACTAATACTTCTTCATCCATTTTTTTCTTTCCTGGGATATTTACGTTGTAACAAAGTAGAGGTTCTTGTCAAGAGAGCAGCCCTAAACTTTGGGGTGCCTGTGTCTTGCTGATTTTTAGTTTTCCCAATTTATACGCCCATGAGTGGAAGTGCCCTATGCTCTCTAAGCTGAGTTTTTTAGATGTTTCAGGACACACCGTACACTTCTCCAAAATGGCTGTTGGCAATTTACATCCCGCCCATCAGCGTAGCAAGGCTCCCGTTTCTCCATGGCCTGTCCTGCATTTCTGGTTTTGACACTTTATTCAGCATGGCCCTTTTGACCGGTGGGAAGCGAGACTTCTTTGTAGCGCTGATTTGCCTTTCCAGGTTGCTTGGTTGGCCAAAAAGGGCGTATGCGTTTTTTCCTGAATATATTCAGGAAAAAACGCATACGCCCTTTTTGGCCAAGGGCATTATTGTCGAGGTTTTGCCGCTTTTCCCGTGCTTTAAAGGCAATTCGAATCTACCTCCTAAAATCTGTTTCCTGCATTTCTGCCTTGCTTTCAAATCCTCTTCGTTGCCTTCCCTCAATATATTTGTGGACGAGAGTTATCATTTATAACTCTGCAGGTTTGTGAATTGCAGTGCCCCTGAGCTCCATTTTTCAACTCGCTTTCCTGGGACCTGGACGCAAAAGCGCAGGATTGCTTCAGGCCATATTCTGGTTCCGGGCGGCAGGCTGAGCCTGTGGTTAATTCTTCTTCCTGATGGGAAAATAGAGTGACCTGTGCTTGTCCCAACACCTAGAGCTGGTCTCTCATTGGTTCCCCCTTTTCCCGTTCATCCTCAGGACAAATTGCAACCTGTACGGAACAGGAGGTTAAAGGTGCTGATTCTCCAAGGAGGGAGATTGCTAGTAAAGCAGCTGGAATGGCGAACCCGAGCCCAAGGAGATGAGAAATGAGGTCCCTTTTAGAAACGTTTCCCGATCACACGGTGTACCATCTTCTGGGTTTCTCATGCATGTTTTCGAAGTGGGAAGATGCCCTTGAACCTGGAGATTTGGGACCCATGGGATGGGAACCACGCAGTATTACTTTAAAGGGTCTACGTTTGCTCACCCAACCTCAGGAAACCTCTCAGCCGCAAGAGTGTCCACCCTTATGTCTCAATCAGCTGTGGGTCTATATATGGTCAATCCAGGTGGCATCACAGCCCCTGAATGAATTTAGTAAGAATTTCTTTCTCTTTCACTGTCTTTGTTTCACGGGTTTTTAAAAGTGATTGATTTTTATAAAGGGGTTTAGCTGCTTTTCACTGCTGTGTTTATGCCGCTTTAAACCCACTTGACTCACTTTCAGAGAGATATCAATACATAGGTTTTAAGATTCTTACTAGTCAGATATATTCTTGGGCGGTTAATAGGGGGTGTTGAGTCCAGTTCACTGAGCAAGGAGTAGGTCGTGTCTATTACATATTGGGTTTATGGAACGGTATCTGAGCTAATTTGAAACCCTTGTTTTATGCATCACCCCACCTCACCTTTCCCGTTAAGCAGCCATAGTGTGTTTTCTAAACGTGTGCCTCTGTTCTGTTTTGTAATTCAGTTCAAGGGTAGCGGTTTTCACATTCCCTCTATAAGTGATATCTTATGATAAGTGTCTTTTTCTGTGTGACTTATTTCACTTAGAATCGTCGTACCTAAATCCACTCATCATGCTGCTACTAGACTTATGACGTTGATTTCATGGCTGAGTGATATTCTATTATACATAAGGACTAATACTTCTTTATCCATTTTTTTCTTTCCTGGGATATTTACGTTGTAACAAAGTGGAGGTTCTTGTCAACAGAGCAGCCCTAAACTTTGGGGTGCCTGTGTCTTGCTGATTTTTAGTTTTCCCAATTTATACGCCCATGAGTGGAAGTGTCCTATGCTCTCTAAGCTGAGTTTTTTAGATGTTTCAGGACACACCGTACACTTCTACAGAGTGGCTGTTGGCAATTTACATCCCGCCCATCAGCGTAGCATGGCTCCCGTTTCTCCATGGCCTGGCCTGCATTTCTGGTTTTGACACTTTATTCAGCATGGCCCTTTTGACCGACGGGAAACGAGCCTTCTTTGTAGCGCTGATTTGCCTTTCCAGGTTGCTTGGTTGGCCAAAAAGGGCGTATGCGTTTTTTCCTGAATATATTCAGGAAAAAACGCATACGCCCTTTTTGGCCAAGGGCATCATGGTCGAGGTGTTGCCGATTTTCCTGTGCTTTAAAGGCGATTCGAATATACCTCCTGAAATCTGTTTCCTGCAATTCTGCCTTGCTTTCAAATCCTCTTCGTTGCCTTCCCTCAATATATTTGTGGACGAGAGTTATCATTTATAACTCTGCAGGTTTGTGAATTGCAGTGCCCCTGAGCTCCATTTTTCAACTCGCTTTCTTGGGAGCTGGCTGCAAAAGCGCAGGATTGCTTCAGGCTCTATTCTGGTCCCGAGCGGCAGGCTGAGCCTGTGGTTAATTCTTCTTCCTGATGGGAAAATAGAGTGACCTGTGCCTGTCCCAACACCTAGAGCTAGTGTCTCATTGGTTCCCCCTCTTCCCGTTCATCCTCAGGACAAATTGCAACCTGTACGGAACAGGAGGTTAAAGGTGCTGATTTTCCAAGGAGGGAGATTGCTAGTAAAGCGGCTGGAATGGAGAACCCGAGCACAAGGAGTTGAGAAATGAGGTGCGATTTAGAAACCTTTCCCGATCACACGGTGCACCATCTTCTGGGTTTCTCATGCATGTTTTCGAAGTGGGAAGATGCCCTTGAACCTGGAGATTTGGGACCCATGGGATGGGAACCACGCAGTATTACTTTAAAGGGTCTGCGTTTGCTCACCCAACCTCACGAAACCTCTCAGCCCCAAGAGTGTCCACCCTTATGTCTCAATCAGCTGTGGGTCTATATATGGTAAATCCAGGTGGCATCACAGCCCCTGAATGAAGTTAGTAAGAATTTCTCTCTCTTTCACTGTCTTTGTTTCACGGGTTTTTAAAAGTAATTGGTTTTTATAAAGGGGTTTAGCTGCTTTTCACTGCTGTGTTTATGCCGCTTTACACCCACTTGACTCACTTACAGAGAGATATTAGTACATAGGTTTTAAGATTCTTACTAGTCAGATATATTCTTGGGCGGTGAATAGGGGGTGTTGAGTCCAGTTCACTGAGCAAGGAGTAGGTCGTGTCTATTACATATTGGGTTTATGGAACGGTATCTGAGCTAATTTGAAACCCTTGTTTTATGCATCACCCCACCTCACCTTTCCCGTTAAGCAGCCATAGTGTGTTTTCTAAACGTGTGACTCTGTTCTGTTTTGTACTTCAGTTCAAGGGTCGCGGTTTTTACATTCCCTCTATAAGTGATATCTTATGATAAGTGTCTTTTTCTGTGTGACTTATTTCACTTAGAATCGTCGTACCTAAATCCACTCATCATGCTGCTACTAGCCTTATGACGTTGATTTCATGGCTGAGTGATATTCCATTGTACATAAGGACCACAACTTCTTTATCCATTTTTCTCTTTCCTGGGATATTTAAGGTGTAACGAAGTGGAGGTTCTTGTCAACAGAGCAGCCCTAAACTTTGGGGTGCCTGTGTCTTGCTGATTTTTAGTTTTCCCAATTTATACGCCCATGAGTGGAAGTGCCCTATGCTCTCTAAGCTGAGTTTTTTCGATGTTTCAGGACACACCGTACACCTCTCCAGAGTGGCTGTTGGCAATTTACATCCCGCCCTTCAGCGTAGCAAGGCTCCCGTTTCTCCATGGCCTGTCCTGCATTTCTGGTTTTGACACTTTATTCAGCATGGCCCTTTTGACCGATGGGAAGCGAGACTTCTTTGTAGCGCTGATTTGCCTTTCCAGGTTGCTTGGTTGGCCGAAAAGGGCGTATGCGTTTTTTCCTGAATATATTCAGGAAAAAACGCATACGCCCTTTTTGGCCAAGGGCATCATGGTCGAGGTTTTGCCCCTTTTCCTGTGCTTTAAAGGCGATTCGTATCTACCTCCTGAAATCTGTTTCCTGCAATTCTGCCTTGCTTTCAAATCCTCTTCGTTGCCTTCCCTCAATATATTTGTGGACGAGAGTTATCATTTATAACTCTGCAGGTTTGTGAATTTCAGAGCCCCTGAGCTCCATTTTTCAAGTCCCTTTCTTGGGAGCTGGCCGCAAAAGCGCAGGATTGCTTCAGGCCCTATACTGGTCACGGGCGGCAGGCTGAGCCTGTGGTTAATTCTTCTTCCTGATGGGAAAATAGAGTGACCTGTGCCTGTCCCAACACCTAGAGTTAGTGTCTCATTGGTTCCCCCTCTTCCCATTCATCCTCAGGACAAATTGAAATCTGTATGGAACAGGAGGTTAAATGTGCTGATTCTCCAAGGAGGGAGATTGCTAGTAAAGCGGCTGGAATGGCGAACCCGAGCCCAAGGAGATGAGAAATGAGGTGCGTTTTAGAAACCTTTCCCGATCACACGGTGTACCATCTTCTGGGTTTCTAATGCATGTTTTCGATGAAGGAAGATGCCCTTGAACCTGGAGATTTGGGACCCATGGGATGGGTACCACGCAGTATTACTTTAAAGGGTCTGTGTTTGCTCACCCAACCTCTCCAAACCTCTCAGCCCCAAGAGTGTCCACCCTTATGTCTCAATCAGCTGTGGGTCCAGATATGGTCAATCCAGGTGGCATCACAGCCCCTGAACGAATTTAGTAAGAATTTCTCTCTCTTTAACTGTCTTTGTTTCACAGGTTTTTAAAAGTGATTGATTTTTATAAAGGGGTTTAGCTGCTTTTCACTGCTGTTTATGCCGCTTTACACCCACTTGACTTACTTACAGAGAGATATCAATACATATGTTTTAAGATTCTTACTAGTCAGATATATTCTTGGGCGGTGAATAGGGGGTGTTGAGTCCAGTTCACTGAGCAAGGAGTAGGTCGTGTCTATTACATATTGGGTTTATGGAACGGTATCTGAGCTAATTTGAAACCCTTGTTTTATGCATCACCCCACCTCACCTTTCCCGTTAAGCAGCCATAGTGTGTTTTCTAAACGTGACTCTGTTCTGTTTTCTAATTCAGTTCAAGGGTAGCGGTTTTTACATTCCCTCTATAAGTGATATCTTATGATAAGTGTCTTTTTCTGTGTGACTTATTTCACTTACAATCGTCGTACCTAAATCCACTCATCATGCTGCTACTAGCCTTATGAAGTTGATTTCATGGCTGAGTGATATTCCGTTGTACATAAGGACCACAACTTCTTTATCCATTTTTCTCTTTCCTGGGATATTTAAGGTATAACGAAGTGGAGGTTCTTGTCAACAGAGCAGCCCTAAACTTTCGGGTGCCTGTGTCTTGTTGATTTTTATTTTTCCCATTTTATACGCCCATGAGTTGAAGTGCCCTACGCTCTCTAGCTGTGTTTTTTAGATGTTTTAGGAATCACCATACACTTCTCCAGAGTGGCCGTTGGCAAATTACATCCCGCCCATCAGCCTTACAAGGCTCTCTTTTCTCCTTGGCCTTTCCTGCATTTCTGGGTTTTACACTCTTTTAGAATGGCCCTTTTGACCCCTGGGAAGTGAGACTTCTTTGTAGTGCTCATTTGCATTTCTTGCTTGCTTGATTGGCGAAAAAAGGCATATGCGTTTTTTCCTGAATATATTCAGGAAAAAAGGTATACTCCCTCTTTGGCCAAGGGCATCATTTTCGATGTTTTACCGCTTTTCATGTGCTTTAAAGGCGATTCGAATCTACCTCCTGAAATTTGTTTCCTGCAATTCTGCCTTGCTTTCAGATCCTCTTCGTTGCCTTCCCTCAATATATTTTTGGATGAGAGTGATCATTTATAACTCTGCATGTTTGTGAATTGCAGTGCCCCTAAGCTCCATTTTTCAACTCGCTTTTTTGTGAGCTGGCTGCAAAACCACAGGATTGCTTTTGGCCTTATACTGATTCCGTGGCGCAGGCTGAGCCTGTGGTTAATTCTTCTTCTTGATGGGAAATTAGAGTGACCTTTGCCTGTCTGAACATCTAGGGCTTTTCTCTCATTGTTTCTCCTCATTCCCCTTCATCCTCTGGACAAATTTCAAACTCTGTGCAACAGGATGTTGAAGGTGCTGACATCCTCAAGTGTTTAGAATGTTAGGAAAGAGGCTGGAGGGGTGAACCCGACAACCAGGGGATTAGGAGATTAGGTGCCTTTTCCAAAATCTTCCTGATCCAACCGTGTACCATCTTCTGGGTGTCACAGGCATGTTTTAGCTGTAGGAAAGGTCCCATGTATGTAAGGAGAACTCCACGGATTTTTTCAAATCAGTGTCTCCCCGAACCCCAATCTGGGGAATTTTTAAGCTACTGGTACATGTATGTTCATTAAGGGACTGGGCTGTAGGCAGAGTCCGAACTTTAGAGGATTGAAGTCTTCATGGTCCGAAATGCTCACCATCGGCCTCCTTTAGTTTCCATTTTATCTGTAGTTGATAGATGATGTCGATATTGATATCTATTGTTTTTCAGATTATTTCCCCTTAGGGGTTATTACAAAATATTGAGTATAGTTCCCTGTGCTATACAGCAGTTCCTTGTTGATGATATATTTTATACATAGCAGTGTGTATATGTTAATCCGAAACTGTTAATTTATCCCTCCTCCCACCTTTCCCCTTTGGTAATAAAAAAATACAAGATTTAATACTTCTCAGAAATCTAGGAGCTGAAAGAGAGGTATCATTTTCAATGGAAAATCATTCAAAACAAGATTGAACCTTCAGCCAAGATTAGTAGATCCACATCCTTGTAAAGAAATCACTGCATTTCTCTAATGTTGACCTGACAAATACGACAAACCCCTCCACTGAACTTGCTTATAATAAAGTGATGGAAATATCAAATGGAAGTGTTAGAAATACCTTATTTTACACGAGCCTTATACACTGCTCTATGTTAACTACAGTTTGGCTCACACATCTGTTCATTGAAGTTACAATATTTGGCTCACACATCTGTTCATTGAAGTTACAATATTTGGCTCACACATCTGTTCATTGAAGTTACAATGTTCTCAAATTCTGTTACTGATCCTGCAGAGTCGGCCCCAACAAGGGTCCCCCTGCCCAGTGTCATTGGAGCCAACAGATCGAGACTGAGTTTGGTTCAGAAGCAAAGGAAAACTTTATATTTTGATCAGAGAATGGAGAGGTGAGAGCGTGCGGTCCCCCGCGGGCTGTGGGCCGGGCTGCTCTGTAGGGATCCCGTCAGCGTCAGCGGGAGGGACGGGGCGGAGCTCTCGAGGGCTGAGTTGGCTGGAGCTCAGGCTCTATGTGGCGGAGTCTGCACAGGGCCCCGAGAGCTGAGGTGTCGGCCCAGCCATTTTGCACTAGGAAATCGGGTCTGAAGTGCCAGGTGTGGGACCTCTGCCTGTGGAAACCTAGGAACAAGTGAAATTAGAAAAAGCACAAAGGAAAAAAAGGTTAGACTTTATTTTATTGCCCAGATTCTATTTTTATCTCCCAGGAATTTTTAATGGGCTTTGCCGGTGACAAACCCCTCCTCTGCCTCTTGTCCCATTCCACATTCTTGGGGCGCTGAGGGTGCAGACACCTCTTCTGTAAATGCTTCGTGCTGAGTTGGGTGTCCTCATACCCGGGGGGGAGGGGCAGGACTTCTCCCCAGCAGCCTCCAGGTGAGGTTGATTGTCCCCAGGCCTCCTCCCTCACTGCTCGTCTGCCTGAGCACCAGCGTTGGAAGTTTTATAGATTCTAATGACCTTTAAGGGTCCAGGAAAGAGATGCGCAGGGACGCTGGGGGGGCCGGTTTTACCCTGCTCCACATTGGTTCGGCCCCCTTAGGCTGACGGTTTCTGCCAGCCTAGATGCTCTGACCAGTAGTCTGCGCTTTCTTCAGTTAGGCCACTGAATTAACGTACAAAGAGCACCAGGTGTCAGAGCCCTGCCTGCTCAACTCCCAGACAGTCCAGGGCCGGTGGTGATCCAGGACCATGACGGCCACTCAGTCACCGCCCTTTTGAAGTAACCAGGAGTACATCTGGTCTCATTGGTCGCCGTCACCATGGTGTCTGTAGGCTTTTCTATGGTGGCAGCGTTATTTACGGGTCCCCTGCCAGGTTTATTAGCTCCGCTCTGGGTGCAGTAAGTCCTGCAAGCAATAGTCTGTTCTTTTGGGGCACACTCTTGTGGTTTTCTGAGAGAAGCTCCAGGTCAAGTGATGGTCACACGAGTCGTCATGGGGGCCTGTTGCCTCAGGTTGTCTCTCTGGAGGTTGGAGTTGGAGGGCCTCCTCACTCGAGGTCATTGTGCCCACGGAGCGATCCCTGCAACTTCAGGGCATGGTGGGTGGTTAGGATCACCAAGTGGCGTCCTTTACCCTTAGGAGGGAGCTGGCCTTGCGGGCTGCTCATTTCCAGGTTTTTAGATACCCCCAGTATCCTGGTCGGATGGGGTGGCTGGCCAATGCCTGGAGGGCATTCTTGCGTTGTTCCATTTCAAGTGGTCCCAGTTTTGGCACTAAAACTCCAAGGGCGATTCGCCTTCGACCAGGAATGTAAAGGTCAAAGGGTTTAGCTAAATTAAGGAGGTCCAGGGCAAGGGTCTGAATTGACTGCTCTTTCCATTCTTGAAAGGCCGCTTCTGGATTCTATTCAAAAGGATCATCATCTTTTCCTTTCAGTGTTTCATATAGAGGTCCAGGTATTAGACTGTAGTTAGGGATTCAGATGCAGCAAACCCTGGTCTCCGCAGGAACCCCTAAGCTGTCTTCTAGTTTTAGGAAGGGTGAGGCTGCAAATGGCTTCTTCCCTTTCCTGGGATGGGCTTCTCCGATCTTCTGTGAGAATGAAGCCCAGGCAGGTCACCTTAGTCTGTGATATTTGAGCCTTTTTCTTGGACACCTTCTATCTTTTATTGGCTAGGTAGTCCAGAGGCCTCCTTAGTAGGGCTGGCGATCAGAATGTCGTCTGCATATTTTTTTTTAATTTATTTATTTATTATTTATGGCTGTGTTGGGTCTTCGTTTCTGTGCGAGGGCTTTCTCTAGTTGCGGCAAGCTGGGGCCACTCTTCATCACGGTGCGCGGGCCTCTCACTATCGCAGCCTCTCTTATTGTGGAGCACAGGCTCCAGACGCGCAGGCTCAGTAATTGTGGCTCACGGGCCTAGGTGCTCCGCGGCATATGGGATCTTCTCAGACCAGGGCTCGAACCTGTGTCCCCTGCATTGGCAGGCAGATTCTCAACCACTGCGCCACCAGGGAAGCCCAGAATGTCGTCTGCATATTGAAGGAGGGTTCACTTCTCCAGAGGTAGATCTTTTAGGGTTTTAGCTAACGTTTCCCCAAAGATGGTGTGGGAATTTTTGAACCCCTGGGGCAGGACGGCCAAGCAGTATTGTTTTTGTTGTATGTTGAGTCCTGCCACTCACAGCCAAAATTTCTTGTGACTCTGGGACTAATGGAATACAGAAGAAGGCATCATTGAAGTCTAATACAGAATACCATGTCCTGGTGGATGGTAGAATGACCAGCAGGGTGTAGGAATTAGGAACTACTGGATGTATATCCTCTGTGGCTTCACTGACTGTCCTGGCGTCCTTTACCAGGTCCCCAGCAGCCCACGGGGCTCTCATGGTCAGGCCCCTCCCAGGATATGGAGCTCACCTGTGCAGGTAGCCAGCAGCCCACGGGGCTCTCGTGGTTAGGCCCCTCCCAGGATATGGAGCTCACCTGTGCAGGTACCCAGCAGCCCATGGGGCTCTCATTGTCAGGCCCCTCCCAGGATATGGAGCTCACCTGGGCAGGTACCCAGCAGCCCACGGGGCTCTCGTGGTCAGGCCCCTCCCAGGATATGGAGCTCACCTGGGCAGGTACCCAGCAGCTCACGGGGCTCTCGGGGGCAGGCCCCTCCCTGGATATGGAGCTCCCTTGGACAGGTACCCCGGCAGAGCTGGGCACACAGGAACCGTGCACATAGCCCTCATTGCAGAGCACCCCCAGCACACCTGTCGCTCAGAGCTGACACAGAGCACCTCAGAGCAGGGCTTGAACTAACAAACAGCAGCGCCGACATGTCTGTGACCCTAGGCTTCACTCTGTGCGGCCTCCCTCCACCTGGTCTTCCAGGGGCTTCCACTGCAGCCGGGGCACCAGGCCTCTGTCTCCACCCACCAACCCTCCTCTCCCTGACTCCTGGGTTCCTCTCATTAGGAGAGGGTCTTCTTGAAGTTGTCTTCCACTCATGGACCAGATAAAATGATTAGAAAACAAGCCAGGGCTGCCGCCCCTTGTCTATCCTGACTCTCGGGACCCTACACCTGTTCCTTGGATCTGGCCGGTGCAGCAAGGCCCATTATCTGCAACTCTGATCCCCTGAGGGGCAAGGATTGGCTGACCTGGGCAGCCTGACCTGGCCGGCCAGCCCTTCCCAGGTGTGCCTCGGTTGAGGTCAATATAAACACCCCTCCAGGCAGCAAAAGCCTCTGCAGCTGTGCCTGACGCCATATTCTCTGCCCCGTCAGCAGTCTCGGGGTTGTGCTGGTGGGAGGGAGTAGGGCCCAGGGCTCTATGAGTGGCCCCGTGTGAGTGGGGCTCTGCTGGACTTTCTGCAGGAGTTGCCGGGCTGCCACCTGCTAAAGAAGACGATGTGTCACCCATACCTGCTGCTGGAATTTCTCCCCGGGCAGAGGTGAGGAAGGAAAAAAGCAGTGGGGACCGGGACAGGAGGGGTACCTCAGGCAGGGAAATGGAAAGCTTCCAGAAGAGCGCCCGGGGCCAGGACCGTCCTGGCTGGCCTGCAGGCACCAAGTCAGCCTGCGTGCTGTCGCTGGTGTGACTCCAAGCCCTTTCCTCTAGGCTTTAAAGTCTTTGTACACATTCGGGTGTTTTACCTGGGAAGGGTGGGAAAAGTTCAGCAGCAGCTGGCCTGAGGCTCAGCTCACGTTTACTCAGAGACGCCTCCTCATGGTCCCTCAGCTTTGCAATGAGGACGCTCCTTGCGGGGGAGCTGCTGGCTGCATGGGAGACGATTCCCCACCTCTGACCAACTTCAGAATTGTTTACCACTGGAGCAAGTGCCCTGATAGGGTTTTCCTCTGTATGACCAGTGGGTTCTGTTTTTTTTTTTTCTTTTTTGGTTCAAGGTAGGTTTTATTCCTCTTTTTGTATTTATAGATATAAGCATGGAAATAATTCATTCATATAAATACGTCTATGGGAAGGACAGAACTTTTTTTTCTGTTTTATGTTTTTAAATATTATTTTTTAATTTTTAAATTTTATTTTATTCATTTTTTTATACAGCAGGTTCTTATTGGTTATCTATTTTATACATATAAGTGTATATATGTCAATCCCAGGCTCACAATTCATCCCACCACCACCACCCTGCCACTTTCCCCCCTTGGTGACCATACATTTGTTCTCTACATCTGTGTCTCTATTTCTGCCTTGCAAACCGGTTCATCTGTACCATTTTTCTAGGTTCCACATGTATGCGTTAATATACGATATTTGTTTTTCTTTTTCTGACTTACTTCACTCTGTATGACAGTCTCTAGATCTATCCACGCCTCTACAAATGACCCAATTTCATTCCTTTTTATGGCTGAGTAATATTCCATTTTATATATGTACCACATATTTTCTATTTGTCTATCTATGGGCATTTAGGTTGCTTCCATGACCTGGCTATTGTAAATAGTGCTGCAATGAACATTGTGGTGAATGTGACTTTTTGAATTATGGTTTTCTCTGGGTATATGCCCAGTAGTGGGATTGCTGGGTCATATGGTAATTCTATTTTTAGTTTTTTAAGGAACCTCCATACTGTTCTCCATAGTGACTGTATCAATTTACATTCCCACAAATAGTGTAAGGGGGTTCCCTTTTCTCCACACCCTCTCCAGCATTTGTTGTTTGTAGATTTTCTGATGATGCCCATTCTAACTTGTGTGAGGTGATACCTCATTGTAGTTTTGGTTTATATTTCTCTAATAATTAGTGATGTTGAGCAGCTTTTCATGTGCTTCTTGGCCATCTGTATGTCTTCTCGGGACAAATGTCTGTTTACGTCATCTGCCCATTTTTGGATTGGGTTGTTTGTTTTTTTACTGTTGAGCTGCATGTGCTGTTTATATATATTGGAGATGAATCCTTTGTCCATTGATTCGTTTGCAAATATTTTCTCCCATTCTGAGGTTGTCTTTTCGTCTTGTTTGTAGTTTCCTTTGCTTTGCAAAAGCTTTTAGGTTTCATTTGCTCCCATTTGTTTATTTTTGTTTTTTATTCCATTACTCTAGTAGGTGGATCAAAAAAGATCTTGTTGTGATTTTTGTCAAAGAGTGTTCTTCCTATGTTTTCCTCTAAGAGTTTTATAGTGTCCAGTCTTACATTTCGGTCTCTAATCCATTTTGAGTTTATTTTTTGTGTATGGTGTTAGGGAGTGTTCTAATTTCATTCTTTTACATGTAGCTGTCCATTTTTCCCAGCACCACTTATTGAAGAGACTGTCTTTTCTCCATTGTATATCCTTGCCTCCTTTGTCATAGATTAGTGGACCATAGGTGTGTAGGTTTATCTCTGGGCTTTCTTTTTTTTTCCTTTTACATGTTTATTGGAGTATAATTGCTTTACAATTGTGTGTTAGTTTCTGCTGTATAAAAAAGTGAATCAGCTATACGTATACATATAACACCATATCCACTCCCTCTTGCACTTCCCTCTCACTCCCTTATCCCACCCCTTTAGGTGGTCACAAAGCACCGAGCTGATCTCCCTGTGCTATGTGGCTGCTTCCCAGTAGCTATCAATTTTACATTTGGTAGTGTATATATGTCCATACCACTCTCTCACTTTGTCCCAGCTTACACTTCCTCCTCCCCGTGTCCTCAAGTCCTTTCTCTACGTCTGTGTCCTTAATCCTTTCCTGCCCCTAGGTTCTTCATAACCTTTTTTTCTTTTAGATTCCATATATATGTGTTAGCATACGGTATTTGTTTTTCTCTTTCTGACTTACTTCACTCTGTAGGACAGACTCTAGATCCATCCACCTCACTACAAATAACTCAGTTTCGTTTCTTTTTATGGCTGAATAATGTTCCATTGTATATATGTGCCACATCTTCTTTATCCAGTTATCTGTTGATGGACACTTAGGTTGCTTCCATGTCCTGGTTATTGTAAATAGAGCTACAATGAACACTGTGGTACATGACTCTTTTTGAATTATGGTTTTCTCAGGGTAAATGTCCAGTAGTGGGATTGCTGGGTTGTACGGTTGTTCTATTTTTAGTTTTTAAGGAACCCCCATACCATTCTCCCTAGTGGCTATATCAATTTACATTCCCACCAACAGTGCAAGAGGGTTCCCTTTTCTCCAATAAATGCCTCTCCAGCATTTATTGTTGGTAGAATTTTTGATGATGGCCATTCTGACTGGTGTGAGGTGATACCTCATTGTAGTTTTGATTTGCATTTCTCTAATAATTAGTGATGTTCAACATCCTTTCATGTGTTTGTTGGCAACCTGTATATCTTCTTTGGAGAAATGTCTATTTAGGTCTTCTGCCCATTTTTGGATTGGGTTGTTTGGTTTTGTGATATTGAGCTACAGGAGCTGCTTTTTGGAGGTTAATCCTTTGCCATTTGCTTCATTTGAAAATATTTTCTCCCATTCTGATGGTTGTCTTTTCATCTTGCTTATGTTTTCCTTTGCTGTGCAAAAGATTTTAAATTTCATTAAGTCCCATTTTTTTATTTTTGTTTTTATTTCCATTTCTCTAGGAGGTGGGTCAAAAAGGATCTTGCTGTGATTTATGTCATAGACTGTTCTGCTTATGTTTTCCTCTAAGAGTTTTATAGTGGCTGGTCTTACATTTAGGTCTCTAATCCATTTTGAGTTTATTTTTGTGTATGGTGTTAGGGAGTGTTCTAATTTCATTCTTTTACATGTAGCTGTCCAGTTTTCCCAGCACCACTTACTGAAGACACTGTCTTTTCTCCATTGTATACCCTTGCCTCCTTTGTCATAGATTAGTGGACCGTAGGTACGTGGGTTTATCTCTGTGCTTTCTATCCTGTTCTATTGATCTATATTTCTGTTTTTGTGCCACTACCATATTATCTTGATTACTGTAGCTTTGCAATATAGTCTGAAGTGTGGAAGTTTGATTCCTCCAGCTCTTTTTTTTTCCCCTCAAGACTGCTTTGGCTATCCGGGGTCTTTTGTGTCTCCCTACAAATTTTAAGATTTTTTTTTCTAGTTCTGTAGAAAATGCCAAAGGTATTTTGATAGGGATTGCATTGAATCTGTAGATTGCTTTGGGTAGTATAGTCATTTTCACAATATTGATTCTTCTAATCCAAGAACATGGTATATGTCTCCATCTGTTTATATCATCTTTGATTTCTTTCATCAGTGTCATAGTTTTCTGAGTACAGGTCTTTTACTTCCTTAGGTAGGTTTATTCCTAGGTATTTTATTTTTGTTGCAGTGGTAATGGGATTGTTTCCTTAATTTCTCTTTCTGTTCTTTCATTGTTAGTGTATAGGAATGCAAGCAATTTCTGTGCATTAATTTTGTATCCTGCAACTTTACCAAATTCATTGATTAGCTCCAGTGGTTTTCTGGTGGCATCTTTAGGATTCTCTATCTATGATATGATGTCATTTGCAAACAGTGACAATTTTACTTCTTCTTTTCCTTTTTGTATTTCTTTTATTTCTTTTTCTTCTCTGATTGCCATGGCTAGGACTTCCAAAACTATGTTGAATAGTAGTGGTGAGAGTGGACATCCTCGTCTTGTTCCTGACCTTAGAGGAAACGTTTTCAGTTTTTCACCGTTGAGAATGATGTTTGCTGTGGGTTTGTCATATATGGCCTTTATTATGTTGAGGTAGTTTCCCTCTATGCCCACACTCTGCAGAGTTTTTATCGTAAATGGGTGTTGAATTTTCTCAAAATCTTTTCCTGCATCTATTGAGATGATCATATGGTTTTATTCTACAATTTGTTAATATGGTGTATCACATTGATTTGTGTGTATTGAAGAATCCTTGCATCCCTGGGATAAACCCCACTTGATCATGGTGTTTGATCCTTTTAATGTGTTGTTCGATTCTGTTTGCTAGTATTTTGTTGAGGATTTTTACATCTATATTCATCAGTGATATTGGTCTATAATTTTCTTTCCTTGTAGTATCTTTGTCTGGTTTTGGTATCAGGGTGACGGTGGTCTCATAGAATGAGTTTGGGAGTGTTCCTTCCCCTGCAATTGTTTTGAAGAATTTGAGAAGGTTGGGTGTTAGCTCTTCTCTAAATGTTTGACAGAATTCACCTGTGATGCCATCTGGTTCTGGACTTTTGTTTGTTGGAAGATTTTTAATCACAGTTTCAATTTCATTGCTTGTGATAGGTTTGTTCATATTTTCTATTTCTTCCTGGTTCAGTCTTGGAAGGTTATCCCTTTCTAAGAATTTGTCCATTTCTTTCAGGTTGTCCATTTTATTGGCATAGAGTTGCTTGTAGTAGTCTCTTAGGATGCTTTGTATTCCTGTGGTGTCTGTTGTAACTTCTCCTTTTTCACTTCTAATTTTGTTGATTTGATTCCTCTCCCTCTTTTTCTTGAGTCTGGCTAAAGGTTTATCATTTTTGTTTCTCTTCTCAAAGAACCGGCTTTTAGTTTTATTGATCTTTGCTTTCGTTTTCTTTGCTTCTATTTCATTTATTTCTGCTTTGATCTTTATGATTTCTTTCATTCTACTAACTTTGGGTTTTGTTCTTCTTTCTCTAGTTCCTCTAGGTGTAAGGTTAGATTGTTTAGTTGAGATTTTTCTTGTTTCCTGAGGTAGGCTTGTATTGCTATAAACTTCCCTCTTAGAACTGCTTTTGCTGCATCCCATAGGTTTTGGATCATCGTGTGTTTCTTGTCATTTGTCTCTAGGTAGTTTTTGATTTCCTCTTTTATTTCTTCGGTGATCTCTTGGTTATTTAGTAACGTATTGTTTAGCCTCCATGTGTTTGTGTTTTTTACGGTTTTGTCCCTGTTATTGATTTCTAATCTCATAGCATTGTGGTTGGAACAGCTGCTTGATATGATTTCAGTTTTCTTAAATTTACTGAGGCTTTATTTGTGACCCAAGATGTGATCTATCCTGGAGAATGTTCCGTGTGCAGTTGAGAAGAACGTGTAATCTGCTGTTTTTGGATGGAATGTCCTATAAATATCAATTAACTATATCTGGTCTATTGTGTCATTTAAAGCTTGTGTTTCCTTATTAATTTTCTGTCTGGATGATCTCCACTGGTGTAAGTGAGCTGTTAAAGTCCCCTGCTATTATGGTGTTACTGTTGATTTCCTCTTTTATAGCTGTTAGCAGTTGCCTTATGTATTGAGGTGCTCCTATGTTGGGCACATATATATCTATAATTGTTATATCTTCTTCTTGGATTGATCCCTTGACCATTATGTAGTGTCTTTCCTTGTCTCTTGTAACATTCTTTATTTTAAAGTCTATTTTATCTGATATGAGTATTGCTACTCCAGCTTTCTTTTGATTTTCATTTGCATAGAATATATTTTTCCATCGCCTCACTTTCAGTCTGTATGTGTCCCTAGGTCTGAAATGGGTCTCTTGTAGACAGCATATATATGGGTCTTGTTTTTGTATCCATTCAGGGAGCCTGTGTCTTTTGGTTGGAACATTTAGTCCATTCACGTTTAAGGTAATTATTGATATGTATGTTCCTATTACTATTTTCTTAATTGTTATGGGTTTGTCTTGGTGGGTCCTTTTCTTCTCTTGTGTTTCCCACTTAGAGAAGTTCCTTTAGCATTTGGTGTAGAGCTGGTTTCATGGTGCTGAATTCTCTTAGCTTTTGCTTGTCTGTAGGGCTTATGATTTCTCTGTCAAATCTGAATGAGATCCTTGCTGGGTGGAGTACTCTTGGTTGTAGGTTCTTCCCTTTCATCACTTTAAATTTATGCCACTCCCTTCTGGCTTGTAGATTTTCTGCTGAGAAATCAGATGTTATCCTTATGGGAGTTCCCTTGTATGTTATTTGTCATTTTTCCCTTGTTGCTTTCAATAATTTTTCTTTGTCTTCAATTTTTGTCAATTTGGTTACTATGTGTCTTGGCATTTTTCTCCTTTGATTTATCCTGACTGGGACTCTCTGCACTTCCTGGACTTGGGCGGCTATTTCTTATCCCATGCTAGGGAAGTTTTCGATTATAATCTCTTCAAATGTATTCTCGGGTCCTTTCTCTCTCTCTTCTCCTTCTGGGACCCCTTTGATGTGAATGTTGTTGCGTTAAATGTTGTCCCAGAGGACTCTTAGGGTGTCTTCATTTATTTTCATTCTTTTTCTTTATTCTGTTCCATGGCAGTGATTTCCACCTTTCTGTCTTCCAGGCCACTTATCCGTTCTTCTGCCACAGTTATTCTGCTACTGATTCCTTCTGGTGTATTTTTCATTTCAGTTATTATATTGTTCACCTCTGTTTGTTTGTTCTTTAATTCTTCTAGGTGTTTGCTCCTTAATTCTTCTAGGTCTTTGTTAAGCATTTCTTGCATCTTCTCGATCTTTGCCTCCATTCTTTTGCCAAGGTCTTGGATCATGTTCACTATCATTATTCTGAATTCTTTTTCTGGAAGATTCCCTATCTCCACCTCATTTCGTTTTTTTCCCTAGGGTTTTATCTTGTTCCTTAATCTCGTATAAAGTCCTCTGCCTTTTCATTTTGTCTATCTTTCTGTGAATGTGGTTTTCCTTCCACAGGCTGCAGAATTATAGTTCTTCTTGCTTCTGCTGTCTGCTCTCCAGTGGATGAGTCTATCTTAGAGGCTTGTGCAAGCTTCCTGATGGGAGGGACTGGTGGTGGGTAGAGCTGGGTGTTGCTTTGGTGGGCAAAGCTTTAATCTGCTTTTCTGCAGATTAAATAAAACTTTAATAAAAAGTTTAATCCACTTATCTGCTGATGCATGGGGCTGGGTTCCCTCCCTGTTGGTAGTTTCGCCTGAGGTGACCCAGCACTGGAGCCTACCTTGCTCTTGGTGGGGTTAATGGCGGACTCTGGGAGGGCTCACACCAAAGAGTATTTCCCAGAACTTCTGCTGCCAGTGTCGTTGTCCTCACGGTGAGCCACAGCCACAGCTACCACCTGCCTCTGCAGGAGACCCTCTAAAACTATCAGGTAGTTCTGGTCATTCTCCTACGAGGTCACTGCTCCTTCCCCTGGGTTCTGATGTGCTCACTACTTTGTGTGTGCCCTCCAAGAGTGGAGTATCTGAGTGGAGTTGAGACTCTGAGACTCTGCGTGGAGTCGCACAGACTCTGGGTCCTGTGAAGCTTCGATGCTTTGTGGTTCTAGAAATCCTATAGGAGACGGTCCACAGCAGGTGAAGCTATTGCTGTCAGTTGAGGTGGTGAAGCCAAAGATCTGCAGTTCCGACTAGAGGTGCCGATGTACATACAGGACAAAATCATCTCGTGTGAATGTAGTTCAGGCATGTTTAAGATGAATGGAGCCATGTTAATGCCTACCATATTCTATCTTGAGCCTCTCCTCAGGGACCCCCTCCTCAGTTCCTGAGGCTCCTGTAAGTCATGTACAGGGGACTGGAGAGTGGGCTCTGTCCAATCTGAGCCCTGAGTTACCCTGTGTGTATCTTAGGATACTTTGTATTTCTGTGGGGTCTGTTGTAACATCAACTCTTTCATTTCAGATTTATTTGGGCCCTCTCTTTTTAAAAAAAACATACTACTGTTGTCTTTTATTCTTTACAGAAGTTTAATAAGTGTTTGATCTACCTTGACTTACTCTATGTATACTTTTTGCAGTGAGATTTTTACTTTTCTTTGTTTTCTTGTTACTATCAATAATTAGTGAGACTTCTTTTATGCTACCTTCAACATTGATTATAAAGCTGCTTTATTAGTGATGACAGAGCCTTAATGGAAGTCATGTTCTGGTTGTAAATTAGAATGCAATGTGCCAGCAAAAAGCCCCTTAAGTTTATTTCTCATTACTTCTTGGTCTTTTTTTAATTTAATTTTTATTTTTTATCAGAGCAAATTTGATTAAAATGTTTTGTTTCTTCTAGGTGTGCAAGATGTGGTTCTTTTAAACATATACATATATCTATTCTTCTTTGGATCATTTTCCCATGTAGGTTATGATACAATGTTGAGTAATCTTCTTTTGGTATTACGTAGGTCTTTGGTGATTACACATTTCACATTTGTTTCTATATCTATGTTAACCCCAATATCCTAAGGTATCCAATCCTCACACCTTTCCATTTGGTGAACCATAAGTTAGTTTAGTGAATCTGTGATTGCATTTCTCTGTGGAAATATCTTCATTGGTATCAATTTTTAGCTAAGATCTATAAGTGATATTATAGGATATGTGTCTTTTGCTTTCTGACTTAGTACAATTTGCCTGATTACCTCAAGAATCATACATGGTGCAGCAAATAGCATTGTTTTATTTTTTTCCCTGGCTAATATTCCATCTGTACGTGTACCAGGTCTTCTTTGGCCACGCACCTCTTGATGGACCTTTTGGTTGTCTCCATGTCTTGGCTATTGTAATACTGCTGCAATACACATTTGCTTGCCTGTGTCTTTCCAGTTCTATCTTCTTATGTTATAGTCCAAGGAGTGGGCTTGCTGTATCATATGGTAACTCAGTGTGTACGTTTTAAAGGCACCACCATTCAGTTCTCATTAGTGGCTCTTTCCAGGTTACGTCCAACTTAAAGTTGAGGGTATGCATTTCTCCAAAACACCTTCAGTATTTATTGTTTGTAGTTTTCTTGCTGAGGGTTATTCTGACAGGTATGAGCTGATACCCCTTTGTGGTTGAATTTGCATGTATCCCATAATCTGTTGAAATTGAGCTTTAAAGCATATCCTTTTTATTTATCAAACAGTGATTACAGCTTAGTTCTTCAAGGTGTTTTCTTAAAGTATGTGTCACATTTTGAAAATTTTTGGCCATTACCTCCCTCGAGACATTTTGAGGGCAGTTTTCATTTACAGCCCTGCATTATTTGTTCATATGAAGTGACCATTAGCACAGGCTTTAAAGCTGCTTTTGCAGGTAACGGCCTGAGGGCGGCAGCCTTTCTACGTTCCCCACTCTGGTAACTAGGGAAACAGACCTTTCGGCCTGTGGTGTTCCTCGGTTATAAATTAGAGTGCAATGTGCCCGGATAAACCCACAAATGCTGATGTCTCCTTACTTTTGTTTGTTTTTTTTTTAATTTAATTTATATTTAGTATTGGAGTAATATTCCATTGTGTACATGGACCACTTCTTCTTGGTGCATTCCTCGGTTGATGGACATTTTCATTGCTTCCAAGTGTTGACTATGGTAAATATTGCTGGAGTGAAGGATTGCCAGCCTGTGACTTTTTTTTTTAATTAATTAATTAATTTATTTATTTATTATTTATGGCTGTGTTGGGTCTTCGTTTCTGTGAGAGGGCCCTCTCCAGTTGCGGCAAGCGGGGGTCACTCTTCATCGCCGTGCGTGGGCCTCTCACCATCGCGGCCTCTCTTGTTGTGGAGCACAGGCTCCAGACACGCAGGCTCAGCAATTGTGGCTCACGGGCACAGTTGCTTCATGGCATATGGGATCTTCCCAGACCAGGGCTCGAACCTGTGTCCCCTGCATTGGCAGGCAGACTCTCAACCACTGCGCCACCAGGGAAGCCCCTGCCTGTGACTTTTTGATTCTAATTTTCTCAGGTGATAGGTCCAGCAGTGGTTTTGATTGATTGACTGGTAGCTCAATGTTTCCCTTTTCAAAGCACCTACATTGTGTTTTCATTAGTGACTCTTAACATGCCCCCCCTTACAACCGAGGGTACGCATTTCTCCACAATCCCTTCAGCATTTATTTTTTGCAGCATTTTTGCTAATGGCCATTCTGACTGCTGTGAGCTGATAGGTATTTGTAATATGGGTATGCATGTCGTTAAATAGTCTAAAATTCATCATTTTTCCACGCCTTTTTCTTTTCTGTTAAAAGTAAAAAGAAAAAAAATTGTGAGTACAATATCCGTCTTGAAAGTGTCTTCCTGGAACGTTGCCCTCTTTTGAAATTTTGGTCAATTTTCAACCCCAGGATTGTTTTGAAATGTAGGTGTCATTTACAGGCCTGCAATGAGTGTGAATATTTAGGGACCATTAGCACTAGGTTTAAGCTGTAGACCTCCCTTGTTATATGGTCGGTCTTTTTGTAATATGTATATAATATGTATTTGGATCATATCCATATCATATAGTAACACAAATCTTCATTTATCCATTCCCGCCACCTTTCCCTTTAGATGAGCAAAGTTGGTTTTCTAAGTTTGTGAGTGTATTTCTCTGTGAATTGTGTTCATTTGTGTCAGTTATTAGATAACGCCTATTAGTGATATCATAGGATATAAGTCTTTTGCTTTCCGACTTACCTCATGATTTGTGATTATCTCCAGGCTCATTTGTGGTGCCTCAAAGAGCAGGGTTTCCTTGTTTTCCATGGCGAATACTCCATTGTGTACCTGGACCACTTGTTCTATATCCATTCACTTGTTGATGGACATTTTTATCGCTTCACTGCCTTGGCTATTGTGAATAATGCTGCCCTGCAGCTTTTGCAAACTGTGTCTTCTCGATACTTGTCTTCTCAGGTGAGAGGTCCAATGGTGCACCTGCTGGATTGAATGGTACCTAAATTTTTACTTTTAAACGCAGCTCTTTTCTGTTCTCATTACTGGCTGTTAACCACTTTGCATCTCACCAGCAGCTAGAGGATACACAATTCTCTACAACCGCATCAGCATTTATGCTTTGTAGACTTTTTGCTCATGGTCAGTCGACTGGTGTGATTGGAAACCCTTTTGTTGATTAGATTGCATGAGTCTAATAATTCCTGAGGTTGAGCCTTAATCCATTCTCCTTTTATTTAAAGACGGTGAGTAATACTTACCTCTTTATAGTATTTTATTGAAAAATTTGCCTGTATTAAATTTTTTTTTCCGTTCCCTACCTCAGCACAATTTTTGACGGCAGGTGTCCTTTACAGCCCTGAGTCCTTGTGAATTTTAAGTGACCATTAGCTGTGGGTTTAAAGCCGCTCTTGCGGGAAACGGCCACAAGGCGGCAGCATTTCTCCTTTACCAAATCTGGTTACTATGGCAACAGAGCCTTACTGGAAGTGATGGTCTAGGTTGCAAATTAGAATGGAATGTGCCAGGAAAAAGCCCCATAAGTTTATGTCTCATTACTTCTTGTTCATATTTTTGAGTTAATTTTTATTTTTTGTCACAACAAACTTGATTACAATGTTTTGTTTGTTCTAGGTGTGCAAGATGTGGTTCTTTCACACATATACATATACATATATCTATTCTTCTTCGGATCCTTTTCCCATGTAGGTTATGACACAATGTAGAGTAGTCTTCTCTTGGTATTCTGTAGGTCTTTGGTGATTATATATTTCACATGTGTTTGTATGTCTCTGTTAACCTCAATATGGTAATGTATCCAATCCTCACACCTTTCCATCTGGTGAACCATAAGTTTCTTTAATGTATCTGTGATTGCCTTTCTCTGTGGAAATATCTTCGTTTCTATCAATTTTTAGGTAACACCTATATCTGATATGATAGGATATGTGTCTTTCACTTTCTCACTTACTACAAGTTGTGTGATTACCTCTAGACTCATCTATGGTGCTGCAAATGGCATTGCTTCATTTTGTCACTAGCTCATATTCCATCTGTACATGTAGCAGTTCTTCTTTGTCCACCCATTTGTCAGTGGACTTTTTGGTTACTTCCATATATTGGCTATTGTAATAGTATGCATTGCAGATTTGCCTGCCTGTGTCCTTCCAATTCTGTCTTTGTCAGTTATAGTCCAGGAATAGGTCTGCTAGGTCATATGGTAGCTCAGTGTTTACCTTTTAAAGGTACCTCCATTCTGTTATCATTAGTGGCTCTTTCCAGGTTACGTCCCACTTAAAGTTGAGGGTATACATTTCTCCACAGCACCTTCAGCATTTATTATTTGTAGTTTTTGCTGATGGTTATTCTGACGGGTGTGAGCTGACACCTCTTTACGGTTGAATTTGCATGTGTCTCATATTCCGTTGCAATTGAGCTTTAAGGCAAGTCATTTTTATTTTTCAAGCTGTAATTACAGCTTAGTTCTTCAAAGTGGTTTCTTAAAGTATGTGTCAAATTTTGAAATGTTTTGGCCATTACCTCCCTCAAGACATTTTGAGGGCAGGTTTCATTTTCAGCCCTACAGAACTTATTCATATGAAGTGACCATTAGCAGAGGCTTTAAACTGCTTTTGCAGGTAACGGCCACAGGGCTGCTACCTTTCTACATTCCCCACGCTGATACTAGGGAAACAGACTTTACGGCCAGTGGTGTTCCTCGGTTGTAAATTAGAGTAGAATGTGCCCAGATAAACACAAAAAAGCTGATGATTCCTTACTTTTGTTGGATTTTTAAATTTAATTTATATTTATTATTGGAGTTAATATTCTATTCTGTACATGGACCACTTCTTGGTGCATTCCTCTGTTGATGGACATTTTCATTGCTTCCAAGTGTTGGCTATGGTAAATATTGTTGGAGTGCAGGATTGCCAGCCTGTGACTTTTTGATTCTCATTTTCTCTGGTGATAGGCCCAGCAGTGGGTGTGATTGATGGACTGGTCACTCAGTGTTTACTTTTTCAAAGCACCTCCAATGTGTTTTTATTAGTGGCTTTTACAACGTCCCCCTTAGAACCGAGGGTACGCATTTCTCCACAATCGCTTCAGCATTTATTGTTTGCACCATTTTTGCTGATGGCCATTCTGACTGCTGTGATCTGATAGGTATTTGTAATTTGGGTTTGCATATCTTCCAAAATTCCTAAAATTCATCATTTTTCCACATCTTTTTCTTTTATCAAAAGAATAATCTGTGAGCACAATATACCTCTTGAAATTATCTTCTTCGAAGGTTGCCCTCTTTTGAATTTTTTGTTCGATTTTTGACCCCAGAATTTTTTTGGAGGGCTGGTGTCATTTACAGAACTGCAAGTTGTTGAATATTAATGACCGTTTGCAGTGGGTTTAAAGCTGCTGTTGTGGGAAACGGCCAAAAGGAGGCAGCATTCCGCCATTCCCCAATCTAGGTACTAGGGCAACAGAGCGTTTCTGGAAGTCGTTGTCTTAGGTTGTAAATTAGAATGGAGTTTGCCAGGAGAAATCCCCATAAGTTTATGTCTCATTAGTTCTTATTCGTTTTTTTTTCCAAACACACACACTGTATTTTATTTTTATAAGAGATAAATAGACTGACATCAAGCATTGTACATGGATGATCACAACAAAAGCAACAATGATTGCAATTACCAAACATGAAACACACTCATACTATGTCAAAATATTGACATTCAGTCCAGTAATCCTTCACTGTAGCAGCTGCTTTACTTTGCAGTGAAAATTGATTTGTATATTCTTTGCCTCTGAGTCCTTGTGGGATTTTTTCTTTAATTCAAACAGAAAGTAACAAAAATTATACTTATCGTCATCAGTTCACTCAGTCCCATGTAATTAATTTTTTTTTCATCTTGATCTTTTGTTAGCACTTTTATGAGTTCATTAGTTTTATCATTAGAGTTCTGAAAATGCTTATTCATTCATTTCAGCAGTACAATAGAGTTACCAGAAACCTGTACTTGTCAGAGTCTTTTCCATGAATTTCATGAAGATGAAACCCTTTTATAGGAACATATTTGCAAAAGCATCAGAGTACACCCAGAACTGTCTGTAAATGACAAAAGACTTAAAAATGACCACGGTTAAAGATTTGATGAAAGTTTATAATAATGCAGTTGACAAGAAAATTAGTTATTTCTGAGATATACATTTTAAAGTAATAACTAGGATTATGAATTATAACATTATACCAGAACATATAAGATTTTTAGAAATTTCATGTAATGTCTGAAACATTTATATTAACATATTTCCATACAAAAAACCGAATGAAAGTTTAGTATTAGTTGTTTTGTTTGTTTTTTTTATACTGCAGGTTCTTATCAGTCATCAATTTTATACACATCAGTGTATACATGTCAATCCCAATAGCCCAATTCAGCACAACACCATCCCCACCCCACCGCATTCCCCCCCCCCCTTGGTGTCCATGTGTCTGCGCTCTACATCTGTGTCTCAACTTATGCCCTGCAAACTGGCTCATCTGTACCAATTTTCTAGGTTCCACATACCTGCGTTAATATACGGTATTTGTTTTTCTCTTTCTGACTTACTTCACTCTGTATGACAGTCTCTAGATCCATCCACGTCTCAACAAATGACTCAATTTGGTTCCTTTTTGTGGCTGAGTAATATTCCATTCTATATATGTACCACAACTTCTTTATCCATTCGTCTGTTGATGGGCATTTAGGTTGCTTCCGTGACCAGGCTATTGTAAATAGTGCTGTAATAAACATTCGGGTGCAAGTGTATTTTTGAATTATGGTTTTCTCTGGGTGTATACCCAGTAGTGGGATTGCTGGGTCATATGGTAGCTCAATGTTCACATTTTTAAGGCACGTACATTCTGTTCTCTTTAGTGCCTCTTTCCAAGTTATATCCCACTTAAAGTTCAGGGTATGCATTGCTCCACAACACCTTCAGCATTTATTGTTTGTAGTTTTCTTGCTGATGGTTATTTTGACAAGTGTGAGCTGCTACCTCTTTCTGGTTGAATTCGAATGGGCCTCATAATCCGTTGAAATTGAGCTTTAAGGCATGTCCTTTTTACTTTTCAAGCTGTGATTACCCCTTATTTCTTCAAAGTGTTCTCTTAAAGTATGTGTCACATTTTGACATGTTTTGGCCATTACCTCCCTCAAGACATTTTGAGGGCAGGTTTCATTTACAGTCCTGCAGTACTTGTTCCTAGGAAAGGACCATTAGCACAGGCCTTAAAGCTGCTTTTGCAGGTAACTGCCAGAGGGTGGCAGCCTTTCTATGTTCCTCACCCTGGTACATATGGAAAAGCCCTTGCAGCATGTGGTGTTTCTGGTTATAAATTAGAGTGGAGTGTGCCCGGAAAAACCCACACAAGCTGATGTCTCCTTACTTTTGTTGTTTTTTTAAATTTAATTTTTATTTTTTATTGGAGTAATTTTCCACTGTATATGTGGACCACTTCTACTTTGTGTATTCCTTGGTTGATGGACATTTTCATTGTTTCCAAGTGTTGGCTATGGGAAATATTGTTGGAGTGCAGGATTGCCAGCCTGTGACTATTTGATTCTCATTTTATCAGGTGATAGGCCCAGCAGTGGGTGTGATTCATTGACTGGTAGCACCGTGGTTCCCTTTTCAAAGCACCTTCTTTGTGTTTTCATTAGTGGCTCTTACCACGTCCCCCTTAGAATTGAGGGTACGCATTTCTCCACAATTGCTTCAGCATTTACTGTTTGCAGCATTTATGCTAATGGCCCTTGTGGCTGTTGTGAGCTGATAGGTTTTTGTAACTTGGGTTTGCATGTCTTTGAAAATTCGTAAAACTCATCATTTTTCTCTGCCGTTTTAATTTCTGTTAAAAAAAGGAAACAGTTGGGAGTACAGTATAACTCTTGAAATTGTGTTCTTGGAAGGTTGCCCTCTTTTGAAATTTTTGGTCGAATTTGCACCCCAGAATTTTTTAGAAAGCAGGTGTCTTTTACCGAACTGCAAGTTTGGTGAATATTTAGTGACCTTTAGCAATGGGTTTAAAGCTGCTGTTGTGGGAAGTGGCCTCAAGGAGGCAGTACTTCTCCATTCCCAAATCTGAGGACTAGGGCAGCAGAGCCTTTCTGGAAGTCGTGTTCCTAGTTTGTAAATTACATTGGAATGTGCATGGAGAAAGCCCCATAAGTATATGTCTCATTATTTCTTCTTGGTTTTAAAATTTTTTTTTAATTGGGGTAAAGCTTACAATATTGTTTGTCCTAGGTGTACACAATCTGGTTCGTTTGTACATTATATATGTCTATTCAAGTACAGATCCTCTTCCCATGTAAAATGTTACTGAGGGTTCCACAGACCTCCCTTGCTATATGGTTGGTCTTTTTGAGATATGGATATAATATGTGTTTGTATACATATAGTAACACTAATCTTAATTTATCCATTCCCCCCACCTTTCCTTTTAGATGAGCATAGTTTGTTTTCTAAGTCTGTGAGTGTCTTTCTCTGTGGAAATATGTTCCTTTGTGTCAGTTATTAGATAACGCCTATAAGTGATATCATAGAATATAGGTCTTTTGCTTTCCGACTTACCTCATGTTTCGTGATTATCTCCAGACTCATTTGTGGTGCCTCAGAGAGCAGCGGTTCATTGTTTTCCATGGCTATTATTCCATTGTGTACATGGACCACTTCTTCTTTATCCATTCACCTGTTGTTGGACATTTTGATTGCTCCACTGTCTTGGCTATTGTGAATAAGGCTGCACTGCAGCTTTTGCGGCCTGTGTCTTCTCGATTCTTGTCTTCTCAGATGAGAGGTCCAATGGTGCGCCTGCTGCATTGAATGGTGCCTGCAGTTTTACTTTTAAACACAGCTCCTTTCTGTTCTCATTATTGGCTGTTACCCCTTCACGTCTCACCAGCAGGTAGAGTGTACACAGTTCTCTAAAACCCCTTCAGCATTTATTGTTTGTTGACTTTTTGCTGATGGTAAGTCAACTGGTGTAAGTTGAAACATTTTGTAGATTAGATTGCATGGGTCTAACACTCCCTGAGGTTGAGCTTTTATCCATTTTCCTTTTCTTTAAAAGAGCGTGAGTAAAACTTAACTCTTCATACTCTCTTCTTGAAACATTTGCCTGTTTTGAATTTTTTTGTCCATTACTTCCTTCAGCACAATTTTTTAGGGCAGGTGTCCTTTACAGCCCTGAGTCCTTGGGAATGTTAAGTGACCATTTGCTGTGATTTTAAAGCTGTTCTTGCAGGAAACGGCCACAAGGTGGTAGCATTTCCCCTTTACCATATGTGGTTACTAGGGAAACAGAGCCTTAATGGAAGTGGTGTTGTAGGTTGTAAATTAGAATGGAATGTGCCAGGGAAAAGCCCTTTAAGTTTATGTCTCATTACTTCTTGTTCATATTTGTAGTTTACTTTTTATTTTTTATCCCAGTAAATATGATTACAATGGTTTGTTTGTTCTAGGTGTGCAAGATGTGGTTCTTTCACACATATACATGTATCTATTGTTCCTCGCATCCTTTTCCCATGTAGGTTATGACACAATGTTGAGTAGTCTTCTCCTGGTCTTCCGTACGTCTTTGGTGGTTATATATTTCACATGGTTTGTATATCTCTGTTAACCCCAACGTGGCAATGTATCCAATCCTCATCCCTTTCTATTTGGTGAACCATAAGTTTTTTAATGAATCTGTGATTGCCTTTCTCTGTGGAAATATCTTCATTGGTATCAATTTTTAAGTAACTCTTAAAAGTGATATGATAGGATATGTGTCTTTTGCTTTCTCACTTACTACACGTGGCGTGATTACGTCTAGACTCATCTATGGTGCTGCAAACGGCATTGTTTCATTTTTTTCACTAGCGAATATTCCATCTGTACATGGAGGAGTTCTTCTTTGTCCATCCATCTGTTGGTGGACTTTTTGGTTACTTCCATATCTTGGCTATTGTAATACTGTGCAGTGCAGATTTGCCTGCCTGTGTCTTTCCAATTCTCTCTTCTTAGGTTATACGTCGAGGAGTGGGCCTGCTGGATCATATAGTAGCTCAATGTTTACCTTTTAAGGCACCTGCATTCTGTTCTCATTCGTGGCTCTTTCCAAGTTACGTCCCCTTTGAAGTTGAGGGTATGCATTTATCCACAACACCTTCAGCATTTAGTGTTTGTAGTTTTCTTGCTGATGGTTATTCTGACAAGTGTGAGCTGATACCTCTCTGTGGTTGAATTCGAATGTGCCACATAATCTGTTGAAATTGAGCTTTCAGGCATGTCCTTTGCTATTTTTCAAGCTGTGATTACCCCTTAGTTCTTCAAACTGTTCTCTTTAAGTATGTGTCACATTTTGAAATGTTTTGGCCTTTACCTCCCTCAAGACATTTTGAGGGCCTGTTTCATTTACAGTTCTGCAGTACTTGTTCCTATGAAGTGACCATTAGCACAGGCTTTAAAGCTGCTTTTGCAGGTAACTGCCAGAGGGCAGCAGCCTTTCTATGTCCCCCACCCTGGTAACTAGGGAAAAGCCCTTGCGGCCTGTGGTGTTTCTCGGTTATAAATTAGAGTGGAGTGTGCCCGGACAAACCCACACAAGCTGATGTCTCCTTACTTTTGTTGGATTTTTACATTTAATTTTTATTTTTTATTGGAGTAATTTTCCACTGTGTACGTGGACCACTTCTACTTTGTGCATTCCTCGGTTGATGGACATTTTCATTGCTTCCATGTGTTGGCTATGGTAAATATTGTTGGAGTGCAGGATTGCCAGGCTGTGACTTTTCGATTCTCATTTTCTCAGGTGATAGGCCCAGCAGTGGGTGTGATTGATTGACTGGTAGCACCGTGTTTCCCTTTTCAAAGCACCTTCTTTGTGTTTTCATTAGTGGCTCTTACCAGGTCCCCCTTAGAATCCAGGGTACGCATTTCTCCACAATCGCTTCAGCATATATTGTTTGCAGCATTTATGCTAATGGCCCTTCTGGCTGCTGTGAGCTGATAGGTTTTTGTAATTTGGGTTTGCATGTCTTTGAAAATTCGTAAAACTCATCATTTTTCTCCTCCGTTTTCTTTTCTGTTAAAAAAAAGGAAACAATTGGGAGTACAATAGAACTCTTGAAATTGTGTTCTTGGAAGGTTGCCCTCTTTTGAAATTTTTGGTCGATTTTCCACTCCAGAATTTTTTTAGAAAGCAGGTGTCTTTTACCGAACTGCAAGTTTGGTGAATATTTAGTGACCTTTAGCAATGGGTTTAAATCTGCTGTTGTGGGAAGTGGCCTCAAGCAGGCAGCATATCTCCATTCCCATATCTGGGTACTAGGGCAGCAGAGCCTTTCTGGAAGTCGTGTTCCTAGTTTGTAAATTACATTGGAATGTGCATGGAGAAAGCCCCATAAGTATATGTCTCATTATTTCTTCTTGGTTTTAAAATTTTTTTTTAATTGGGGTAAAGCTTAGAATATTGTTTGTCCTAGGTGTACACCATCTGGTTCGTTTGTACATTATATATGTCTATTCAAGTACAGATCCTCTTCCCATGTAAAATGTTACTGACGGTTCCGCAGACCTCCCTTGCTATATGGTTGGTCTTTTTGAGATATGGATATAATATATGTTTGTATACATATAGTAACACTAATCTTAATTTATCCATTCCCCCCACCTTTCCTTTTAGATGAGCATAGTTTGTTTTCTAAGTCTGTGAGTGTCTTTCTCTGTGGAAATATGTTCCTTTGTGTCAGTTATTAGATAACGCCTATAAGTGATATCATAGAATATAGGTCTTTTGCTTTCCGACTTACCTCATGTTTCGTGATTATCTCCAGACTCATTTGTGGTGCCTCAGAGAGCAGTGGTTCATTGTTTTCCATGGCTATTATTCCATTGTGTACATGGACCACTTCTTCTTTATCCATTTACCTGTTGTTGGACATTTTGATTGCTCCACTGTCTTGGCTATTGTGAATAAGGCTGCACTGCAGCTTTTGCGGCCTGTGTCTTCTCGATTCTTGTCTTCTCAGGTGAGAGGTCCATTGGTGCGCCTGCTGGATTGAATGGTACCTCCATTTTTACTTTTAAACACAGCTCCTTTCTGTTCTCATTATTGGCTGTTACCCCTTTACGTCTCACCAGCAGGTAGAGGGTACACAGTTCCCTAAAACCCCTTCAGCATTTATTGTTTGTAGACTTTTTGCTCATGTTCAGTCGACTGGTGTAAGTTGAAACTTTTTGTAGATTAGATTGCATGGGTCTAACACTCCCTGAGGTTGAGCTTTTATCCATTTTCCTTTTTTTTAAAAGAGCGTGAGTAAAACTTAACTCTTCATACTCTCTTCTTGAAACATTTGCCTGTTTTGAATTGTTTTGTCCATTCCCTCCTTCAGCACAATTTTTTAGGGCAGGTGTCCTTTACAGCCCTGAGTCCTTGGGAATGTTAAGTGACCATTAGCTGTGAGTTTAAAGCTGTTCTTGCAGGAAACGGCCACAAGGTGGCAGCATTTCCCCTTTACCATATTTGGTTACTAGGGAAACAGAGCCTTAATGGAAGTGGTGTTGTAGGTTGTAAATTAGAATGGAATGTGCCAGGGAAAAGCCCTTTAAGTTTATGTCTCATTACTTCTTGTTCATATTTGTAGTTTACTTTTTATTTTTTATCCCAGTAAATATGATTACAATGGTTTGTTTGTTCTAGGTGTGCAAGATGTGGTTCTTTCACACATATACATGTATCTATTCTTCCTCGCATCCTTTTCCCATGTAGGTTATGACACAATGTTGAGTAGTCTTCTCCTGGTCTTCCGTACGTCTTTGGTGGTTATATATTTCACATGGTTTGTATATCTCTGTTAACCCCAACGTGGCAATGTATCCAATCCTCATCCCTTTCTATTTGGTGAACCATAAGTTTTTTAATGAATCTGTGATTGCCTTTCTCTATGGAAATATCTTCATTGGTATCAATTTTTAAGTAACTCTTAAAAGTGATATGATAGGATATGTGCCTTTTGCTTTCTCACTTACTACACGTGGTGTGATTACGTCTAGACTCATCTATGGTGCTGCAAACGGCATTGTTTCATTTTTTTCACTAGCGAATATTCCATCTGTACATGGAGGAGTTCTTCTTTGTCCATCCATCTGTTGGTGGACTTTTTGGTTACTTCCATATCTTGGCTATTGTAATACTGTGCAGTGCAGATTTGCCTGCCTGTGTCATTCCAATTCTCTCTTCTTAGGTTATACGTCGAGGAGTGGGCCTGCTGGATCATATAGTAGCTCAATGTTTACCTTTTTAAGGCACCTCCATTCTGTACTCATTCTTGGCCCTTTCCAAGTTACGTCCCCTTTGAAGTTGAGGGTATGCATTTCTCCACAACACCTTCAGCATTTATTGTTTGTAGTTTTCTTGCTGATGGTTATTCTGACAAGTGTGAGCTGATACCTCTCTGTGGTTGAATTCGAATGTGCCACATAATCTGTTGAAATTGAGCTTTAAGGCATGTCCTTTTCTATGTTTCAAGCTGTGGTTACCCCTTAGTTCTTCAAAGTGTTCTCTTTAAGTATGTGTCACATTTTGAAATGTTTTGGCCTTTACATCCCTCAAGACATTTTGAGGGCAGGTTTCATTTACAGTTCTGCAGTACTTGTTCCTATGAAGTGACCATTAGCACAGGCTTAAAAGCTGCTTTTGCAGGTAACTGCCAGAGGGCGGCAGCCTTTCTATGTCCCCCACCCTGGTAACTAGGGAAAAGCCCTTGCGGCCTGTGGTGTTTCTCGGTTATAAATTAGAGTGGAGTGTGCCCGGACAAACCCACACAAGCTGATGTCTCCTTACTTTTGTTGGATTTTTACATTTAATTTTTATTTTTTATTGGAGTAATTTTCCACTGTGTACGTGGACCACTTCTACTTTGTGCATTCCTCGGTTGATGGACATTTTCATTGCTTCCAAGTGTTGGCTATGGTAAATATTGTTGGAGTGCAGGATTGCCAGGCTGTGACTTTTCGATTCTCATTTTCTCAGGTGATAGGCCCAGCAGTGGGTGTAATTGCTTGACTGGTAGCACCGTGTTTCCCTTTACAAAGCACCTTCTTTGTGTTTTCATTAGTGGCTCTTACCACGTCCCCCTTAGAATCGAGGGTACGCATTTCTCCACAATCGCTTCAGCATATATTGTTTGCAGCATTTATGCTAATGGCCCTTCTGGCTGCTGTGAGCTGATAGGTTTTTGTAATTTGGGTTTGCATGTCTTTGAAAATTCGTAAAACTCATCATTTTTCTCCACCGTTTTCTTTTCTGTTAAAAAAAAGGAAACAATTGGGAGTACAATAGCACTCTTGAAATTGTGTTCTTGGAAGGTTGCCCTCTTTTGAAATTTTTGGTCAATTTTCCACTCCAGAATTTTTTTAGAAAGCAGGTGTCTTTTAGCGAACTGCAAGTTTGGTGAATATTTAGTGACCTTTAGCAATGGGTTTAAATCTGCTGTTGTGGGAAGTGGCCTCAAGCAGGCAGCATATCTCCATTCCCATATCTGGGTACTAGGGCAGCAGAGCCTTTCTGGAAGTCGTGTTCCTAGTTTGTAAATTACATTGGAATGTGCATGGAGAAAGCCCCATAAGTATATGTCTCATTATTTCTTCTTGGTTTTAAAATTTTTTTTTAATTGGGGTAAAGCTTAGAATATTGTTTGTCCTAGGTGTACACCATCTGGTTCGTTTGTACATTATATATGTCTATTCAAGTACAGATCCTCTTCCCATGTAAAATGTTACTGACGGTTCCGCAGACCTCCCTTGCTATATGGTTGGTCTTTTTGAGATATGGATATAATATGTGTTTGTATACATATAGTAACACTAATCTTAATTTATCCATTCCCCCCACCTTTCCTTTTAGATGAGCATAGTTTGTTTTCTAAGTCTGTGAGTGTCTTTCTCTGTGGAAATATGTTCCTTTGTGTCAGTTATTAGATAACGCCTATAAGTGATATCATAGAATATAGGTCTTTTGCTTTCCGACTTACCTCATGTTTCGTGATTATCTCCAGACTCATTTGTGGTGCCTCAGAGAGCAGCGGTTCATTGTTTTCCATGGCTATTATTCCATTGTGTACATGGACCACTTCTTCTTTATCCATTCACCTGTTGTTGGACATTTTGATTGCTCCACTGTCTTGGCTATTGTGAATAAGGCTGCACTGCAGCTTTTGCGGCCTGTGTCTTCTCGATTCTTGTCTTCTCAGGTGAGTGGTCCAATGGTGCGCCTGCCGCATTGAATGGTGCCTGCAGTTTTACTTTTAAACACAGCTCCTTTCTGTTCTCATTATTGGCTGTTACCCCTTCACGTCTCACCAGCAGGTAGAGTGTACACAGTTCTCTAAAACCCCTTCAGCATTTATTGTTTGTTGACTTTTTGCTGATGGTAAGTCAACTGGTGTAAGTTGAAACTTTTTGTAGATTAGATTGCATGGGTCTAACACTCCCTGAGGTTGAGCTTTTATCCATTTTCCTTTTTTTTAAAAGAACGTGAGTAAAACTTAACTCTTCATACTCTCTTCTTGAAATATTTGCCTGTTTTGAATTTTTTTGTCCATTCCTTCCTTCAGCACAATTTTTTAGGGCAGGTGTCCTTTACAGCCCTGAGTCCTTGGGAATGTTAAGTGACCATTAGCTGTGAGTTTAAAGCTGTTCTTGCAGGAAACGGCCACAAGGTGGCAGCATTTCCCCTTTACCATATTTGGTTACTAGGGAAACAGAGCCTTAATGGAAGTGGTGTTGTAGGTTGTAAATTAGAATGGAATGTGCCAGGGAAAAGCCCTTCAAGTTTATGTCTCATTACTTCTTGTTCATATTTGTAATTTACTTTTTATTTTTTATCCCAGCAAATATGATTACAATGGTTTGTTTGTTCTAGGTGTGCAAGATGTGGTTCTTTCACACATATACATGTATCTATTCTTCCTCGCATCCTTTTCCCATGTAGGTTATGACACAATGTTGAGTAGTCTTCTCCTGGTCTTCCGTACATCTTTGGTGGTTATATATTTCACATGGTTTCTATATCTCTGTTAACCCCAATGTGGTAATGTATCCAATCCTCATCCCTTTCTATTTGGTGAACCATAAGTTTTTTAATGAATCTGTGATTGCCTTTCTCTGTGGAAATATCTTCATTGGTATCAATTTTTAAGTAACTCTTAAAAGTGATATGATAGGATATGTGTCTTCTGCTTTCTCACTTACTACACGTGGCGTGATTACGTCTAGACTCATCTATGGTGCTGCAAACGGCGTTGTTTCATTTTTTTCACTAGCGAATATTCCATCTGTACATGGAGGAGTTCTTCTTTGTCCATCCATCTGTTGGTGGACTTTTTGGTTACTTCCATATCTTGGCTATTGTAATACTGTGCAGTGCAGATTTGCCTGCCTGTGTCATTCCAATTCTCTCTTCTTAGGTTATACGTCGAGGAGTGGGCCTGCTGGATCATATAGTAGCTCAATGTTTACCTTTTTAAGGCACCTCCATTCTGTACTCATTCTTGGCCCTTTCCAAGTTACGTCCCCTTTGAAGTTGAGGGTATGCATTTCTCCACAACACCTTCAGCATTTACTGTTTGTAGTTTTCTTGCTGATGGTTATTCTGACAAGTGTGAGCTGATACCTCTCTGTGGTTGAATTCGAATGTGCCACATAATCTGTTGAAATTGAGCTTTAAGGCATGTCCTTTTCTATGTTTCAAGCTGTGGTTACCCCTTAGTTCTTCAAAGTGTTCTCTTTAAGTATGTGTCACATTTTGAAATGTTTTGGCCTTTACATCCCTCAAGACATTTTGAGGGCAGGTTTCATTTACAGTTCTGCAGTACTTGTTCCTATGAAGTGACCATTAGCACAGGCTTAAAAGCTGCTTTTGCAGGTAACTGCCAGAGGGCGGCAGCCTTTCTAGGTCCCCCACCCTGGTAACTAGGGAAAAGCCCTTGCGGCCTGTGGTGTTTCTCGGTTATAAATTAGAGTGGAGTGTGCCCGGACAAACCCACACAAGCTGATGTCTCCTTACTTTTGTTGGATTTTTACATTTAATTTTTATTTTTTATTGGAGTAATTTTCCACTGTGTACGTGGACCACTTCTACTTTGTGCATTCCTCGGTTGATGGACATTTTCATTGCTTCCAAGTGTTGGCTATGGTAAATATGGTTGGAGTGCAGGATTGCCAGGCTGTGACTTTTCGATTTTCATTTTCTCAGGTGGTAGGCCCAGCAGTGGGTGTGATTGATTGACTGGTAGCACCGTGTTTCCCTTTTCAAAGCACCTTCTTTGTGTTTTCATTAGTGGCTCTTACCACGTCCCCCTTAGAATCCAGGGTACGCATTTCTCCACAATCGCTTCAGCATATATTGTTTGCAGCATTTATGCTAATGGCCCTTCTGGCTGCTGTGAGCTGATAGGTTTTTGTAATTTGGGTTTGCATGTCTTTGAAAATTCGTAAAACTCATCATTTTTCTCCACCGTTTTCTTTTCTGTTAAAAAAAAAGGAAACAATTGGGAGTACAATAGAACTCTTGAAATTGTGTTCTTGGAAGGTTGCCCTCTTTTGAAATTTTTGGTCGATTTTCCACTCCAGAATTTTTTTAGAAAGCAGGTGTCTTTTAGCGAACTGCAAGTTTGGTGAATATTTAGTGACCTTTAGCAATGGGTTTAAATCTGCTGTTGTGGGAAGTGGCCTCAAGCAGGCAGCATATCTCCATTCCCATATCTGGGTACTAGGGCAGCAGAGCCTTTCTGGAAGTCGTGTTCCTAGTTTGTAAATTACATTGGAATGTGCATGGAGAAAGCCCCATAAGTATATGTCTCATTATTTCTTCTTGGTTTTAAAATTTTTTTTTAATTGGGGTAAAGCTTAGAATATTGTTTGTCCTAGGTGTACACCATCTGGTTCGTTTGTACATTATATATGTCTATTCAAGTACAGATCCTCTTCCCATGTAAAATGTTACTGACGGTTCCGCAGACCTCCCTTGCTATATGGTTGGTCTTTTTGAGATATGGATATAATATGTGTTTGTATACATATAGTAACACTAATCTTAATTTATCCATTCCCCCCACCTTTCCTTTTAGATGAGCATAGTTTGTTTTCTAAGTCTGTGAGTGTCTTTCTCTGTGGAAATATGTTCCTTTGTGTCAGTTATTAGATAACGCCTATAAGTGATATCATAGAATATAGGTCTTTTGCTTTCCGACTTACCTCATGTTTCGTGATTATCTCCAGACTCATTTGTGGTGCCTCAGAGAGCAGCGGTTCATTGTTTTCCATGGCTATTATTCCATTGTGTACATGGACCACTTCTTCTTTATCCATTCACCTGTTGTTGGACATTTTGATTGCTCCACTGTCTTGGCTATTGTGAATAAGGCTGCACTGCAGCTTTTGCGGCCTGTGTCTTCTCGATTCTTGTCTTCTCAGGTGAGTGGTCCAATGGTGCGCCTGCCGCATTGAATGGTGCCTGCAGTTTTACTTTTAAACACAGCTCCTTTCTGTTCTCATTATTGGCTGTTACCCCTTCACGTCTCACCAGCAGGTAGAGTGTACACAGTTCTCTAAAACCCCTTCAGCATTTATTGTTTGTTGACTTTTTGCTGATGGTAAGTCAACTGGTGTAAGTTGAAACTTTTTGTAGATTAGATTGCATGGGTCTAACACTCCCTGAGGTTGAGCTTTTATCCATTTTCCTTTTTTTTAAAAGAACGTGAGTAAAACTTAACTCTTCATACTCTCTTCTTGAAATATTTGCCTGTTTTGAATTTTTTTGTCCATTCCTTCCTTCAGCACAATTTTTTAGGGCAGGTGTCCTTTACAGCCCTGAGTCCTTGGGAATGTTAAGTGACCATTAGCTGTGAGTTTAAAGCTGTTCTTGCAGGAAACGGCCACAAGGTGGCAGCATTTCCCCTTTACCATATTTGGTTACTAGGGAAACAGAGCCTTAATGGAAGTGGTGTTGTAGGTTGTAAATTAGAATGGAATGTGCCAGGGAAAAGCCCTTCAAGTTTATGTCTCATTACTTCTTGTTCATATTTGTAATTTACTTTTTATTTTTTATCCCAGCAAATATGATTACAATGGTTTGTTTGTTCTAGGTGTGCAAGATGTGGTTCTTTCACACATATACATGTATCTATTCTTCCTCGCATCCTTTTCCCATGTAGGTTATGACACAATGTTGAGTAGTCTTCTCCTGGTCTTCCGTACATCTTTGGTGGTTATATATTTCACATGGTTTCTATATCTCTGTTAACCCCAATGTGGTAATGTATCCAATCCTCATCCCTTTCTATTTGGTGAACCATAAGTTTTTTAATGAATCTGTGATTGCCTTTCTCTGTGGAAATATCTTCATTGGTATCAATTTTTAAGTAACTCTTAAAAGTGATATGATAGGATATGTGTCTTCTGCTTTCTCACTTACTACACGTGGCGTGATTACGTCTAGACTCATCTATGGTGCTGCAAACGGCGTTGTTTCATTTTTTTCACTAGCGAATATTCCATCTGTACATGGAGGAGTTCTTCTTTGTCCATCCATCTGTTGGTGGACTTTTTGGTTACTTCCATATCTTGGCTATTGTAATACTGTGCAGTGCAGATTTGCCTGCCTGTGTCATTCCAATTCTCTCTTCTTAGGTTATACGTCGAGGAGTGGGCCTGCTGGATCATATAGTAGCTCAATGTTTACCTTTTTAAGGCACCTCCATTCTGTACTCATTCTTGGCCCTTTCCAAGTTACGTCCCCTTTGAAGTTGAGGGTATGCATTTCTCCACAACACCTTCAGCATTTACTGTTTGTAGTTTTCTTGCTGATGGTTATTCTGACAAGTGTGAGCTGATACCTCTCTGTGGTTGAATTCGAATGTGCCACATAATCTGTTGAAATTGAGCTTTAAGGCATGTCCTTTTCTATGTTTCAAGCTGTGGTTACCCCTTAGTTCTTCAAAGTGTTCTCTTTAAGTATGTGTCACATTTTGAAATGTTTTGGCCTTTACATCCCTCAAGACATTTTGAGGGCAGGTTTCATTTACAGTTCTGCAGTACTTGTTCCTATGAAGTGACCATTAGCACAGGCTTAAAAGCTGCTTTTGCAGGTAACTGCCAGAGGGCGGCAGCCTTTCTAGGTCCCCCACCCTGGTAACTAGGGAAAAGCCCTTGCGGCCTGTGGTGTTTCTCGGTTATAAATTAGAGTGGAGTGTGCCCGGACAAACCCACACAAGCTGATGTCTCCTTACTTTTGTTGGATTTTTACATTTAATTTTTATTTTTTATTGGAGTAATTTTCCACTGTGTACGTGGACCACTTCTACTTTGTGCATTCCTCGGTTGATGGACATTTTCATTGCTTCCAAGTGTTGGCTATGGTAAATATGGTTGGAGTGCAGGATTGCCAGGCTGTGACTTTTCGATTTTCATTTTCTCAGGTGGTAGGCCCAGCAGTGGGTGTGATTGATTGACTGGTAGCACCGTGTTTCCCTTTTCAAAGCACCTTCTTTGTGTTTTCATTAGTGGCTCTTACCACGTCCCCCTTAGAATCCAGGGTACGCATTTCTCCACAATCGCTTCAGCATATATTGTTTGCAGCATTTATGCTAATGGCCCTTCTGGCTGCTGTGAGCTGATAGGTTTTTGTAATTTGGGTTTGCATGTCTTTGAAAATTCGTAAAACTCATCATTTTTCTCCACCGTTTTCTTTTCTGTTAAAAAAAAAGGAAACAATTGGGAGTACAATAGAACTCTTGAAATTGTGTTCTTGGAAGGTTGCCCTCTTTTGAAATTTTTGGTCGATTTTCCACTCCAGAATTTTTTTAGAAAGCAGGTGTCTTTTAGCGAACTGCAAGTTTGGTGAATATTTAGTGACCTTTAGCAATGGGTTTAAATCTGCTGTTGTGGGAAGTGGCCTCAAGCAGGCAGCATATCTCCATTCCCATATCTGGGTACTAGGGCAGCAGAGCCTTTCTGGAAGTCGTGTTCCTAGTTTGTAAATTACATTGGAATGTGCATGGAGAAAGCCCCATAAGTATATGTCTCATTATTTCTTCTTGGTTTTAAAATTTTTTTTTAATTGGGGTAAAGCTTAGAATATTGTTTGTCCTAGGTGTACACCATCTGGTTCGTTTGTACATTATATATGTCTATTCAAGTACAGATCCTCTTCCCATGTAAAATGTTACTGACGGTTCCGCAGACCTCCCTTGCTATATGGTTGGTCTTTTTGAGATATGGATATAATATGTGTTTGTATACATATAGTAACACTAATCTTAATTTATCCATTCCCCCCACCTTTCCTTTTAGATGAGCATAGTTTGTTTTCTAAGTCTGTGAGTGTCTTTCTCTGTGGAAATATGTTCCTTTGTGTCAGTTATTAGATAACGCCTATAAGTGATATCATAGAATATAGGTCTTTTGCTTTCCGACTTACCTCATGTTTCGTGATTATCTCCAGACTCATTTGTGGTGCCTCAGAGAGCAGCGGTTCATTGTTTTCCATGGCTATTATTCCATTGTGTACATGGACCACTTCTTCTTTATCCATTCACCTGTTGTTGGACATTTTGATTGCTCCACTGTCTTGGCTATTGTGAATAAGGCTGCACTGCAGCTTTTGCGGCCTGTGTCTTCTCGATTCTTGTCTTCTCAGGTGAGTGGTCCAATGGTGCGCCTGCCGCATTGAATGGTGCCTGCAGTTTTACTTTTAAACACAGCTCCTTTCTGTTCTCATTATTGGCTGTTACCCCTTCACGTCTCACCAGCAGGTAGAGTGTACACAGTTCTCTAAAACCCCTTCAGCATTTATTGTTTGTTGACTTTTTGCTGATGGTAAGTCAACTGGTGTAAGTTGAAACTTTTTGTAGATTAGATTGCATGGGTCTAACACTCCCTGAGGTTGAGCTTTTATCCATTTTCCTTTTTTTTAAAAGAACGTGAGTAAAACTTAACTCTTCATACTCTCTTCTTGAAATATTTGCCTGTTTTGAATTTTTTTGTCCATTCCTTCCTTCAGCACAATTTTTTAGGGCAGGTGTCCTTTACAGCCCTGAGTCCTTGGGAATGTTAAGTGACCAATAGCTGTGAGTTTAAAGCTGTTCTTGCAGGAAAAGGCCACAAGGTGGCAGCATTTCCCCTTTACCATATTTGGTTACTAGGGAAACAGAGCCTTAATGGAAGTGGTGTTGTAGGTTGTAAATTAGAATGGAATGTGCCAGGGAAAAGCCCTTCAAGTTTATGTCTCATTACTTCTTGTTCATATTTGTAATTTACTTTTTATTTTTTATCCCAGCAAATATGATTACAATGGTTTGTTTGTTCTAGGTGTGCAAGATGTGGTTCTTTCACACATATACATGTATCTATTCTTCCTCGCATCCTTTTCCCATGTAGGTTATGACACAATGTTGAGTAGTCTTCTCCTGGTCTTCCGTACGTCTTTGGTGGTTATATATTTCACATGGTTTGTATATCTCTGTTAACCCCAATGTGGCAATGTATCCAATCCTCATCCCTTTCTATTTGGTGAACCATAAGTTTTTTAATGAATCTGTGATTGCCTTTCTCTGTGGAAATATCTTCATTGGTATCAATTTTTAAGTAACTCTTAAAAGTGATATGATAGGATATGTGTCTTTTGCTTTCTCACTTACTACACGTGGCGTGATTACGTCTAGACTCATCTATGGTGCTGCAAACGGCATTGTTTCATTTTTTTCACTAGCGAATATTCCATCTGTACATGGAGGAGTTCTTCTTTGTCCATCCATCTGTTGGTGGACTTTTTGGTTACTTCCATATCTTGGCTATTGTAATACTGTGCAGTGCAGATTTGCCTGCCTGTGTCTTTCCAATTCTCTCTTCTTAGGTTTTACGTCGAGGAGTGGGCCTGCTGGATCATATAGTAGCTCAATGTTTACCTTTTAAGGCACCTGCATTCTGTTCTCATTCGTGGCTCTTTCCAAGTTACGTCCCCTTTGAAGTTGAGGGTATGCATTTATCCACAACACCTTCAGCATTTAGTGTTTGTAGTTTTCTTGCTGATGGTTATTCTGACAAGTGTGAGCTGATACCTCTCTGTGGTTGAATTCGAATGTGCCACATAATCTGTTGAAATTGAGCTTTAAGGCATGTCCTTTGCTATTTTTCAAGCTGTGATTACCCCTTAGTTCTTCAAACTGTTCTCTTTAAGTATGTGTCACATTTTGAAATGTTTTGGCCTTTACCTCCCTCAAGACATTTTGAGGGCCTGTTTCATTTACAGTTCTGCAGTACTTGTTCCTATGAAGTGACCATTAGCACAGGCTTTAAAGCTGCTTTTGCAGGTAACTGCCAGAGGGCAGCAGCCTTTCTATGTCCCCCACCCTGGTAACTAGGGAAAAGCCCTTGCGGCCTGTGGTGTTTCTCGGTTATAAATTAGAGTGGAGTGTGCCCGGACAAACCCACACAAGCTGATGTCTCCTTACTTTTGTTGGATTTTTACATTTAATTTTTATTTTTTATTGGAGTAATTTTCCACTGTGTACGTGGACCACTTCTACTTTGTGCATTCCTCGGTTGATGGACATTTTCATTGCTTCCATGTGTTGGCTATGGTAAATATTGTTGGAGTGCAGGATTGCCAGGCTGTGACTTTTCGATTCTCATTTTCTCAGGTGATAGGCCCAGCAGTGGGTGTGATTGATTGACTGGTAGCACCGTGTTTCCCTTTTCAAAGCACCTTCTTTGTGTTTTCATTAGTGGCTCTTACCAGGTCCCCCTTAGAATCCAGGGTACGCATTTCTCCACAATCGCTTCAGCATATATTGTTTGCAGCATTTATGCTAATGGCCCTTCTGGCTGCTGTGAGCTGATAGGTTTTTGTAATTTGGGTTTGCATGTCTTTGAAAATTCGTAAAACTCATCATTTTTCTCCTCCGTTTTCTTTTCTGTTAAAAAAAAGGAAACAATTGGGAGTACAATAGAACTCTTGAAATTGTGTTCTTGGAAGGTTGCCCTCTTTTGAAATTTTTGGTCGATTTTCCACTCCAGAATTTTTTTAGAAAGCAGGTGTCTTTTACCGAACTGCAAGTTTGGTGAATATTTAGTGACCTTTAGCAATGGGTTTAAATCTGCTGTTGTGGGAAGTGGCCTCAAGCAGGCAGCATATCTCCATTCCCATATCTGGGTACTAGGGCAGCAGAGCCTTTCTGGAAGTCGTGTTCCTAGTTTGTAAATTACATTGGAATGTGCATGGAGAAAGCCCCATAAGTATATGTCTCATTATTTCTTCTTGGTTTTAAAATTTTTTTTTAATTGGGGTAAAGCTTAGAATATTGTTTGTCCTAGGTGTACACCATCTGGTTCGTTTGTACATTATATATGTCTATTCAAGTACAGATCCTCTTCCCATGTAAAATGTTACTGACGGTTCCGCAGACCTCCCTTGCTATATGGTTGGTCTTTTTGACATATGGATATAATATATGTTTGTATACATATAGTAACACTAATCTTAATTTATCCATTCCCCCCACCTTTCCTTTTAGATGAGCATAGTTTGTTTTCTAAGTCTGTGAGTGTCTTTCTCTGTGGAAATATGTTCCTTTGTGTCAGTTATTAGATAACGCCTATAAGTGATATCATAGAATATAGGTCTTTTGCTTTCCGACTTACCTCATGTTTCGTGATTATCTCCAGACTCATTTGTGGTGCCTCAGAGAGCAGTGGTTCATTGTTTTCCATGGCTATTATTCCATTGTGTACATGGACCACTTCTTCTTTATCCATTTACCTGTTGTTGGACATTTTGATTGCTCCACTGTCTTGGCTATTGTGAATAAGGCTGCACTGCAGCTTTTGCGGCCTGTGTCTTCTCGATTCTTGTCTTCTCAGGTGAGAGGTCCATTGGTGCGCCTGCTGGATTGAATGGTACCTCCATTTTTACTTTTAAACACAGCTCCTTTCTGTTCTCATTATTGGCTGTTACCCCTTTACGTCTCACCAGCAGGTAGAGGGTACACAGTTCCCTAAAACCCCTTCAGCATTTATTGTTTGTAGACTTTTTGCTCATGTTCAGTCGACTGGTGTAAGTTGAAACTTTTTGTAGATTAGATTGCATGGGTCTAACACTCCCTGAGGTTGAGCTTTTATCCATTTTCCTTTTTTTTAAAAGAGCGTGAGTAAAACTTAACTCTTCATACTCTCTTCTTGAAACATTTGCCTGTTTTGAATTGTTTTGTCCATTCCCTCCTTCAGCACAATTTTTTAGGGCAGGTGTCCTTTACAGCCCTGAGTCCTTGGGAATGTTAAGTGACCATTAGCTGTGAGTTTAAAGCTGTTCTTGCAGGAAACGGCCACAAGGTGGCAGCATTTCCCCTTTACCATATTTGGTTACTAGGGAAACAGAGCCTTAATGGAAGTGGTGTTGTAGGTTGTAAATTAGAATGGAATGTGCCAGGGAAAAGCCCTTTAAGTTTATGTCTCATTACTTCTTGTTCATATTTGTAGTTTACTTTTTATTTTTTATCCCAGTAAATATGATTACAATGGTTTGTTTGTTCTAGGTGTGCAAGATGTGGTTCTTTCACACATATACATGTATCTATTCTTCCTCGCATCCTTTTCCCATGTAGGTTATGACACAATGTTGCGTAGTCTTCTCCTGGTCTTCCGTACGTCTTTGGTGGTTATATATTTCACATGGTTTGTATATCTCTGTTAACCCCAATGTGGCAATGTATCCAATCCTCATCCCTTTCTATTTGGTGAACCATAAGTTTTTTAATGAATCTGTGATTGCCTTTCTTTATGGAAATATCTTCATTGGTATCAATTTTTAAGTAACTCTTAAAAGTGATATGATAGGATATGTGCCTTTTGCTTTCTCACTTACTACACGTGGTGTGATTACGTCTAGACTCATCTATGGTGCTGCAAACGGCATTGTTTCATTTTTTTCACTAGCGAATATTCCATCTGTACATGGAGGAGTTCTTCTTTGTCCATCCATCTGTTGGTGGACTTTTTGGTTACTTCCATATCTTGGCTATTGTAATACTGTGCAGTGCAGATTTGCCTGCCTGTGTCTTTCCAATTCTCTCTTCTTAGGTTATACGTCGAGGAGTGGGCCTGCTGGATCATATAGTAGCTCAATGTTTACCTTTTTAAGGCACCTCCATTCTGTACTCATTCGTGGCCCTTTCCAAGTTACGTCCCCTTTGAAGTTGAGGGTATGCATTTCTCCACAACACCTTCAGCATTTAATGTTTGTAGTTTTCTTGCTGATGGTTATTCTGACAAGTGTGAGCTGATACCTCTCTGTGGTTGAATTCGAATGTGCCACATAATCTGTTGAAATTGAGCTTTAAGGCATGTCCTTTTCTATGTTTCAAGCTGTGGTTACCCCTTAGTTCTTCAAAGTGTTCTCTTTAAGTATGTGTCACATTTTGAAATGTTTTGGCCTTTACATCCCTCAAGACATTTTGAGGGCAGGTTTCATTTACAGTTCTGCAGTACTTGTTCCTATGAAGTGACCATTAGCACAGGCTTAAAAGCTGCTTTTGCAGGTAACTGCCAGAGGGCGGCAGCCTTTCTATGTCCCCCACCCTGGTAACTAGGGAAAAGCCCTTGCGGCCTGTGGTGTTTCTCGGTTATAAATTAGAGTGGAGTGTGCCCGGACAAACCCACACAAGCTGATGTCTCCTTACTTTTGTTGGATTTTTACATTTAATTTTTATTTTTTATTGGAGTAATTTTCCACTGTGTACGTGGACCACTTCTACTTTGTGCATTCCTCGGTTGATGGACATTTTCATTGCTTCCAAGTGTTGGCTATGGTAAATATTGTTGGAGTGCAGGATTGCCAGGCTGTGACTTTTCGATTTTCATTTTCTCAGGTGGTAGGCCCAGCAGTGGGTGTGATTGATTGACTGGTAGCACCGTGTTTCCCTTTTCAAAGCACCTTCTTTGTGTTTTCATTAGTGGCTCTTACCACGTCCCCCTTAGAATCCAGGGTACGCATTTCTCCACAATCGCTTCAGCATATATTGTTTGCAGCATTTATGCTAATGGCCCTTCTGGCTGCTGTGAGCTGATAGGTTTTTGTAATTTGGGTTTGCATGTCTTTGAAAATTCGTAAAACTCATCATTTTTCTCCACCGTTTTCTTTTCTGTTAAAAAAAAAGGAAACAATTGGGAGTACAATAGAACTCTTGAAATTCTGTTCTTGGAAGGTTGCCCTCTTTTGAAATTTTTGGTCGATTTTCCACTCCAGAATTTTTTTAGAAAGCAGGTGTCTTTTACCGAACTGCAAGTTTGGTGAATATTTAGTGACCTTTAGCAATGGGTTTAAATCTGCTGTTGTGGGAAGTGGCCTCAAGCAGGCAGCATATCTCCATTCCCATATCTGGGTACTAGGGCAGCAGAGCCTTTCTGGAGGTCGTGTTCCTAGTTTGTAAATTACATTGGAATGTGCATGGAGAAAGCCCCATAAGTATATGTCTCATTATTTCTTCTTGGTTTTAAAATTTTTTTTTAATTGGGGTAAAGCTTAGAATATTGTTTGTCCTAGGTGTACACCATCTGGTTCGTTTGTACATTATATATGTCTATTCAAGTACAGATCCTCTTCCCATGTAAAATGTTACTGACGGTTCCGCAGACCTCCCTTGCTATATGGTTGGTCTTTTTGACATATGGATATAATATATGTTTGTATACATATAGTAACACTAATCTTAATTTATCCATTCCCCCCACCTTTCCTTTTAGATGAGCATAGTTTGTTTTCTAAGTCTGTGAGTGTCTTTCTCTGTGGAAATATGTTCCTTTGTGTCAGTTATTAGATAACGCCTATAAGTGATATCATAGAATATAGGTCTTTTGCTTTCCGACTTACCTCATGTTTCGTGATTATCTCCAGACTCATTTGTGGTGCCTCAGAGAGCAGTGGTTCATTGTTTTCCATGGCTATTATTCCATTGTGTACATGGACCACTTCTTCTTTATCCATTTACCTGTTGTTGGACATTTTGATTGCTCCACTGTCTTGGCTATTGTGAATAAGGCTGCACTGCAGCTTTTGCGGCCTGTGTCTTCTCGATTCTTGTCTTCTCAGGTGAGAGGTCCATTGGTGCGCCTGCTGGATTGAATGGTACCTCCATTTTTACTTTTAAACACAGCTCCTTTCTGTTCTCATTATTGGCTGTTACCCCTTTACGTCTCACCAGCAGGTAGAGGGTACACAGTTCCCTAAAACCCCTTCAGCATTTATTGTTTGTAGACTTTTTGCTCATGTTCAGTCGACTGGTGTAAGTTGAAACTTTTTGTAGATTAGATTGCATGGGTCTAACACTCCCTGAGGTTGAGCTTTTATCCATTTTCCTTTTTTTTAAAAGAGCGTGAGTAAAACTTAACTCTTCATACTCTCTTCTTGAAACATTTGCCTGTTTTGAATTGTTTTGTCCATTCCCTCCTTCAGCACAATTTTTTAGGGCAGGTGTCCTTTACAGCCCTGAGTCCTTGGGAATGTTAAGTGACCATTAGCTGTGAGTTTAAAGCTGTTCTTGCAGGAAACGGCCACAAGGTGGCAGCATTTCCCCTTTACCATATTTGGTTACTAGGGAAACAGAGCCTTAATGGAAGTGGTGTTGTAGGTTGTAAATTAGAATGGAATGTGCCAGGGAAAAGCCCTTTAAGTTTATGTCTCATTACTTCTTGTTCATATTTGTAGTTTACTTTTTATTTTTTATCCCAGTAAATATGATTACAATGGTTTGTTTGTTCTAGGTGTGCAAGATGTGGTTCTTTCACACATATACATGTATCTATTCTTCCTCGCATCCTTTTCCCATGTAGGTTATGACACAATGTTGAGTAGTCTTCTCCTGGTCTTCCGTACGTCTTTGGTGGTTATATATTTCACATGGTTTGTATATCTCTGTTAACCCCAACGTGGCAATGTATCCAATCCTCATCCCTTTCTATTTGGTGAACCATAAGTTTTTTAATGAATCTGTGATTGCCTTTCTCTATGGAAATATCTTCATTGGTATCAATTTTTAAGTAACTCTTAAAAGTGATATGATAGGATATGTGCCTTTTGCTTTCTCACTTAATACACGTGGTGTGATTACGTCTAGACTCATCTATGGTGCTGCAAACGGCATTGTTTCATTTTTTTCACTAGCGAATATTCCATCTGTACATGGAGGAGTTCTTCTTTGTCCATCCATCTGTTGGTGGACTTTTTGGTTACTTCCATATCTTGGCTATTGTAATACTGTGCAGTGCAGATTTGCCTGCCTGTGTCATTCCAATTCTCTCTTCTTAGGTTATACGTCGAGGAGTGGGCCTGCTGGATCATATAGTAGCTCAATGTTTACCTTTTTAAGGCACCTCCATTCTGTACTCATTCTTGGCCCTTTCCAAGTTACGTCCCCTTTGAAGTTGAGGGTATGCATTTCTCCACAACACCTTCAGCATTTATTGTTTGTAGTTTTCTTGCTGATGGTTATTCTGACAAGTGTGAGCTGATACCTCTCTGTGGTTGAATTCGAATGTGCCACATAATCTGTTGAAATTGAGCTTTAAGGCATGTCCTTTTCTATGTTTCAAGCTGTGGTTACCCCTTAGTTCTTCAAAGTGTTCTCTTTAAGTATGTGTCACATTTTGAAATGTTTTGGCCTTTACATCCCTCAAGACATTTTGAGGGCAGGTTTCATTTACAGTTCTGCAGTACTTGTTCCTATGAAGTGACCATTAGCACAGGCTTAAAAGCTGCTTTTGCAGGTAACTGCCAGAGGGCGGCAGCCTTTCTATGTCCCCCACCCTGGTAACTAGGGAAAAGCCCTTGCGGCCTGTGGTGTTTCTCGGTTATAAATTAGAGTGGAGTGTGCCCGGACAAACCCACACAAGCTGATGTCTCCTTACTTTTGTTGGATTTTTACATTTAATTTTTATTTTTTATTGGAGTAATTTTCCACTGTGTACGTGGACCACTTCTACTTTGTGCATTCCTCGGTTGATGGACATTTTCATTGCTTCCAAGTGTTGGCTATGGTAAATATTGTTGGAGTGCAGGATTGCCAGGCTGTGACTTTTCGATTCTCATTTTCTCAGGTGATAGGCCCAGCAGTGGGTGTAATTGCTTGACTGGTAGCACCGTGTTTCCCTTTACAAAGCACCTTCTTTGTGTTTTCATTAGTGGCTCTTACCACGTCCCCCTTAGAATCGAGGGTACGCATTTCTCCACAATCGCTTCAGCATATATTGTTTGCAGCATTTATGCTAATGGCCCTTCTGGCTGCTGTGAGCTGATAGGTTTTTGTAATTTGGGTTTGCATGTCTTTGAAAATTCGTAAAACTCATCATTTTTCTCCACCGTTTTCTTTTCTGTTAAAAAAAAGGAAACAATTGGGAGTACAGTAGAACTCTTGAAATTGTGTTCTTGGAAGGTTGCCCTCTTTTGAAATTTTTGGTCGATTTTCCACTCCAGAATTTTTTTAGAAAGCAGGTGTCTTTTAGCGAACTGCAAGTTTGGTGAATATTTAGTGACCTTTAGCAATGGGTTTAAATCTGCTGTTGTGGGAAGTGGCCTCAAGCAGGCAGCATATCTCCATTCCCATATCTGGGTACTAGGGCAGCAGAGCCTTTCTGGAAGTCGTGTTCCTAGTTTGTAAATTACATTGGAATGTGCATGGAGAAAGCCCCATAAGTATATGTCTCATTATTTCTTCTTGGTTTTAAAATTTTTTTTTAATTGGGGTAAAGCTTAGAATATTGTTTGTCCTAGGTGTACACCATCTGGTTCGTTTGTACATTATATATGTCTATTCAAGTACAGATCCTCTTCCCATGTAAAATGTTACTGACGGTTCCGCAGACCTCCCTTGCTATATGGTTGGTCTTTTTGAGATATGGATATAATATGTGTTTGTATACATATAGTAACACTAATCTTAATTTATCCATTCCCCCCACCTTTCCTTTTAGATGAGCATAGTTTGTTTTCTAAGTCTGTGAGTGTCTTTCTCTGTGGAAATATGTTCCTTTGTGTCAGTTATTAGATAACGCCTATAAGTGATATCATAGAATATAGGTCTTTTGCTTTCCGACTTACCTCATGTTTCGTGATTATCTCCAGACTCATTTGTGGTGCCTCAGAGAGCAGCGGTTCATTGTTTTCCATGGCTATTATTCCATTGTGTACATGGACCACTTCTTCTTTATCCATTCACCTGTTGTTGGACATTTTGATTGCTCCACTGTCTTGGCTATTGTGAATAAGGCTGCACTGCAGCTTTTGCGGCCTGTGTCTTCTCGATTCTTGTCTTCTCAGGTGAGTGGTCCAATGGTGCGCCTGCCGCATTGAATGGTGCCTGCAGTTTTACTTTTAAACACAGCTCCTTTCTGTTCTCATTATTGGCTTTTACCCCTTCACGTCTCACCAGCAGGTAGAGTGTACACAGTTCTCTAAAACCCCTTCAGCATTTATTGTTTGTTGACTTTTTGCTGATGGTAAGTCAACTGGTGTAAGTTGAAACTTTTTGTAGATTAGATTGCATGGGTCTAACACTCCCTGAGGTTGAGCTTTTATCCATTTTCCTTTTTTTTAAAAGAACGTGAGTAAAACTTAACTCTTCATACTCTCTTCTTGAAATATTTGCCTGTTTTGAATTTTTTTGTCCATTCCTTCCTTCAGCACAATTTTTTAGGGCAGGTGTCCTTTACAGCCCTGAGTCCTTGGGAATGTTAAGTGACCATTAGCTGTGAGTTTAAAGCTGTTCTTGCAGGAAACGGCCACAAGGTGGCAGCATTTCCCCTTTACCATATTTGGTTACTAGGGAAACAGAGCCTTAATGGAAGTGGTGTTGTAGGTTGTAAATTAGAATGGAATGTGCCAGGGAAAAGCCTTTCAAGTTTATGTCTCATTACTTCTTGTTCATATTTGTAATTTACTTTTTATTTTTTATCCCAGCAAATATGATTACAATGGTTTGTTTGTTCTAGGTGTGCAAGATGTGGTTCTTTCACACATATACATGTATCTATTCTTCCTCGCATCCTTTTCCCATGTAGGTTATGACACAATGTTGAGTAGTCTTCTCCTGGTCTTCCGTACATCTTTGGTGGTTATATATTTCACATGGTTTCTATATCTCTGTTAACCCCAATGTGGTAATGTATCCAATCCTCATCCCTTTCTATTTGGTGAACCATAAGTTTTTTAATGAATCTGTGATTGCCTTTCTCTGTGGAAATATCTTCATTGGTATCAATTTTGAAGTAACTCTTAAAAGTGATATGATAGGATATGTGTCTTCTGCTTTCTCACTTACTACACGTGGCGTGATTACGTCTAGACTCATCTATGGTGCTGCAAACGGCGTTGTTTCATTTTTTTCACTAGCGAATATTCCATCTGTACATGGAGGAGTTCTTCTTTGTCCATCCATCTGTTGGTGGACTTTTTGGTTACTTCCATATCTTGGCTATTGTAATACTGTGCAGTGCAGATTTGCCTGCCTGTGTCATTCCAATTCTCTCTTCTTAGGTTATACGTCGAGGAGTGGGCCTGCTGGATCATATAGTAGCTCAATGTTTACCTTTTTAAGGCACCTCCATTCTGTACTCATTCTTGGCCCTTTCCAAGTTACGTCCCCTTTGAAGTTGAGGGTATGCATTTCTCCACAACACCTTCAGCATTTACTGTTTGTAGTTTTCTTGCTGATGGTTATTCTGACAAGTGTGAGCTGATACCTCTCTGTGGTTGAATTCGAATGTGCCACATAATCTGTTGAAATTGAGCTTTAAGGCATGTCCTTTTCTATGTTTCAAGCTGTGGTTACCCCTTAGTTCTTCAAAGTGTTCTCTTTAAGTATGTGTCACATTTTGAAATGTTTTGGCCTTTACATCCCTCAAGACATTTTGAGGGCAGGTTTCATTTACAGTTCTGCAGTACTTGTTCCTATGAAGTGACCATTAGCACAGGCTTAAAAGCTGCTTTTGCAGGTAACTGCCAGAGGGCGGCAGCCTTTCTAGGTCCCCCACCCTGGTAACTAGGGAAAAGCCCTTGCGGCCTGTGGTGTTTCTCGGTTATAAATTAGAGTGGAGTGTGCCCGGACAAACCCACACAAGCTGATGTCTCCTTACTTTTGTTGGATTTTTACATTTAATTTTTATTTTTTATTGGAGTAATTTTCCACTGTGTACGTGGACCACTTCTACTTTGTGCATTCCTCGGTTGATGGACATTTTCATTGCTTCCAAGTGTTGGCTATGGTAAATATGGTTGGAGTGCAGGATTGCCAGGCTGTGACTTTTCGATTTTCATTTTCTCAGGTGGTAGGCCCAGCAGTGGGTGTGATTGATTGACTGGTAGCACCGTGTTTCCCTTTTCAAAGCACCTTCTTTGTGTTTTCATTAGTGGCTCTTACCACGTCCCCCTTAGAATCCAGGGTACGCATTTCTCCACAATCGCTTCAGCATATATTGTTTGCAGCATTTATGCTAATGGCCCTTCTGGCTGCTGTGAGCTGATAGGTTTTTGTAATTTGGGTTTGCATGTCTTTGAAAATTCGTAAAACTCATCATTTTTCTCCACCGTTTTCTTTTCTGTTAAAAAAAAAGGAAACAATTGGGAGTACAATAGAACTCTTGAAATTGTGTTCTTGGAAGGTTGCCCTCTTTTGAAATTTTTGGTCGATTTTCCACTCCAGAATTTTTTTAGAAAGCAGGTGTCTTTTAGCGAACTGCAAGTTTGGTGAATATTTAGTGACCTTTAGCAATGGGTTTAAATCTGCTGTTGTGGGAAGTGGCCTCAAGCAGGCAGCATATCTCCATTCCCATATCTGGGTACTAGGGCAGCAGAGCCTTTCTGGAAGTCGTGTTCCTAGTTTGTAAATTACATTGGAATGTGCATGGAGAAAGCCCCATAAGTATATGTCTCATTATTTCTTCTTGGTTTTAAAATTTTTTTTTAATTGGGGTAAAGCTTAGAATATTGTTTGTCCTAGGTGTACACCATCTGGTTCGTTTGTACATTATATATGTCTATTCAAGTACAGATCCTCTTCCCATGTAAAATGTTACTGACGGTTCCGCAGACCTCCCTTGCTATATGGTTGGTCTTTTTGAGATATGGATATAATATGTGTTTGTATACATATAGTAACACTAATCTTAATTTATCCATTCCCCCCACCTTTCCTTTTAGATGAGCATAGTTTGTTTTCTAAGTCTGTGAGTGTCTTTCTCTGTGGAAATATGTTCCTTTGTGTCAGTTATTAGATAACGCCTATAAGTGATATCATAGAATATAGGTCTTTTGCTTTCCGACTTACCTCATGTTTCGTGATTATCTCCAGACTCATTTGTGGTGCCTCAGAGAGCAGCGGTTCATTGTTTTCCATGGCTATTATTCCATTGTGTACATGGACCACTTCTTCTTTATCCATTCACCTGTTGTTGGACATTTTGATTGCTCCACTGTCTTGGCTATTGTGAATAAGGCTGCACTGCAGCTTTTGCGGCCTGTGTCTTCTCGATTCTTGTCTTCTCAGGTGAGTGGTCCAATGGTGCGCCTGCCGCATTGAATGGTGCCTGCAGTTTTACTTTTAAACACAGCTCCTTTCTGTTCTCATTATTGGCTGTTACCCCTTCACGTCTCACCAGCAGGTAGAGTGTACACAGTTCTCTAAAACCCCTTCAGCATTTATTGTTTGTTGACTTTTTGCTGATGGTAAGTCAACTGGTGTAAGTTGAAACTTTTTGTAGATTAGATTGCATGGGTCTAACACTCCCTGAGGTTGAGCTTTTATCCATTTTCCTTTTTTTTAAAAGAACGTGAGTAAAACTTAACTCTTCATACTCTCTTCTTGAAATATTTGCCTGTTTTGAATTTTTTTGTCCATTCCTTCCTTCAGCACAATTTTTTAGGGCAGGTGTCCTTTACAGCCCTGAGTCCTTGGGAATGTTAAGTGACCATTAGCTGTGAGTTTAAAGCTGTTCTTGCAGGAAACGGCCACAAGGTGGCAGCATTTCCCCTTTACCATATTTGGTTACTAGGGAAACAGAGCCTTAATGGAAGTGGTGTTGTAGGTTGTAAATTAGAATGGAATGTGCCAGGGAAAAGCCCTTCAAGTTTATGTCTCATTACTTCTTGTTCATATTTGTAATTTACTTTTTATTTTTTATCCCAGCAAATATGATTACAATGGTTTGTTTGTTCTAGGTGTGCAAGATGTGGTTCTTTCACACATATACATGTATCTATTCTTCCTCGCATCCTTTTCCCATGTAGGTTATGACACAATGTTGAGTAGTCTTCTCCTGGTCTTCCGTACGTCTTTGGTGGTTATATATTTCACATGGTTTGTATATCTCTGTTAACCCCAACGTGGCAATGTATCCAATCCTCATCCCTTTCTATTTGGTGAACCATAAGTTTTTTAATGAATCTGTGATTGCCTTTCTCTATGGAAATATCTTCATTGGTATCAATTTTTAAGTAACTCTTAAAAGTGATATGATAGGATATGTGCCTTTTGCTTTCTCACTTACTACACGTGGTGTGATTACGTCTAGACTCATCTATGGTGCTGCAAACGGCATTGTTTCATTTTTTTCACTAGCGAATATTCCATCTGTACATGGAGGAGTTCTTCTTTGTCCATCCATCTGTTGGTGGACTTTTTGGTTACTTCCATATCTTGGCTATTGTAATACTGTGCAGTGCAGATTTGCCTGCCTGTGTCTTTCCAATTCTCTCTTCTTAGGTTATACGTCGAGGAGTGGGCCTGCTGGATCATATAGTAGCTCAATGTTTACCTTTTTAAGGCACCTCCATTCTGTACTCATTCGTGGCCCTTTCCAAGTTACGTCCCCTTTGAAGTTGAGGGTATGCATTTCTCCACAACACCTTCAGCATTTATTGTTTGTAGTTTTCTTGCTGATGGTTATTCTGACAAGTGTGAGCTGATACCTCTCTGTGGTTGAATTCGAATGTGCCACATAATCTGTTGAAATTGAGCTTTAAGGCATGTCCTTTTCTATGTTTCAAGCTGTGGTTACCCCTTAGTTCTTCAAAGTGTTCTCTTTAAGTATGTGTCACATTTTGAAATGTTTTGGCCTTTACATCCCTCAAGACATTTTGAGGGCAGGTTTCATTTACAGTTCTGCAGTACTTGTTCCTATGAAGTGACCATTAGCACAGGCTTAAAAGCTGCTTTTGCAGGTAACTGCCAGAGGGCGGCAGCCTTTCTATGTCCCCCACCCTGGTAACTAGGGAAAAGCCCTTGCGGCCTGTGGTGTTTCTCGGTTATAAATTAGAGTGGAGTGTGCCCGGACAAACCCACACAAGCTGATGTCTCCTTACTTTTGTTGGATTTTTACATTTAATTTTTATTTTTTATTGGAGTAATTTTCCACTGTGTACGTGGACCACTTCTACTTTGTGCATTCCTCGGTTGATGGACATTTTCATTGCTTCCAAGTGTTGGCTATGGTAAATATGGTTGGAGTGCAGGATTGCCAGGCTGTGACTTTTCGATTTTCATTTTCTCAGGTGGTAGGCCCAGCAGTGGGTGTGATTGATTGACTGGTAGCACCGTGTTTCCCTTTTCAAAGCACCTTCTTTGTGTTTTCATTAGTGGCTCTTACCACGTCCCCCTTAGAATCCAGGGTACGCATTTCTCCACAATCGCTTCAGCATATATTGTTTGCAGCATTTATGCTAATGGCCCTTCTGGCTGCTGTGAGCTGATAGGTTTTTGTAATTTGGGTTTGCATGTCTTTGAAAATTCGTAAAACTCATCATTTTTCTCCACCGTTTTCTTTTCTGTTAAAAAAAAAGGAAACAATTGGGAGTACAATAGAACTCTTGAAATTGTGTTCTTGGAAGGTTGCCCTCTTTTGAAATTTTTGGTCGATTTTCCACTCCAGAATTTTTTTAGAAAGCAGGTGTCTTTTAGCGAACTGCAAGTTTGGTGAATATTTAGTGACCTTTAGCAATGGGTTTAAATCTGCTGTTGTGGGAAGTGGCCTCAAGCAGGCAGCATATCTCCATTCCCATATCTGGGTACTAGGGCAGCAGAGCCTTTCTGGAAGTCGTGTTCCTAGTTTGTAAATTACATTGGAATGTGCATGGAGAAAGCCCCATAAGTATATGTCTCATTATTTCTTCTTGGTTTTAAAATTTTTTTTTAATTGGGGTAAAGCTTAGAATATTGTTTGTCCTAGGTGTACACCATCTGGTTCGTTTGTACATTATATATGTCTATTCAAGTACAGATCCTCTTCCCATGTAAAATGTTACTGACGGTTCCGCAGACCTCCCTTGCTATATGGTTGGTCTTTTTGAGATATGGATATAATATGTGTTTGTATACATATAGTAACACTAATCTTAATTTATCCATTCCCCCCACCTTTCCTTTTAGATGAGCATAGTTTGTTTTCTAAGTCTGTGAGTGTCTTTCTCTGTGGAAATATGTTCCTTTGTGTCAGTTATTAGATAACGCCTATAAGTGATATCATAGAATATAGGTCTTTTGCTTTCCGACTTACCTCATGTTTCGTGATTATCTCCAGACTCATTTGTGGTGCCTCAGAGAGCAGCGGTTCATTGTTTTCCATGGCTATTATTCCATTGTGTACATGGACCACTTCTTCTTTATCCATTCACCTGTTGTTGGACATTTTGATTGCTCCACTGTCTTGGCTATTGTGAATAAGGCTGCACTGCAGCTTTTGCGGCCTGTGTCTTCTCGATTCTTGTCTTCTCAGGTGAGTGGTCCAATGGTGCGCCTGCCGCATTGAATGGTGCCTGCAGTTTTACTTTTAAACACAGCTCCTTTCTGTTCTCATTATTGGCTGTTACCCCTTCACGTCTCACCAGCAGGTAGAGTGTACACAGTTCTCTAAAACCCCTTCAGCATTTATTGTTTGTTGACTTTTTGCTGATGGTAAGTCAACTGGTGTAAGTTGAAACTTTTTGTAGATTAGATTGCATGGGTCTAACACTCCCTGAGGTTGAGCTTTTATCCATTTTCCTTTTTTTTAAAAGAACGTGAGTAAAACTTAACTCTTCATACTCTCTTCTTGAAATATTTGCCTGTTTTGAATTTTTTTGTCCATTCCTTCCTTCAGCACAATTTTTTAGGGCAGGTGTCCTTTACAGCCCTGAGTCCTTGGGAATGTTAAGTGACCATTAGCTGTGAGTTTAAAGCTGTTCTTGCAGGAAACGGCCACAAGGTGGCAGCATTTCCCCTTTACCATATTTGGTTACTAGGGAAACAGAGCCTTAATGGAAGTGGTGTTGTAGGTTGTAAATTAGAATGGAATGTGCCAGGGAAAAGCCCTTCAAGTTTATGTCTCATTACTTCTTGTTCATATTTGTAATTTACTTTTTATTTTTTATCCCAGCAAATATGATTACAATGGTTTGTTTGTTCTAGGTGTGCAAGATGTGGTTCTTTCACACATATACATGTATCTATTCTTCCTCGCATCCTTTTCCCATGTAGGTTATGACACAATGTTGAGTAGTCTTCTCCTGGTCTTCCGTACGTCTTTGGTGGTTATATATTTCACATGGTTTCTATATCTCTGTTAACCCCAATGTGGTAATGTATCCAATCCTCATCCCTTTCTATTTGGTGAACCATAAGTTTTTTAATGAATCTGTGATTGCCTTTCTCTGTGGAAATATCTTCATTGGTATCAATTTTTAAGTAACTCTTAAAAGTGATATGATAGGATATGTGTCTTCTGCTTTCTCACTTACTACACGTGGCGTGATTACGTCTAGACTCATCTATGGTGCTGCAAACGGCGTTGTTTCATTTTTTTCACTAGCGAATATTCCATCTGTACATGGAGGAGTTCTTCTTTGTCCATCCATCTGTTGGTGGACTTTTTGGTTACTTCCATATCTTGGCTATTGTAATACTGTGCAGTGCAGATTTGCCTGCCTGTGTCATTCCAATTCTCTCTTCTTAGGTTATACGTCGAGGAGTGGGCCTGCTGGATCATATAGTAGCTCAATGTTTACCTTTTTAAGGCACCTCCATTCTGTACTCATTCTTGGCCCTTTCCAAGTTACGTCCCCTTTGAAGTTGAGGGTATGCATTTCTCCACAACACCTTCAGCATTTACTGTTTGTAGTTTTCTTGCTGATGGTTATTCTGACAAGTGTGAGCTGATACCTCTCTGTGGTTGAATTCGAATGTGCCACATAATCTGTTGAAATTGAGCTTTAAGGCATGTCCTTTTCTATGTTTCAAGCTGTGGTTACCCCTTAGTTCTTCCAAGTGTTCTCTTTAAGTATGTGTCACATTTTGAAATGTTTTGGCCTTTACATCCCTCAAGACATTTTGAGGGCAGGTTTCATTTACAGTTCTGCAGTACTTGTTCCTATGAAGTGACCATTAGCACAGGCTTAAAAGCTGCTTTTGCAGGTAACTGCCAGAGGGCGGCAGCCTTTCTAGGTCCCCCACCCTGGTAACTAGGGAAAAGCCCTTGCGGCCTGTGGTGTTTCTCGGTTATAAATTAGAGTGGAGTGTGCCCGGACAAACCCACACAAGCTGATGTCTCCTTACTTTTGTTGGATTTTTACATTTAATTTTTATTTTTTATTGGAGTAATTTTCCACTGTGTACGTGGACCACTTCTACTTTGTGCATTCCTCGGTTGATGGACATTTTCATTGCTTCCAAGTGTTGGCTATGGTAAATATGGTTGGAGTGCAGGATTGCCAGGCTGTGACTTTTCGATTTTCATTTTCTCAGGTGGTAGGCCCAGCAGTGGGTGTGATTGATTGACTGGTAGCACCGTGTTTCCCTTTTCAAAGCACCTTCTTTGTGTTTTCATTAGTGGCTCTTACCACGTCCCCCTTAGAATCCAGGGTACGCATTTCTCCACAATCGCTTCAGCATATATTGTTTGCAGCATTTATGCTAATGGCCCTTCTGGCTGCTGTGAGCTGATAGGTTTTTGTAATTTGGGTTTGCATGTCTTTGAAAATTCGTAAAACTCATCATTTTTCTCCACCGTTTTCTTTTCTGTTAAAAAAAAAGGAAACAATTGGGAGTACAATAGAACTCTTGAAATTGTGTTCTTGGAAGGTTGCCCTCTTTTGAAATTTTTGGTCGATTTTCCACTCCAGAATTTTTTTAGAAAGCAGGTGTCTTTTAGCGAACTGCAAGTTTGGTGAATATTTAGTGACCTTTAGCAATGGGTTTAAATCTGCTGTTGTGGGAAGTGGCCTCAAGCAGGCAGCATATCTCCATTCCCATATCTGGGTACTAGGGCAGCAGAGCCTTTCTGGAAGTCGTGTTCCTAGTTTGTAAATTACATTGGAATGTGCATGGAGAAAGCCCCATAAGTATATGTCTCATTATTTCTTCTTGGTTTTAAAATTTTTTTTTAATTGGGGTAAAGCTTAGAATATTGTTTGTCCTAGGTGTACACCATCTGGTTCGTTTGTACATTATATATGTCTATTCAAGTACAGATCCTCTTCCCATGTAAAATGTTACTGACGGTTCCGCAGACCTCCCTTGCTATATGGTTGGTCTTTTTGAGATATGGATATAATATGTGTTTGTATACATATAGTAACACTAATCTTAATTTATCCATTCCCCCCACCTTTCCTTTTAGATGAGCATAGTTTGTTTTCTAAGTCTGTGAGTGTCTTTCTCTGTGGAAATATGTTCCTTTGTGTCAGTTATTAGATAACGCCTATAAGTGATATCATAGAATATAGGTCTTTTGCTTTCCGACTTACCTCATGTTTCGTGATTATCTCCAGACTCATTTGTGGTGCCTCAGAGAGCAGCGGTTCATTGTTTTCCATGGCTATTATTCCATTGTGTACATGGACCACTTCTTCTTTATCCATTCACCTGTTGTTGGACATTTTGATTGCTCCACTGTCTTGGCTATTGTGAATAAGGCTGCACTGCAGCTTTTGCGGCCTGTGTCTTCTCGATTCTTGTCTTCTCAGGTGAGTGGTCCAATGGTGCGCCTGCCGCATTGAATGGTGCCTGCAGTTTTACTTTTAAACACAGCTCCTTTCTGTTCTCATTATTGGCTGTTACCCCTTCACGTCTCACCAGCAGGTAGAGTGTACACAGTTCTCTAAAACCCCTTCAGCATTTATTGTTTGTTGACTTTTTGCTGATGGTAAGTCAACTGGTGTAAGTTGAAACTTTTTGTAGATTAGATTGCATGGGTCTAACACTCCCTGAGGTTGAGCTTTTATCCATTTTCCTTTTTTTTAAAAGAACGTGAGTAAAACTTAACTCTTCATACTCTCTTCTTGAAATATTTGCCTGTTTTGAATTTTTTTGTCCATTCCTTCCTTCAGCACAATTTTTTAGGGCAGGTGTCCTTTACAGCCCTGAGTCCTTGGGAATGTTAAGTGACCATTAGCTGTGAGTTTAAAGCTGTTCTTGCAGGAAACGGCCACAAGGTGGCAGCATTTCCCCTTTACCATATTTGGTTACTAGGGAAACAGAGCCTTAATGGAAGTGGTGTTGTAGGTTGTAAATTAGAATGGAATGTGCCAGGGAAAAGCCCTTCAAGTTTATGTCTCATTACTTCTTGTTCATATTTGTAATTTACTTTTTATTTTTTATCCCAGCAAATATGATTACAATGGTTTGTTTGTTCTAGGTGTGCAAGATGTGGTTCTTTCACACATATACATGTATCTATTCTTCCTCGCATCCTTTTCCCATGTAGGTTATGACACAATGTTGAGTAGTCTTCTCCTGGTCTTCCGTACGTCTTTGGTGGTTATATATTTCACATGGTTTGTATATCTCTGTTAACCCCAACGTGGCAATGTATCCAATCCTCATCCCTTTCTATTTGGTGAACCATAAGTTTTTTAATGAATCTGTGATTGCCTTTCTCTATGGAAATATCTTCATTGGTATCAATTTTTAAGTAACTCTTAAAAGTGATATGATAGGATATGTGCCTTTTGCTTTCTCACTTACTACACGTGGTGTGATTACGTCTAGACTCATCTATGGTGCTGCAAACGGCATTGTTTCATTTTTTTCACTAGCGAATATTCCATCTGTACATGGAGGAGTTCTTCTTTGTCCATCCATCTGTTGGTGGACTTTTTGGTTACTTCCATATCTTGGCTATTGTAATACTGTGCAGTGCAGATTTGCCTGCCTGTGTCTTTCCAATTCTCTCTTCTTAGGTTATACGTCGAGGAGTGGGCCTGCTGGATCATATAGTAGCTCAATGTTTACCTTTTTAAGGCACCTCCATTCTGTACTCATTCGTGGCCCTTTCCAAGTTACGTCCCCTTTGAAGTTGAGGGTATGCATTTCTCCACAACACCTTCAGCATTTATTGTTTGTAGTTTTCTTGCTGATGGTTATTCTGACAAGTGTGAGCTGATACCTCTCTGTGGTTGAATTCGAATGTGCCACATAATCTGTTGAAATTGAGCTTTAAGGCATGTCCTTTTCTATGTTTCAAGCTGTGGTTACCCCTTAGTTCTTCAAAGTGTTCTCTTTAAGTATGTGTCACATTTTGAAATGTTTTGGCCTTTACATCCCTCAAGACATTTTGAGGGCAGGTTTCATTTACAGTTCTGCAGTACTTGTTCCTATGAAGTGACCATTAGCACAGGCTTAAAAGCTGCTTTTGCAGGTAACTGCCAGAGGGCGGCAGCCTTTCTATGTCCCCCACCCTGGTAACTAGGGAAAAGCCCTTGCGGCCTGTGGTGTTTCTCGGTTATAAATTAGAGTGGAGTGTGCCCGGACAAACCCACACAAGCTGATGTCTCCTTACTTTTGTTGGATTTTTACATTTAATTTTTATTTTTTATTGGAGTAATTTTCCACTGTGTACGTGGACCACTTCTACTTTGTGCATTCCTCGGTTGATGGACATTTTCATTGCTTCCAAGTGTTGGCTATGGTAAATATGGTTGGAGTGCAGGATTGCCAGGCTGTGACTTTTCGATTTTCATTTTCTCAGGTGGTAGGCCCAGCAGTGGGTGTGATTGATTGACTGGTAGCACCGTGTTTCCCTTTTCAAAGCACCTTCTTTGTGTTTTCATTAGTGGCTCTTACCACGTCCCCCTTAGAATCCAGGGTACGCATTTCTCCACAATCGCTTCAGCATATATTGTTTGCAGCATTTATGCTAATGGCCCTTCTGGCTGCTGTGAGCTGATAGGTTTTTGTAATTTGGGTTTGCATGTCTTTGAAAATTCGTAAAACTCATCATTTTTCTCCACCGTTTTCTTTTCTGTTAAAAAAAAAGGAAACAATTGGGAGTACAATAGAACTCTTGAAATTGTGTTCTTGGAAGGTTGCCCTCTTTTGAAATTTTTGGTCGATTTTCCACTCCAGAATTTTTTTAGAAAGCAGGTGTCTTTTAGCGAACTGCAAGTTTGGTGAATATTTAGTGACCTTTAGCAATGGGTTTAAATCTGCTGTTGTGGGAAGTGGCCTCAAGCAGGCAGCATATCTCCATTCCCATATCTGGGTACTAGGGCAGCAGAGCCTTTCTGGAAGTCGTGTTCCTAGTTTGTAAATTACATTGGAATGTGCATGGAGAAAGCCCCATAAGTATATGTCTCATTATTTCTTCTTGGTTTTAAAATTTTTTTTTAATTGGGGTAAAGCTTAGAATATTGTTTGTCCTAGGTGTACACCATCTGGTTCGTTTGTACATTATATATGTCTATTCAAGTACAGATCCTCTTCCCATGTAAAATGTTACTGACGGTTCCGCAGACCTCCCTTGCTATATGGTTGGTCTTTTTGAGATATGGATATAATATGTGTTTGTATACATATAGTAACACTAATCTTAATTTATCCATTCCCCCCACCTTTCCTTTTAGATGAGCATAGTTTGTTTTCTAAGTCTGTGAGTGTCTTTCTCTGTGGAAATATGTTCCTTTGTGTCAGTTATTAGATAACGCCTATAAGTGATATCATAGAATATAGGTCTTTTGCTTTCCGACTTACCTCATGTTTCGTGATTATCTCCAGACTCATTTGTGGTGCCTCAGAGAGCAGCGGTTCATTGTTTTCCATGGCTATTATTCCATTGTGTACATGGACCACTTCTTCTTTATCCATTCACCTGTTGTTGGACATTTTGATTGCTCCACTGTCTTGGCTATTGTGAATAAGGCTGCACTGCAGCTTTTGCGGCCTGTGTCTTCTCGATTCTTGTCTTCTCAGGTGAGTGGTCCAATGGTGCGCCTGCCGCATTGAATGGTGCCTGCAGTTTTACTTTTAAACACAGCTCCTTTCTGTTCTCATTATTGGCTGTTACCCCTTCACGTCTCACCAGCAGGTAGAGTGTACACAGTTCTCTAAAACCCCTTCAGCATTTATTGTTTGTTGACTTTTTGCTGATGGTAAGTCAACTGGTGTAAGTTGAAACTTTTTGTAGATTAGATTGCATGGGTCTAACACTCCCTGAGGTTGAGCTTTTATCCATTTTCCTTTTTTTTAAAAGAACGTGAGTAAAACTTAACTCTTCATACTCTCTTCTTGAAATATTTGCCTGTTTTGAATTTTTTTGTCCATTCCTTCCTTCAGCACAATTTTTTAGGGCAGGTGTCCTTTACAGCCCTGAGTCCTTGGGAATGTTAAGTGACCATTAGCTGTGAGTTTAAAGCTGTTCTTGCAGGAAACGGCCACAAGGTGGCAGCATTTCCCCTTTACCATATTTGGTTACTAGGGAAACAGAGCCTTAATGGAAGTGGTGTTGTAGGTTGTAAATTAGAATGGAATGTGCCAGGGAAAAGCCCTTCAAGTTTATGTCTCATTACTTCTTGTTCATATTTGTAATTTACTTTTTATTTTTTATCCCAGCAAATATGATTACAATGGTTTGTTTGTTCTAGGTGTGCAAGATGTGGTTCTTTCACACATATACATGTATCTATTCTTCCTCGCATCCTTTTCCCATGTAGGTTATGACACAATGTTGAGTAGTCTTCTCCTGGTCTTCCGTACGTCTTTGGTGGTTATATATTTCACATGGTTTCTATATCTCTGTTAACCCCAATGTGGTAATGTATCCAATCCTCATCCCTTTCTATTTGGTGAACCATAAGTTTTTTAATGAATCTGTGATTGCCTTTCTCTGTGGAAATATCTTCATTGGTATCAATTTTTAAGTAACTCTTAAAAGTGATATGATAGGATATGTGTCTTCTGCTTTCTCACTTACTACACGTGGCGTGATTACGTCTAGACTCATCTATGGTGCTGCAAACGGCGTTGTTTCATTTTTTTCACTAGCGAATATTCCATCTGTACATGGAGGAGTTCTTCTTTGTCCATCCATCTGTTGGTGGACTTTTTGGTTACTTCCATATCTTGGCTATTGTAATACTGTGCAGTGCAGATTTGCCTGCCTGTGTCATTCCAATTCTCTCTTCTTAGGTTATACGTCGAGGAGTGGGCCTGCTGGATCATATAGTAGCTCAATGTTTACCTTTTTAAGGCACCTCCATTCTGTACTCATTCTTGGCCCTTTCCAAGTTACGTCCCCTTTGAAGTTGAGGGTATGCATTTCTCCACAACACCTTCAGCATTTACTGTTTGTAGTTTTCTTGCTGATGGTTATTCTGACAAGTGTGAGCTGATACCTCTCTGTGGTTGAATTCGAATGTGCCACATAATCTGTTGAAATTGAGCTTTAAGGCATGTCCTTTTCTATGTTTCAAGCTGTGGTTACCCCTTAGTTCTTCAAAGTGTTCTCTTTAAGTATGTGTCACATTTTGAAATGTTTTGGCCTTTACATCCCTCAAGACATTTTGAGGGCAGGTTTCATTTACAGTTCTGCAGTACTTGTTCCTATGAAGTGACCATTAGCACAGGCTTAAAAGCTGCTTTTGCAGGTAACTGCCAGAGGGCGGCAGCCTTTCTAGGTCCCCCACCCTGGTAACTAGGGAAAAGCCCTTGCGGCCTGTGGTGTTTCTCGGTTATAAATTAGAGTGGAGTGTGCCCGGACAAACCCACACAAGCTGATGTCTCCTTACTTTTGTTGGATTTTTACATTTAATTTTTATTTTTTATTGGAGTAATTTTCCACTGTGTACGTGGACCACTTCTACTTTGTGCATTCCTCGGTTGATGGACATTTTCATTGCTTCCAAGTGTTGGCTATGGTAAATATGGTTGGAGTGCAGGATTGCCAGGCTGTGACTTTTCGATTTTCATTTTCTCAGGTGGTAGGCCCAGCAGTGGGTGTGATTGATTGACTGGTAGCACCGTGTTTCCCTTTTCAAAGCACCTTCTTTGTGTTTTCATTAGTGGCTCTTACCACGTCCCCCTTAGAATCCAGGGTACGCATTTCTCCACAATCGCTTCAGCATATATTGTTTGCAGCATTTATGCTAATGGCCCTTCTGGCTGCTGTGAGCTGATAGGTTTTTGTAATTTGGGTTTGCATGTCTTTGAAAATTCGTAAAACTCATCATTTTTCTCCACCGTTTTCTTTTCTGTTAAAAAAAAAGGAAACAATTGGGAGTACAATAGAACTCTTGAAATTGTGTTCTTGGAAGGTTGCCCTCTTTTGAAATTTTTGGTCGATTTTCCACTCCAGAATTTTTTTAGAAAGCAGGTGTCTTTTAGCGAACTGCAAGTTTGGTGAATATTTAGTGACCTTTAGCAATGGGTTTAAATCTGCTGTTGTGGGAAGTGGCCTCAAGCAGGCAGCATATCTCCATTCCCATATCTGGGTACTAGGGCAGCAGAGCCTTTCTGGAAGTCGTGTTCCTAGTTTGTAAATTACATTGGAATGTGCATGGAGAAAGCCCCATAAGTATATGTCTCATTATTTCTTCTTGGTTTTAAAATTTTTTTTTAATTGGGGTAAAGCTTAGAATATTGTTTGTCCTAGGTGTACACCATCTGGTTCGTTTGTACATTATATATGTCTATTCAAGTACAGATCCTCTTCCCATGTAAAATGTTACTGACGGTTCCGCAGACCTCCCTTGCTATATGGTTGGTCTTTTTGAGATATGGATATAATATGTGTTTGTATACATATAGTAACACTAATCTTAATTTATCCATTCCCCCCACCTTTCCTTTTAGATGAGCATAGTTTGTTTTCTAAGTCTGTGAGTGTCTTTCTCTGTGGAAATATGTTCCTTTGTGTCAGTTATTAGATAACGCCTATAAGTGATATCATAGAATATAGGTCTTTTGCTTTCCGACTTACCTCATGTTTCGTGATTATCTCCAGACTCATTTGTGGTGCCTCAGAGAGCAGCGGTTCATTGTTTTCCATGGCTATTATTCCATTGTGTACATGGACCACTTCTTCTTTATCCATTCACCTGTTGTTGGACATTTTGATTGCTCCACTGTCTTGGCTATTGTGAATAAGGCTGCACTGCAGCTTTTGCGGCCTGTGTCTTCTCGATTCTTGTCTTCTCAGGTGAGTGGTCCAATGGTGCGCCTGCCGCATTGAATGGTGCCTGCAGTTTTACTTTTAAACACAGCTCCTTTCTGTTCTCATTATTGGCTGTTACCCCTTCACGTCTCACCAGCAGGTAGAGTGTACACAGTTCTCTAAAACCCCTTCAGCATTTATTGTTTGTTGACTTTTTGCTGATGGTAAGTCAACTGGTGTAAGTTGAAACTTTTTGTAGATTAGATTGCATGGGTCTAACACTCCCTGAGGTTGAGCTTTTATCCATTTTCCTTTTTTTTAAAAGAACGTGAGTAAAACTTAACTCTTCATACTCTCTTCTTGAAATATTTGCCTGTTTTGAATTTTTTTGTCCATTCCTTCCTTCAGCACAATTTTTTAGGGCAGGTGTCCTTTACAGCCCTGAGTCCTTGGGAATGTTAAGTGACCATTAGCTGTGAGTTTAAAGCTGTTCTTGCAGGAAACGGCCACAAGGTGGCAGCATTTCCCCTTTACCATATTTGGTTACTAGGGAAACAGAGCCTTAATGGAAGTGGTGTTGTAGGTTGTAAATTAGAATGGAATGTGCCAGGGAAAAGCCCTTCAAGTTTATGTCTCATTACTTCTTGTTCATATTTGTAATTTACTTTTTATTTTTTATCCCAGCAAATATGATTACAATGGTTTGTTTGTTCTAGGTGTGCAAGATGTGGTTCTTTCACACATATACATGTATCTATTCTTCCTCGCATCCTTTTCCCATGTAGGTTATGACACAATGTTGAGTAGTCTTCTCCTGGTCTTCCGTACATCTTTGGTGGTTATATATTTCACATGGTTTCTATATCTCTGTTAACCCCAATGTGGTAATGTATCCAATCCTCATCCCTTTCTATTTGGTGAACCATAAGTTTTTTAATGAATCTGTGATTGCCTTTCTCTGTGGAAATATCTTCATTGGTATCAATTTTTAAGTAACTCTTAAAAGTGATATGATAGGATATGTGTCTTCTGCTTTCTCACTTACTACACGTGGCGTGATTACGTCTAGACTCATCTATGGTGCTGCAAACGGCGTTGTTTCATTTTTTTCACTAGCGAATATTCCATCTGTACATGGAGGAGTTCTTCTTTGTCCATCCATCTGTTGGTGGACTTTTTGGTTACTTCCATATCTTGGCTATTGTAATACTGTGCAGTGCAGATTTGCCTGCCTGTGTCATTCCAATTCTCTCTTCTTAGGTTATACGTCGAGGAGTGGGCCTGCTGGATCATATAGTAGCTCAATGTTTACCTTTTTAAGGCACCTCCATTCTGTACTCATTCTTGGCCCTTTCCAAGTTACGTCCCCTTTGAAGTTGAGGGTATGCATTTCTCCACAACACCTTCAGCATTTACTGTTTGTAGTTTTCTTGCTGATGGTTATTCTGACAAGTGTGAGCTGATACCTCTCTGTGGTTGAATTCGAATGTGCCACATAATCTGTTGAAATTGAGCTTTAAGGCATGTCCTTTTCTATGTTTCAAGCTGTGGTTACCCCTTAGTTCTTCAAAGTGTTCTCTTTAAGTATGTGTCACATTTTGAAATGTTTTGGCCTTTACCTCCCTCAAGACATTTTGAGGGCCTGTTTCATTTACAGTTCTGCAGTACTTGTTCCTATGAAGTGACCATTAGCACAGGCTTTAAAGCTGCTTTTGCAGGTAACTGCCAGAGGGCGGCAGCCTTTCTATGTCCCCCACCCTGGTAACTAGGGAAAAGCCCTTGCGGCCTGTGGTGTTTCTCGGTTATAAATTAGAGTGGAGTGTGCCCGGACAAACCCACACAAGCTGATGTCTCCTTACTTTTGTTGGATTTTTACATTTAATTTTTATTTTTTATTGGAGTAATTTTCCACTGTGTACGTGGACCACTTCTACTTTGTGCATTCCTCGGTTGATGGACATTTTCATTGCTTCCAAGTGTTGGCTATGGTAAATATTGTTGGAGTGCAGGATTGCCAGGCTGTGACTTTTCGATTCTCATTTTCTCAGGTGATAGGCCCAGCAGTGGGTGTAATTGATTGACTGGTAGCACCGTGTTTCCCTTTTCAAAGCACCTTATTTGTGTTTTCATTAGTGGCTCTTACCACGTCCCCCTTAGAATCGAGGGTACGCATTTCTCCACAATCGCTTCAGCATATATTGTTTGCAGCATTTATGCTAATGGCCCTTCTGGCTGCTGTGAGCTGATAGGTTTTTGTAATTTGGGTTTGCATGTCTTTGAAAATTCGTAAAACTCATCATTTTTCTCCACCGTTTTCTTTTCTGTTAAAAAAAAAGGAAACAATTGGGAGTACCATAGAACTCTTGAAATTGTGTTCTTGGAAGGTTGCCCTCTTTTGAAATTTTTGGTCGATTTTCCACTCCAGAATTTTTTTAGAAAGCAGGTGTCTTTTAGCGAACTGCAAGTTTGGTGAATATTTAGTGACCTTTAGCAATGGGTTTAAATCTGCTGTTGTGGGAAGTGGCCTCAAGCAGGCAGCATATCTCCATTCCCATATCTGGGTACTAGGGCAGCAGAGCCTTTCTGGAAGTCGTGTTCCTAGTTTGTAAATTACATTGGAATGTGCATGGAGAAAGCCCCATAAGTATATGTCTCATTATTTCTTCTTGGTTTTAAAATTTTTTTTTAATTGGGGTAAAGCTTAGAATATTGTTTGTCCTAGGTGTACACCATCTGGTTCGTTTGTACATTATATATGTCTATTCAAGTACAGATCCTCTTCCCATGTAAAATGTTACTGACGGTTCCGCAGACCTCCCTTGCTATATGGTTGGTCTTTTTGAGATATGGATATAATATGTGTTTGTATACATATAGTAACACTAATCTTAATTTATCCATTCCCCCCACCTTTCCTTTTAGAAGAGCATAGTTTGTTTTCTAAGTCTGTGAGTGTCTTTCTCTGTGGAAATATGTTCCTTTGTGTCAGTTATTAGATAACGCCTATAAGTGATATCATAGAATATAGGTCTTTTGCTTTCCGACTTACCTCATGTTTCGTGATTATCTCCAGACTCATTTGTGGTGCCTCAGAGAGCAGTGGTTCATTGTTTTCCATGGCTATTATTCCATTGTGTACATGGACCACTTCTTCTTTATCCATTCACCTGTTGTTGGACATTTTGATTGCTCCACTGTCTTGGCTATTGTGAATAAGGCTGCACTGCAGCTTTTGCGGCCTGTGTCTTCTCGATTCTTGTCTTCTCAAGTGAGAGGTCCATTGGTGCGCCTGCTGCATTGAATGGTGCCTGCAGTTTTACTTTTAAACACAGCTCCTTTCTGTTCTCATTATTGGCTGTTACCCCTTCACGTCTCACCAGCAGGTAGAGTGTACACAGTTCTCTAAAACCCCTTCAGCATTTATTGTTTGTAGACTTTTTGCTCTTGTTCAGTCGACTGGTGTAAGTTGAAACTTTTTGTAGATTAGATTGCATGGGTCTAACACTCCCTGAGGTTGAGCTTTTATCCATTTTCCTTTTTTTTTAAAAGAGCGTGAGTAAAACTTAACTCTTCATACTCTCTTCTTGAAACATTTGCCTGTTTTGAATTGTTTTGTCCGTTCCCTCCTTCAGCACAATTTTTTAGGGCAGGTGTCCTTTACAGCCGTGAGTCCTTGGGAATGTTAAGTGACCATTAGCTGTGAGTTTAAAGCTGTTCTTGCAGGAAATGGCCACAAGGTGGCAGCATTTCCCCTTTACCATATTTGGTTACTAGGGAAACAGAGCCTTAATGGAAGTGGTGTTGTAGGTTGTAAATTAGAATGGGATGTGCCAGGGAAAAGCCCTTTAAGTTTATGTCTCATTACTTCTTGTTCATATTTGTAGTTTACTTTTTATTTTTTATCCCAGTAAATATGATTACAATGGTTTGTTTGTTCTAGGTGTGCAAGATGTGGTTCTTTCACACATATACATGTATCTATTCTTCCTCGCATCCTTTTCCCATGTAGGTTATGACACAATGTTGAGTAGTCTTCTCCTGGTCTTCCGTACGTCTTTGGTGGTTATATATTTCACATGGTTTGTATATCTCTGTTAACCCCAATGTGGCAATGTATCCAATCCTCATCCCTTTCTATTTGGTGAACCATAAGTTTTTTAATGAATCTGTGATTGCCTTTCTCTGTGGAAATATCTTCATTGGTATCAATTTTTAAGTAACTCTTAAAAGTGATATGATAGGATATGTGTCTTTTGCTTTCTCACTTACTACACGTGGCGTGATTACGTCTAGACTCATCTATGGTGCTGCAAACGGCATTGTTTCATTTTTTTCACTAGCGAATATTCCATCTGTACATGGAGGAGTTCTTCTTTGTCCACCCATCTGTTGGTGGACTTTTTGGTTACTTCCATATCTTGGCTATTGTAATACTGTGCAGTGCAGATTTGCCTGCCTGTGTCTTTCCAATTCTCTCTTCTTAGGTTTTACGTCGAGGAGTGGGCCTGCTGGATCATATAGTAGCTCAATGTTTACCTTTTTAAGGCACCTCCATTCTGTTCTCATTCGTGGCCCTTTCCAAGTTACGTCCCCTTTGAAGTTGAGGGTATGCATTTCTCCACAACACTTTCAGCATTTATTGTTTGTAGTTTTCTTGCTGATGGTTATTCTGACAAGTGTGAGCTGATACCTCTCTGTGGTTGAATTCGAATGTGCCACATAATCTGTTGAAATTGAGCTTTAAGGCATGTCCTTTGCTATTTTTCAAGCTGTGATTACCCCTTAGTTCTTCAAAGTGTTCTCTTTAAGTATGTGTCACATTTTGAAATGTTTTGGCCTCTACCTCCCTCAAGACATTTTGAGGGCCTGTTTCATTTACAGTTCTGCAGTACTTGTTCCTATGAAGTGACCATTAGCACAGGCTTTAAAGCTGCTTTTGCAGGTAACTGCCAGAGGGCGGCAGCCTTTCTATGTCCCCCACCCTGGTAACTAGGGAAAAGCCCTTGCGGCCTGTGGTGTTTCTCGGTTATAAATTAGAGTGGAGTGTGCCCGGACAAACCCACACAAGCTGATGTCTCCTTACTTTTGTTGGATTTTTACATTTAATTTTTATTTTTTATTGGAGTAATTTTCCACTGTGTACGTGGACCACTTCTACTTTGTGCATTCCTCGGTTGATGGACATTTTCATTGCTTCCAAGTGTTGGCTATGGTAAATATGGTTGGAGTGCAGGATTGCCAGGCTGTGACTTTTCGATTCTCATTTTCTCAGGTGATAGGCCCAGCAGTGGGTGTAATTGATTGACTGGTAGCACCGTGCTTCCCTTTTCAAAGCACCTTATTTGTGTTTTCATTAGTGGCTCTTACCACGTCCCCCTTAGAATCGAGGGTACTCATTTCTCCACAATCGCTTCAGCATATATTGTTTGCAGCATTTATGCTAATGGCCCTTCTGGCTGCTGTGAGCTGATAGGTTTTTGTAATTTGGGTTTGCATGTCTTTGAAAATTCGTAAAACTCATCATTTTTCTCCACCGTTTTCTTTTCTGTTAAAAAAAAGGAAACAATTGGGAGTACCATAGAACTCTTGAAATTGTGTTCTTGGAAGGTTGCCCTCTTTTGAAATTTTTGGTCGATTTTCCACTCCAGAATTTTTTTAGAAAGCAGGTGTCTTTTACCGAACTGCAAGTTTGGTGAATATTTAGTGACCTTTAGCAATGGGTTTAAATCTGCTGTTGTGGGAAGTGGCCTCAAGCAGGCAGCATATCTCCATTCCCATATCTGGGTACTAGGGCAGCAGAGCCTTTCTGGAAGTCGTGTTCCTAGTTTGTAAATTACATTGGAATGTGCATGGAGAAAGCCCCATAAGTATATGTCTCATTATTTCTTCTTGGTTTTAAAATTTTTTTTTAATTGGGGTAAAGCTTAGAATATTGTTTGTCCTAGGTGTACACCATCTGGTTCGTTTGTACATTATATATGTCTATTCAAGTACAGATCCTCTTCCCATGTAAAATGTTACTGACGGTTCCGCAGACCTCCCTTGCTATATGGTTGGTCTTTTTGAGATATGGATATAATATGTGTTTGTATACATACAGTAACACTAATCTTAATTTATCCATTCCCCCCACCTTTCCTTTTAGATGAGCATAGTTTGTTTTCTAAGTCTGTGAGTGTCTTTCTCTGTGGAAATATGTTCCTTTGTGTCAGTTATTAGATAACGCCTATAAGTGATATCATAGAATATAGGTCTTTTGCTTTCCGACTTACCTCATGTTTCGTGATTATCTCCAGACTCATTTGTGGTGCCTCAGAGAGCAGTGGTTCATTGTTTTCCATGGCTATTATTCCATTGTGTACATGGACCACTTCTTCTTTATCCATTCACCTGTTGTTGGACATTTTGATTGCTCCACTGTCTTGGCTATTGTGAATAAGGCTGCACTGCAGCTTTTGCGGCCTGTGTCTTCTCGATTCTTGTCTTCTCAGGTGAGAGGTCCATTGGTGCGCCTGCTGCATTGAATGGTGCCTGCAGTTTTACTTTTAAACACAGCTCCTTTCTGTTCTCATTATTGGCTGTTACCCCTTCACGTCTCACCAGCAGGTAGAGTGTACACAGTTCTCTAAAACCCCTTCAGCATTTATTGTTTGTAGACTTTTTGCTCATGTTCAGTCGACTGGTGTAAGTTGAAACTTTTTGTAGATTAGATTGCATGGGTCTAACACTCCCTGAGGTTGAGCTTTTATCCATTTTCCTTTTTTTTTAAAAGAGCGTGAGTAAAACTTAACTCTTCATACTCTCTTCTTGAAACATTTGCCTGTTTTGAATTGTTTTGTCCGTTCCCTCCTTCAGCACAATTTTTTAGGGCAGGTGTCCTTTACAGCCCTGAGTCCTTGGGAATGTTAAGTGACCATTAGCTGTGATTTTAAAGCTGTTCTTGCAGGAAACGGCCCCAAAGTGGCAGCATTTCCCCTTTACCATATTTGGTTACTAGGGAAACAGAGCCTTAATGGAAGTGGTGTTGTAGGTTGTAAATTAGAATGGAATGTGCCAGGGAAAAGCCCTTTAAGTTTATGTCTCATTACTTCTTGTTCATATTTGTAGTTTACTTTTTATTTTTTATCCCAGTAAATATGATTACAATGGTTTGTTTGTTCTAGGTGTGCAAGATGTGGTTCTTTCCCACATATACATGTATCTATTCTTCCTCGCATCCTTTTCCCATGTAGGTTATGACACAATGTTGAGTAGTCTTCTCCTGGTCTTCCGTACGTCTTTGGTGGTTATATATTTCACATGGTTTGTATATCTCTGTTAACCCCAATGTGGCAATGTATCCAATCCTCATCCCTTTCTATTTGGTGAACCATAAGTTTTTTAATGAATCTGTGATTGCCTTTCTCTGTGGAAATATCTTCATTGGTATCAATTTTTAAGTAACTCTTAAAAGTGATATGATAGGATATGTGTCTTTTGCTTTCTCACTTACTACACGTGGCGTGATTACGTCTAGACTCATCTATGGTGCTGCAAACGGCATTGTTTCATTTTTTTCACTAGCGAATATTCCATCTGTACATGGAGGAGTTCTTCTTTGTCCATCCATCTGTTGGTGGACTTTTTGGTTACTTCCATATCTTGGCTATTGTAATACTGTGCAGTGCAGATTTGCCTGCCTGTGTCTTTCCAATTCTCTCTTCTTAGGTTTTACGTCGAGGAGTGGGCCTGCTGGATCATATAGTAGCTCAATGTTTACCTTTTTAAGGCACCTCCATTCTGTTCTCATTCGTGGCCCTTTCCAAGTTACGTCCCCTTTGAAGTTGAGGGTATGCATTTCTCCACAACACTTTCAGCATTTATTGTTTGTAGTTTTCTTGCTGATGGTTATTCTGACAAGTGTGAGCTGATACCTCTCTGTGGTTGAATTCGAATGTGCCACATAATCTGTTGAAATTGAGCTTTAAGGCATGTCCTTTGCTATTTTTCAAGCTGTGGTTACCCCTTAGTTCTTCAAAGTGTTCTCTTTAAGTATGTGTCACATTTTGAAATGTTTTGGCCTTTACCTCCCTCAAGACATTTTGAGGGCCTGTTTCATTTACAGTTCTGCAGTACTTGTTCCTATGAAGTGACCATTAGCACAGGCTTTAAAGCTGCTTTTGCAGGTAACTGCCAGAGGGCGGCAGCCTTTCTATGTCCCCCACCCTGGTAACTAGGGAAAAGCCCTTGCGGCCTGTGGTGTTTCTCGGTTATAAATTAGAGTGGAGTGTGCCCGGACAAACCCACACAAGCTGATGTCTCCTTACTTTTGTTGGATTTTTACATTTAATTTTTATTTTTTATTGGAGTAATTTTCCACTGTGTACGTGGACCACTTCTACTTTGTGCATTCCTCGGTTGATGGACATTTTCATTGCTTCCAAGTGTTGGCTATGGTAAATATTGTTGGAGTGCAGGATTGCCAGGCTGTGACTTTTCGATTCTCATTTTCTCAGGTGATAGGCCCAGCAGTGGGTGTGATTGATTGACTGGTAGCACCGTGTTTCCCTTTTCAAAGCACCTTATTTGTGTTTTCATTAGTGGCTCTTACCACGTCCCCCTTAGAATCCAGGGTACGCATTTCTCCACAATCGCTTCAGCATATATTGTTTGCAGCATTTATGCTAATGGCCCTTCTGGCTGCTGTGAGCTGATAGGTTTTTGTAATTTGGGTTTGCATGTCTTTGAAAATTCGTAAAACTCATCATTTTTCTCCACCGTTTTCTTTTCTGTTAAAAAAAAGGAAACAATTGGGAGTACCATAGAACTCTTGAAATTGTGTTCTTGGAAGGTTGCCCTCTTTTGAAATTTTTGGTCGATTTTCCACTCCAGAATTTTTTTAGAAAGCAGGTGTCTTTTAGCGAACTGCAAGTTTGGTGAATATTTAGTGACCTTTAGCAATGGGTTTAAATCTGCTGTTGTGGGAAGTGGCCTCAAGCAGGCAGCATATCTCCATTCCCATATCTGGGTACTAGGGCAGCAGAGCCTTTCTGGAAGTCGTGTTCCTAGTTTGTAAATTACATTGGAATGTGCATGGAGAAAGCCCCATAAGTATATGTCTCATTATTTCTTCTTGGTTTTAAAATTTTTTTTTAATTGGGGTAAAGCTTAGAATATTGTTTGTCCTAGGTGTACACCATCTGGTTCGTTTGTACATTATATATGTCTATTCAAGTACAGATCCTCTTCCCATGTAAAATGTTACTGACGGTTCCGCAGACCTCCCTTGCTATATGGTTGGTCTTTTTGAGATATGGATATAATATGTGTTTGTATACATATAGTAACACTAATCTTAATTTATCCATTCCCCCCACCTTTCCTTTTAGAAGAGCATAGTTTGTTTTCTAAGTCTGTGAGTGTCTTTCTCTGTGGAAATATGTTCCTTTGTGTCAGTTATTAGATAACGCCTATAAGTGATATCATAGAATATAGGTCTTTTGCTTTCCGACTTACCTCATGTTTCGTGATTATCTCCAGACTCATTTGTGGTGCCTCAGAGAGCAGTGGTTCATCGTTTTCCATGGCTATTATTCCATTGTGTACATGGACCACTTCTTCTTTATCCATTCACCTGTTGTTGGACATTTTGATTGCTCCACTGTCTTGGCTATTGTGAATAAGGCTGCACTGCAGCTTTTGCGGCCTGTGTCTTCTCGATTCTTGTCTTCTCAAGTGAGAGGTCCATTGGTGCGCCTGCTGCATTGAATGGTGCCTGCAGTTTTACTTTTAAACACAGCTCCTTTCTGTTCTCATTATTGGCTGTTACCCCTTCACGTCTCACCAGCAGGTAGAGTGTACACAGTTCTCTAAAACCCCTTCAGCATTTATTGTTTGTAGACTTTTTGCTCATGTTCAGTCGACTGGTGTAAGTTGAAACTTTTTGTAGATTAGATTGCATGGGTCTAACACTCCCTGAGGTTGAGCTTTTATCCATTTTCCTTTTTTTTTAAAAGAGCGTGAGTAAAACTTAACTCTTCATACTCTCTTCTTGAAACATTTGCCTGTTTTGAATTGTTTTGTCCGTTCCCTCCTTCAGCACAATTTTTTAGGGCAGGTGTCCTTTACAGCCCTGAGTCCTTGGGAATGTTAAGTGACCATTAGCTGTGAGTTTAAAGCTGTTCTTGCAGGAAATGGCCACAAGGTGGCAGCATTTCCCCTTTACCATATTTGGTTACTAGGGAAACAGAGCCTTAATGGAAGTGGTGTTGTAGGTTGTAAATTAGAATGGGATGTGCCAGGGAAAAGCCTTTTAAGTTTATGTCTCATTACTTCTTGTTCATATTTGTAGTTTACTTTTTATTTTTTATCCCAGTAAATATGATTACAATGGTTTGTTTGTTCTAGGTGTGCAAGATGTGGTTCTTTCACACATATACATGTATCTATTCTTCCTCGCATCCTTTTCCCATGTAGGTTATGACACAATGTTGAGTAGTCTTCTCCTGGTCTTCCGTACGTCTTTGGTGGTTATATATTTCACATGGTTTGTATATCTCTGTTAACCCCAATGTGGCAATGTATCCAATCCTCATCCCTTTCTATTTGGTGAACCATAAGTTTTTTAATGAATCTGTGATTGCCTTTCTCTGTGGAAATATCTTCATTGGTATCAATTTTTAAGTAACTCTTAAAAGTGATATGATAGGATATGTGTCTTTTGCTTTCTCACTTACTACACGTGGCGTGATTACGTCTAGACTCATCTATGGTGCTGCAAACGGCATTGTTTCATTTTTTTCACTAGCGAATATTCCATCTGTACATGGAGGAGTTCTTCTTTGTCCACCCATCTGTTGGTGGACTTTTTGGTTACTTCCATATCTTGGCTATTGTAATACTGTGCAGTGCAGATTTGCCTGCCTGTGTCTTTCCAATTCTCTCTTCTTAGGTTTTACGTCGAGGAGTGGGCCTGCTGGATCATATAGTAGCTCAATGTTTACCTTTTTAAGGCACCTCCATTCTGTTCTCATTCGTGGCCCTTTCCAAGTTACGTCCCCTTTGAAGTTGAGGGTATGCATTTCTCCACAACACTTTCAGCATTTATTGTTTGTAGTTTTCTTGCTGATGGTTATTCTGACAAGTGTGAGCTGATACCTCTCTGTGGTTGAATTCGAATGTGCCACATAATCTGTTGAAATTGAGCTTTAAGGCATGTCCTTTGCTATTTTTCAAGCTGTGATTACCCCTTAGTTCTTCAAAGTGTTCTCTTTAAGTATGTGTCACATTTTGAAATGTTTTGGCCTTTACCTCCCTCAAGACATTTTGAGGGCCTGTTTCATTTACAGTTCTGCAGTACTTGTTCCTATGAAGTGACCATTAGCACAGGCTTTAAAGCTGCTTTTGCAGGTAACTGCCAGAGGGCGGCAGCCTTTCTATGTCCCCCACCCTGGTAACTAGGGAAAAGCCCTTGCGGCCTGTGGTGTTTCTCGGTTATAAATTAGAGTGGAGTGTGCCCGGACAAACCCACACAAGCTGATGTCTCCTTACTTTTGTTGGATTTTTACATTTAATTTTTATTTTTTATTGGAGTAATTTTCCACTGTGTACGTGGACCACTTCTACTTTGTGCATTCCTCGGTTGATGGACATTTTCATTGCTTCCAAGTGTTGGCTATGGTAAATATGGTTGGAGTGCAGGATTGCCAGGCTGTGACTTTTCGATTCTCATTTTCTCAGGTGATAGGCCCAGCAGTGGGTGTAATTGATTGACTGGTAGCACCGTGCTTCCCTTTTCAAAGCACCTTATTTGTGTTTTCATTAGTGGCTCTTACCACGTCCCCCTTAGAATCGAGGGTACGCATTTCTCCACAATCGCTTCAGCATATATTGTTTGCAGCATTTATGCTAATGGCCCTTCTGGCTGCTGTGAGCTGATAGGTTTTTGTAATTTGGGTTTGCATGTCTTTGAAAATTCGTAAAACTCATCATTTTTCTCCACCGTTTTCTTTTCTGTTAAAAAAAAGGAAACAATTGGGAGTACCATAGAACTCTTGAAATTGTGTTCTTGGAAGGTTGCCCTCTTTTGAAATTTTTGGTCGATTTTCCACTCCAGAATTTTTTTAGAAAGCAGGTGTCTTTTACCGAACTGCAAGTTTGGTGAATATTTAGTGACCTTTAGCAATGGGTTTAAATCTGCTGTTGTGGGAAGTGGCCTCAGGCAGGCAGCATATCTCCATTCCCATATCTGGGTACTAGGGCAGCAGAGCCTTTCTGGAAGTCGTGTTCCTAGTTTGTAAATTACATTGGAATGTGCATGGAGAAAGCCCCATAAGTATATGTCTCATTATTTCTTCTTGGTTTTAAAATTTTTTTTTAATTGGGGTAAAGCTTAGAATATTGTTTGTCCTAGGTGTACACCATCTGGTTCGTTTGTACATTATATATGTCTATTCAAGTACAGATCCTCTTCCCATGTAAAATGTTACTGACGGTTCCGCAGACCTCCCTTGCTATATGGTTGGTCTTTTTGAGATATGGATATAATATGTGTTTGTATACATATAGTAACACTAATCTTAATTTATCCATTCCCCCCACCTTTCCTTTTAGATGAGCATAGTTTGTTTTCTAAGTCTGTGAGTGTCTTTCTCTGTGGAAATATGTTCCTTTGTGTCAGTTATTAGATAATGCCTATAAGTGATATCATAGAATATAGGTCTTTTGCTTTCCGACTTACCTCATGTTTCGTGATTATCTCCAGACTCATTTGTGGTGCCTCAGAGAGCAGTGGTTCATTGTTTTCCATGGCTATTATTCCATTGTGTACATGGACCACTTCTTCTTTATCCATTCACCTGTTGTTGGACATTTTGATTGCTCCACTATCTTGGCTATTGTGAATAAGGCTGCACTGCAGCTTTTGCGGCCTGTGTCTTCTCGATTCTTGTCTTCTCAGGTGAGAGGTCCAATGGTGCGCCTGCTGCATTGAATGGTGCCTGCAGTTTTACTTTTAAACACAGCTCCTTTCTGTTCTCATTATTGGCTGTTACCCCTTCACGTCTCACCAGCAGGTAGAGGGTACACAGTTCTCTAAAACCCCTTCAGCATTTATTGTTTGTAGACTTTTTGCTCATGTTCAGTCGACTGGTGTAAGTTGAAACTTTTTGTAGATTAGATTGCATGGGTCTAACACTCCCTGAGGTTGAGCTTTTATCCATTTTCCTTTTTTTTTAAAAGAGCGTGAGTAAAACTTAACTCTTCATACTCTCTTCTTGAAACATTTGCCTGTTTTGAATTGTTTTGTCCGTTCCCTCCTTCAGCACAATTTTTTAGGGCAGGTGTCCTTTACAGCCCTGAGTCCTTGGGAATGTTAAGTGACCATTAGCTGTGAGTTTAAAGCTGTTTTGACAGGAACCGGCTACAAGGTGGCAGCATTTCCCCTTTACCATATTTGGTTACTAGGGAAACAGAGCCTTAATGGAAGTGGTGTTGTAGGTTGTAAATTAGAATGGAATGTGCCAGGGAAAAGCCCTTTAAGTTTATGTCTCATTACTTCTTGTTCATATTTGTAGTTTACTTTTTATTTTTTATCCCAGCAAATATGATTACAATGGTTTGTTTGTTCTAGGTGTGCAAGATGTGGTTCTTTCACACATATACATGTATCTATTCTTCCTCGCATCCTTTTCCCATGTAGGTTATGACACAATGTTGAGTAGTCTTCTCCTGGTCTTCCGTACGTCTTTGGTGGTTATATATTTCACATGGTTTGTATATCTCTGTTAACCCCAATGTGGCAATGTATCCAATCCTCATCCCTTTCTATTTGGTGAACCATAAGTTTTTTAATGAATCTGTGATTGCCTTTCTCTGTGGAAATATCTTCATTGGTATCAATTTTTAAGTAACTCTTAAAAGTGATATGATCGGATATGTGTCTTTTGCTTTCTCACTTACTACACGTGGCGTGATTACGTCTAGACTCATCTATGGTGCTGCAAACGGCATTGTTTCATTTTTTTCACTAGCGAATATTCCATCTGTACATGGAGGAGTTCTTCTTTGTCCATCCATCTGTTGGTGGACTTTTTGGTTACTTCCATATCTTGGCTATTGTAATACTGTGCAGTGCAGATTTGCCTGCCTGTGTCTTTCCAATTCTCTCTTCTTAGGTTTTACGTCGAGGAGTGGGCCTGCTGGATCATATAGTAGCTCAATGTTTACCTTTTTAAGGCACCTCCATTCTGTTCTCATTCGTGGCCCTTTCCAAGTTACGTCCCCTTTGAAGTTGAGGGTATGCATTTCTCCACAAAACTTTCAGCATTTATTGTTTGTAGTTTTCTTGCTGATGGTTATTCTGACAAGTGTGAGCTGATACCTCTCTGTGGTTGAATTCGAATGTGCCACATAATCTGTTGAAATTGAGCTTTAAGGCATGTCCTTTGCTCTTTTTCAAGCTGTGGTTACCCCTTAGTTCTTCAAAGTGTTCTCTTTAAGTATGTGTCACATTTTGAAATGTTTTGGCCTTTACCTCCCTCAAGACATTTTGAGGGCCTGTTTCATTTACAGTTCTGCAGTACTTGTTCCTATGAAGTGACCATTAGCACAGGCTTTAAAGCTGCTTTTGCAGGTAACTGCCAGAGGGCGGCAGCCTTTCTATGTCCCCCACCCTGGTAACTAGGGAAAAGCCCTTGCGGCCTGTGGTGTTTCTCGGTTATAAATTAGAGTGGAGTGTGCCCGGACAAACCCACACAAGCTGATGTCTCCTTACTTTTGTTGGATTTTTACATTTAATTTTTATTTTTTATTGGAGTAATTTTCCACTGTGTACGTGGACCACTTCTACTTTGTGCATTCCTCGGTTGATGGACATTTTCATTGCTTCCAAGTGTTGGCTATGGTAAATATGGTTGGAGTGCAGGATTGCCAGGCTGTGACTTTTCGATTCTCATTTTCTCAGGTGATAGGCCCAGCAGTGGGTGTAATTGATTGACTGGTAGCACCGTGTTTCCCTTTTCAAAGCACCTTATTTGTGTTTTCATTAGTGGCTCTTACCACATCCCCCTTAGAATCGAGGGTACGCATTTCTCCACAATCGCTTCAGCATATATTGTTTGCAGCATTTATGCTAATGGCCCTTCTGGCTGCTGTGAGCTGATAGGTTTTTGTAATTTGGGTTTGCATGTCTTTGAAAATTCGTAAAACTCATCATTTTTCTCCACCGTTTTCTTTTCTGTTAAAAAAAAGGAAACAATTGGGAGTACAATAGAACTCTTGAAATTGTGTTCTTGGAAGGTTGCCCTCTTTTGAAATTTTTGGTCGATTTTCCACTCCAGAATTTTTTTAGAAAGCAGGTGTCTTTTACCGAACTGCAAGTTTGGTGAATATTTAGTGACCTTTAGCAATGGGTTTAAATCTGCTGTTGTGGGAAGTGGCCTCAAGCAGGCAGCATATCTCCATTCCCATATCTGGGTACTAGGGCAGCAGAGCCTTTCTGGAAGTCGTGTTCCTAGTTTGTAAATTACATTGGAATGTGCATGGAGAAAGCCCCATAAGTATATGTCTCATTATTTCTTCTTGGTTTTAAATTTTTTTTTTAATTGGGGTAAAGCTTAGAATATTGTTTGTCCTAGGTGTACACCATCTGGTTCGTTTGTACATTATATATGTCTATTCAAGTACAGATCCTCTTCCCATGTAAAATGTTACTGACGGTTCCGCAGACCTCCCTTGCTATATGGTTGGTCTTTTTGAGATATGGATATAATATGTGTTTGTATACATATAGTAACACTAATCTTAATTTATCCATTCCCCCCACCTTTCCTTTTAGATGAGCATAGTTTGTTTTCTAAGTCTGTGAGTGTCTTTCTCTGTGGAAATATGTTCCTTTGTGTCAGTTATTAGATAACGCCTATAAGTGATATCATAGAATATAGGTCTTTTGCTTTCCGACTTACCTCATGTTTCGTGATTATCTCCAGACTCATTTGTGGTGCCTCAGAGAGCAGTGGTTCATTGTTTTCCATGGCTATTATTCCATTGTGTACATGGACCACTTCTTCTTTATCCATTCACCTGTTGTTGGACATTTTGATTGCTCCACTGTCTTGGCTATTGTGAATAAGGCTGCACTGCAGCTTTTGCGGCCTGTGTCTTCTCGATTCTTGTCTTCTCAGGTGAGAGGTCCAATGGTGCGCCTGCTGCATTGAATGGTGCCTGCAGTTTTACTTTTAAACACAGCTCCTTTCTGTTCTCATTATTGGCTGTTACCCCTTCACGTCTCACCAGCAGGTAGAGTGTACACAGTTCTCTAAAACCCCTTCAGCATTTATTGTTTGTAGACTTTTTGCTCATGGTCAGTCGACTGGTGTAAGTTGAAACTTTTTGTAGATTAGATTGCATGGGTCTAACACTCCCTGAGGTTGAGCTTTTATCCATTTTCCTTTTTTTTTAAAAGAGCGTGAGTAAAACTTAACTCTTCATACTCTCTTCTTGAAACATTTGCCTGTTTTGAATTGTTTTGTCCGTTCCCTCCTTCAGCACAATTTTTTAGGGCAGGTGTCCTTTACAGCCCTGAGTCCTTGGGAATGTTAAGTGACCATTAGCTGTGAGTTTAAAGCTGTTCTTGCAGGAAATGGCCACAAGGTGGCAGCATTTCCCCTTTACCATATTTGGTTACTAGGGAAACAGAGCCTTAATGGAAGTGGTGTTGTAGGTTGTAAATTAGAATGGGATGTGCCAGGGAAAAGCCCTTTAAGTTTATGTCTCATTACTTCTTGTTCATATTTGTAGTTTACTTTTTATTTTTTATCCCAGTAAATATGATTACAATGGTTTGTTTGTTCTAGGTGTGCAAGATGTGGTTCTTTCACACATATACATGTATCTATTCTTCCTCGCATCCTTTTCCCATGTAGGTTATGACACAATGTTGAGTAGTCTTCTCCTGGTCTTCCGTACGTCTTTGGTGGTTATATATTTCACATGGTTTGTATATCTCTGTTAACCCCAATGTGGCAATGTATCCAATCCTCATCCCTTTCTATTTGGTGAACCATAAGTTTTTTAATGAATCTGTGATTGCCTTTCTCTGTGGAAATATCTTCATTGGTATCAATTTTTAAGTAACTCTTAAAAGTGATATGATAGGATATGTGTCTTTTGCTTTCTCACTTACTACACGTGGCGTGATTACGTCTAGACTCATCTATGGTGCTGCAAACGGCATTGTTTCATTTTTTTCACTAGCGAATATTCCATCTGTACATGGAGGAGTTCTTCTTTGTCCACCCATCTGTTGGTGGACTTTTTGGTTACTTCCATATCTTGGCTATTGTAATACTGTGCAGTGCAGATTTGCCTGCCTGTGTCTTTCCAATTCTCTCTTCTTAGGTTTTACGTCGAGGAGTGGGCCTGCTGGATCATATAGTAGCTCAATGTTTACCTTTTTAAGGCACCTCCATTCTGTTCTCATTCGTGGCCCTTTCCAAGTTACGTCCCCTTTGAAGTTGAGGGTATGCATTTCTCCACAACACTTTCAGCATTTATTGTTTGTAGTTTTCTTGCTGATGGTTATTCTGACAAGTGTGAGCTGATACCTCTCTGTGGTTGAATTCGAATGTGCCACATAATCTGTTGAAATTGAGCTTTAAGGCATGTCCTTTGCTATTTTTCAAGCTGTGGTTACCCCTTAGTTCTTCAAAGTGTTCTCTTTAAGTATGTGTCACATTTTGAAATGTTTTGGCCTTTACCTCCCTCAAGACATTTTGAGGGCCTGTTTCATTTACAGTTCTGCAGTACTTGTTCCTATGAAGTGACCATTAGCACAGGCTTTAAAGCTGCTTTTGCAGGTAACTGCCAGAGGGCGGCAGCCTTTCTATGTCCCCCACCCTGGTAACTAGGGAAAAGCCCTTGCGGCCTGTGGTGTTTCTCGGTTATAAATTAGAGTGGAGTGTGCCCGGACAAACCCACACAAGCTGATGTCTCCTTACTTTTGTTGGATTTTTACATTTAATTTTTATTTTTTATTGGAGTAATTTTCCACTGTGTACGTGGACCACTTCTACTTTGTGCATTCCTCGGTTGATGGACATTTTCATTGCTTCCAAGTGTTGGCTATGGTAAATATGGTTGGAGTGCAGGATTGCCAGGCTGTGACTTTTCGATTCTCATTTTCTCAGGTGATAGGCCCAGCAGTGGGTGTAATTGATTGACTGGTAGCACCGTGTTTCCCTTTTCAAAGCACCTTATTTGTGTTTTCATTAGTGGCTCTTACCACGTCCTCCTTAGAATCGAGGGTACGCATTTCTCCACAATCGCTTCAGCATATATTGTTTGCAGCATTTATGCTAATGGCCCTCCTGGCTGCTGTGAGCTGATAGGTTTTTGTAATTTGGGTTTGCATGTCTTTGAAAATTCGTAAAACTCATCATTTTTCTCCACCGTTTTCTTTTCTGTTAAGAAAAAGGAAACAATTGGGAGTACAATAGAACTCTTGAAATTGTGTTCTTGGAAGGTTGCCCTGTTTTGAAATTTTTGTTCGATTTTCCACTCCAGAATTTTTTTAGAAAGCAGGTGTCTTTTACCGAACTGCAAGTTTGGTGAATATTTAGTGACCTTTAGCAATGGGTTTAAATCTGCTGTTGTGGGAAGTGGCCTCAAGCAGGCAGCATATCTCCATTCCCATATCTGGGTACTAGGGCAGCAGAGCCTTTCTGGAAGTCGTGTTCCTAGTTTGTAAATTACATTGGAATGTGCATGGAGAAAGCCCCATAAGTATATGTCTCATTATTTCTTCTTGGTTTTAAAATTTTTTTTTAATTGGGGTAAAGCTTAGAATATTGTTTGTCCTAGGTGTACACCATCTGGTTCGTTTGTACATTATATATGTCTATTCAAGTACAGATCCTCTTCCCATGTAAAATGTTACTGAGGGTTCCGCAGACCTCCCTTGCTATATGGTTGGTCTTTTTGAGATATGGATATAATATGTGTTTGTATACATATAGTAACACTAATCTTAATTTATCCATTCCCCCCACCTTTCCTTTTAGATGAGCATAGTTTGTTTTCTAAGTCTGTGAGTGTCTTTCTCTGTGGAAATATGTTCCTTTGTGTCAGTTATTAGATAACGCCTATAAGTGATATCATAGAATATAGGTCTTTTGCTTTCCGACTTACCTCATGTTTCGTGATTATCTCCAGACTCATTTGTGGTGCCTCAGAGAGCAGTGGTTCATTGTTTTCCATGGCTATTATTCCATTGTGTACATGGACCACTTCTTCTTTATCCATTCACCTGTTGTTGGACATTTTGATTGCTCCACTGTCTTGGCTATTGTGAATAAGGCTGCACTGCAGCTTTTGCGGCCTGTGTCTTCTCGATTCTTGTCTTCTCAGGTGAGAGGTCCAATGTTGCGCCTGCTGCATTGAATGGTGCCTGCAGTTTTACTTTTAAACACAGCTCCTTTCTGTTCTCATTATTGGCTGTTACCCCTTCACGTCTCACCAGCAGGTAGAGTGTACACAGTTCTCTAAAACCCCTTCAGCATTTATTGTTTGTAGACTTTTTGCTCATGTTCAGTCGACTGGTGTAAGTTGAAACTTTTTGTAGATTAGATTGCATGGGTCTAACACTCCCTGAGGTTGAGCTTTTATCCATTTTCCTTGTTTTTTAAAAGAGCGTGAGTAAAACTTAACTCTTCATACTCTCTTCTTGAAACATTTGCCTGTTTTGAATTGTTTTGTCCATTCCCTCCTTCAGCACAATTTTTTAGGGCAGGTGTCCTTTACAGCCCTGAGTCCTTGGGAATGTTAAGTGACCATTAGCTGTGAGTTTAAAGCTGTTCTTGCAGGAAATGGCCACAAGGTGGCAGCATTTCCCCTTTACCATATTTGGTTACTAGGGAAACAGAGCCTTAATGGAAGTGGTGTTGTAGGTTGTAAATTAGAATGGAATGTGCCAGGGAAAAGCCCTTTAAGTTTATGTCTCATTACTTCTTGTTCATATTTGTAGTTTACTTTTTATTTTTTATCCCAGCAAATATGATTACAATGGTTTGTTTGTTCTAGGTGTGCAAGATGTGGTTCTTTCACACATATACATGTATCTATTCTTCCTCGCATCCTTTTCCCATGTAGGTTATGACACAATGTTGAGTAGTCTTCTCCTGGTCTTCCGTACGTCTTTGGTGGTTATATATTTCACATGGTTTGTATATCTCTGTTAACCCCTATGTGGCAATGTATCCAATCCTCATCCCTTTCTATTTGGTGAACCATAAGTTTTTTAATGAATCTGTGATTGCCTTTCTCTGTGGAAATATCTTCATTGGTATCAATTTTTAAGTAACTCTTAAAAGTGATATGATAGGATATGTGTCTTTTGCTTTCTCACTTACTACACGTGGCGTGATTACGTCTAGACTCATCTATGGTGCTGCAAACGGCATTGTTTCATTTTTTTCACTAGCGAATATTCCATCTGTACATGGAGGAGTTCTTCTTTGTCCATCCATCTGTTGGTGGACTTTTTGGTTACTTCCATATCTTGGCTATTGTAATACTGTGCAGTGCAGATTTGCCTGCCTGTGTCTTTCCAATTCTCTCTTCTTAGGTTTTACGTCGAGGAGTGGGCCTGCTGGATCATATAGTAGCTCAATGTTTACCTTTTTAAGGCACCTGCATTCTGTTCTCATTCGTGGCCCTTTCCAAGTTACGTCCCCTTTGAAGTTGAGGGTATGCATTTCTCCACAACACTTTCAGCATTTATTGTTTGTAGTTTTCTTGCTGATGGTTATTCTGACAAGTGTGAGCTGATACCTCTCTGTGGTTGAATTCGAATGTGCCACATAATCTGTTGAAATTGAGCTTTAAGGCATGTCCTTTGCTATTTTTCAAGCTGTGATTACCCCTTAGTTCTTCAAAGTGTCCTCTTTAAGTATGTGTCATATTTTGAAATGTTTTGGCCTTTACCTCCCTCAAGACATTTTGAGGGCCTGTTTCATTTACAGTTCTGCAGTACTTGTTCCTATGAAGTGACCATTAGCACAGGCTTTAAAGCTGCTTTTGCAGGTAACTGCCAGAGGGCGGCAGCCTTTCTATGTCCCCCACCCTGGTAACTAGGGAAAAGCCCTTGCGGCCTGTGGTGTTTCTCGGTTATAAATTAGAGTGGAGTGTGCCCGGACAAACCCACACAAGCTGATGTCTCCTTACTTTTGTTGGATTTTTACATTTAATTTTTATTTTTTATTGGAGTAATTTTCCACTGTGTACGTGGACCACTTCTACTTTGTGCATTCCTCGGTTGATGGACATTTTCATTGCTTCCAAGTGTTGGCTATGGTAAATATTGTTGGAGTGCAGGATTGCCAGGCTGTGACTTTTCGATTCTCATTTTCTCAGGTGATAGGCCCAGCAGTGGGTGTGATTGATTGACTGGTAGCACCGTGTTTCCCTTTTCAAAGCACCTTCTTTGTGTTTTCATTAGTGGCTCTTACCACGTCCCCCTTAGAATCCAGGGTACGCATTTCTCCACAATCGCTTCAGCATTTATTGTTTGCAGCATTTATGCTAATGGCCCTTCTGGCTGCTGTGAGCTGATAGGGTTTTGTAATTTGGGTTTGCATGTCTTTGAAAATTCGTAAAACTCATCATTTTTCTCCACCGTTTTCTTTTCTGTTAAAAAAAAGGAAACAATTGGGAGTACAATAGAATTCTTGAAATTGTGTTCTTGGAAGGTTGCCCTCTTTGGAAATTTTTGGTCGATTATCCACCCCAGAATTTTTTTAGAAAGCAGGTGTCTTTTAGCGAACTGCAAGTTTGGTGAATATTTAGTGACCTTTAGCAATGGGTTTAAAGCTGCTGTTGTAGGAAGTGGTCTCAAGCAGGAAGCATGTCTCCATTCCCATATCTGGGTACTAGGGCAGCAGAGCCTTTCTGGAAGTCGTGTTCCTAGTTTGTAAATTACATTGGAATGTGCATGGAGAAAGCCCCATAAGTTTATGTCTCATTATTTCTTCTTGGTTTTAAAATTTTTTTTAATTGGGGTAAAACTTAGAATATTGTTTGTCCTAGGTGTACACCATCTGGTTCGTTTGTACATTATATATGTCTATTCAAGTACAGATCCTCTTCCCATGTAAAATGTTACTGAGGGTTCCGCAGACCTCCCTTGCTATATGGTTGGTCTTTTTGAGATATGGATATAATATGTGTTTGTATACATATAGTAACACTAATCTTAATTTATCCATTCCCCCCACCTTTCCTTTTAGATGAGCATAGTTTGTTTTCTAAGTCTGTGAGTGTCTTTCTCTGTGGAAATATGTTCCTTTGTGTCAGTTATTAGATAACGCCTATAAGTGATATCATAGAATATAGGTCTTTTGCTTTCCGACTTACCTCATGTTTTGTGATTATCTCCAGACTCATTTGTGGTGCCTCAGAGAGCAGTGGTTCATTGTTTTCCATGGCTATTATTCCATTGTGTACATGGACCACTTCTTCTTTATCCATTTACCGGTTGTTGGGCATTTTGATTGCTTCAGTGTCTTGGCTATTGTGAATAAGGCTGCACTGCAGCTTTTGCGGCCTGTGTCTTCTCGATTCTTGTCTTCTCAAGTGAGAGGTCCATTGGTGCGCCTGCTGGATTGAATGGTACCTCCATTTTTACTTTTAAACACAGCTCCTTTCTGTTCTCATTATTGGCTGTTACCCCTTTACGTCTCACCAGCAGGTAGAGGGTACACAGTTCCCTAAAACCCCTTCAGCATTTATTGTTTGTAGACTTTTTGCTCATGGTCAGTCGACTGGTGTAAGTTGAAACTTTTTGTAGATTAGATTGCATGGGTCTAACACTCCCTGAGGTTGAGCTTTTATCCATTTTCCTTTTTTTTAAAAGAGCGTGAGTAAAACTTAACTCTTCATACTCTCTTCTTGAAACATTTGCCTGTTTTGAATTGTTTTGTCCATTCCCTCCTTCAGCACAATTTTTTAGGGCAGGTGTCCTTTACAGCCCTGAGTCCTTGGGAATGTTAAGTGACCATTAGCTGTGAGTTTAAAGCTGTTCTGGCAGGAAACGGCCACAAGGTGGCAGCATTTCCCCTTTACCATATTTGGTTACTAGGGAAACAGAGCCTTAATGGAAGTGGTGTTGTAGGTTGTAAATTAGAATGGAATGTGCCAGGGAAAAGCCCTTTAAGTTTATGTCTCATTACTTCTTGTTCATATTTGTAGTTTACTTTTTATTTTTTATCCCAGCAAATATGATTACAATGGTTTGTTTGTTCTAGGTGTGCAAGATGTGGTTCTTTCCCACATATACATGTATCTATTCTTCCTCGCATCCTTTTCCCATGTAGGTTATGACACAATGTTGAGTAGTCTTCTCCTGGTCTTCCGTACGTCTTTGGTGGTTATATATTTCACATGGTTTGTATATCTCTGTTAACCCCAATGTGGCAATGTATCCAATCCTCATCCCTTTCTATTTGGTGAACCATAAGTTTTTTAATGAATCTGTGATTGCCTTTCTCTGTGGAAATATCTTCATTGGTATCAATTTTTAAGTAACTCTTAAAAGTGATATGATAGGATATGTGTCTTTTGCTTTCTCACTTACTACACGTGGCGTGATTACGTCTAGACTCATCTATGGTGCTGCAAACGGCATTGTTTCATTTTTTTCACTAGCGAATATTCCATCTGTACATGGAGGAGTTCTTCTTTGTCCATCCATCTGTTGGTGGACTTTTTGGTTACTTCCATATCTTGGCTATTGTAATACTGTGCAGTGCAGATTTGCCTGCCTGTGTCTTTCCAATTCTCTCTTCTTAGGTTTTACGTCGAGGAGTGGGCCTGCTGGATCATATAGTAGCTCAATGTTTACCTTTTTAAGGCACCTGCATTCTGTTCTCATTCGTGGCCCTTTCCAAGTTACGTCCCCTTTGAAGTTGAGGGTATGCATTTCTCCACAACACTTTCAGCATTTATTGTTTGTAGTTTTCTTGCTGATGGTTATTCTGACAAGTGTGAGCTGATACCTCTCTGTGGTTGAATTCGAATGTGCCACATAATCTGTTGAAATTGAGCTTTAAGGCATGTCCTTTGCTATTTTTCAAGCTGTGATTACCCCTTAGTTCTTCAAAGTGTCCTCTTTAAGTATGTGTCATATTTTGAAATGTTTTGGCCTTTACCTCCCTCAAGACATTTTGAGGGCCTGTTTCATTTACAGTTCTGCAGTACTTGTTCCTATGAAGTGACCATTAGCACAGGCTTTAAAGCTGCTTTTGCAGGTAACTGCCAGAGGGCGGCAGCCTTTCTATGTCCCCCACCCTGGTAACTAGGGAAAAGCCCTTGCGGCCTGTGGTGTTTCTCGGTTATAAATTAGAGTGGAGTGTGCCCGGACAAACCCACACAAGCTGATGTCTCCTTACTTTTGTTGGATTTTTACATTTAATTTTTATTTTTTATTGGAGTAATTTTCCACTGTGTACGTGGACCACTTCTACTTTGTGCATTCCTCGGTTGATGGACATTTTCATTGCTTCCAAGTGTTGGCTATGGTAAATATTGTTGGAGTGCAGGATTGCCAGGCTGTGACTTTTCGATTCTCATTTTCTCAGGTGATAGGCCCAGCAGTGGGTGTGATTGATTGACTGGTAGCACCGTGTTTCCCTTTTCAAAGCACCTTCTTTGTGTTTTCATTAGTGGCTCTTACCACGTCCCCCTTAGAATCCAGGGTACGCATTTCTCCACAATCGCTTCAGCATTTATTGTTTGCAGCATTTATGCTAATGGCCCTTCTGGCTGCTGTGAGCTGATAGGGTTTTGTAATTTGGGTTTGCATGTCTTTGAAAATTCGTAAAACTCATCATTTTTCTCCACCGTTTTCTTTTCTGTTAAAAAAAAGGAAACAATTGGGAGTACAATAGAACTCTTGAAATTGTGTTCTTGGAAGGTTGCCCTCTTTGGAAATTTTTGGTCGATTATCCACCCCAGAATTTTTTTAGAAAGCAGGTGTCTTTTAGCGAACTGCAAGTTTGGTGAATATTTAGTGACCTTTAGCAATGGGTTTAAAGCTGCTGTTGTAGGAAGTGGTCTCAAGCAGGAAGCATGTCTCCATTCCCATATCTGGGTACTAGGGCAGCAGAGCCTTTCTGGAAGTCGTGTTCCTAGTTTGTAAATTACATTGGAATGTGCATGGAGAAAGCCCCATAAGTTTATGTCTCATTATTTCTTCTTGGTTTTAAAATTTTTTTTAATTGGGGTAAAACTTAGAATATTGTTTGTCCTAGGTGTACACCATCTGGTTCGTTTGTACATTATATATGTCTATTCAAGTACAGATCCTCTTCCCATGTAAAATGTTACTGAGGGTTCCGCAGACCTCCCTTGCTATATGGTTGGTCTTTTTGAGATATGGATATAATATGTGTTTGTATACATATAGTAACACTAATCTTAATTTATCCATTCCCCCCACCTTTCCTTTTAGATGAGCATAGTTTGTTTTCTAAGTCTGTGAGTGTCTTTCTCTGTGGAAATATGTTCCTTTGTGTCAGTTATTAGATAACGCCTATAAGTGATATCATAGAATATAGGTCTTTTGCTTTCCGACTTACCTCATGTTTTGTGATTATCTCCAGACTCATTTGTGGTGCCTCAGAGAGCAGTGGTTCATTGTTTTCCATGGCTATTATTCCATTGTGTACATGGACCACTTCTTCTTTATCCATTTACCGGTTGTTGGGCATTTTGATTGCTTCAGTGTCTTGGCTATTGTGAATAAGGCTGCACTGCAGCTTTTGCGGCCTGTGTCTTCTCGATTCTTGTCTTCTCAAGTGAGAGGTCCATTGGTGCGCCTGCTGGATTGAATGGTACCTCCATTTTTACTTTTAAACACAGCTCCTTTCTGTTCTCATTATTGGCTGTTACCCCTTTACGTCTCACCAGCAGGTAGAGGGTACACAGTTCCCTAAAACCCCTTCAGCATTTATTGTTTGTAGACTTTTTGCTCATGGTCAGTCGACTGGTGTAAGTTGAAACTTTTTGTAGATTAGATTGCATGGGTCTAACACTCCCTGAGGTTGAGCTTTTATCCATTTTCCTTTTTTTTAAAAGAGCGTGAGTAAAACTTAACTCTTCATACTCTCTTCTTGAAACATTTGCCTGTTTTGAATTGTTTTGTCCATTCCCTCCTTCAGCACAATTTTTTAGGGCAGGTGTCCTTTACAGCCCTGAGTCCTTGGGAATGTTAAGTGACCATTAGCTGTGAGTTTAAAGCTGTTCTGGCAGGAAACGGCCACAAGGTGGCAGCATTTCCCCTTTACCATATTTGGTTACTAGGGAAACAGAGCCTTAATGGAAGTGGTGTTGTAGGTTGTAAATTAGAATGGAATGTGCCAGGGAAAAGCCCTTTAAGTTTATGTCTCATTACTTCTTGTTCATATTTGTAGTTTACTTTTTATTTTTTATCCCAGCAAATATGATTACAATGGTTTGTTTGTTCTAGGTGTGCAAGATGTGGTTCTTTCCCACATATACATGTATCTATTCTTCCTCGCATCCTTTTCCCATGTAGGTTATGACACAATGTTGAGTAGTCTTCTCCTGGTCTTCCATACGTCTTTGGCGGTTATATATTTCACATGGTTTGTATATCTCTGTTAACCCCAATGTGGCAATGTATCCAATCCTCATCCCTTTCTATTTGGTGAACCATAAGTTTTTTAATGAATCTGTGATTGCCTTTCTCTGTGGAAATATCTTCATTGGTATCAATTTTTAAGTAACTCTTAAAAGTGATATGATAGGATATGTGTCTTTTGCTTTCTCACTTACTACACGTGGCGTGATTACGTCTAGACTCATCTATGGTGCTGCAAACGGCATTGTTTCATTTTTTTCACTAGCGAATATTCCATCTGTACATGGAGGAGTTCTTCTTTGTCCATCCATCTGTTGGTGGACTTTTTGGTTACTTCCATATCTTGGCTATTGTAATACTGTGCAGTGCAGATTTGCCTGCCTGTGTCTTTCCAATTCTCTCTTCTTAGGTTTTACGTCGAGGAGTGGGCCTGCTGGATCATATAGTAGCTCAATGTTTACCTTTTTAAGGCACCTGCATTCTGTTCTCATTCGTGGCCCTTTCCAAGTTACGTCCCCTTTGAAGTTGAGGGTATGCATTTCTCCACAACACCTTCAGCATTTATTGTTTGTAGTTTTCTTGCTGATGTTTATACTGACAAGTGTGAGCTGATACCTCTCTGTGGTTGAATTCGAATGTGCCACATAATCTGTTGAAATTGAGCTTTAAGGCATGTCCTTTTCTATTTTTCAAGCTGTGATTACCCCTTAGTTCTTCAAAGTGTCCTCTTTAAGTATGTGTCATATTTTGAAATGTTTTGGCCTTTACCTCCCTCAAGACATTTTGAGGGCCTGTTTCATTTACAGTTCTGCAGTACTTGTTCCTATGAAGTGACCATTAGCACAGGCTTTAAAGCTGCTTTTGCAGGTAACTGCCAGAGGGCGGCAGCCTTTCTATGTCCCCCACCCTGGTAACTAGGGAAAAGCCCTTGCGGCCTGTGGTGTTTCTCGGTTATAAATTAGAGTGGAGTGTGCCCGGACAAACCCACACAAGCTGATGTCTCCTTACTTTTGTTGGATTTTTACATTTAATTTTTATTTTTTATTGGAGTAATTTTCCACTGTGTACGTGGACCACTTCTACTTTGTGCATTCCTCGGTTGATGGACATTTTCATTGCTTCCAAGTGTTGGCTATGGTAAATATTGTTGGAGTGCAGGATTGCCAGGCTGTGACTTTTCGATTCTCATTTTCTCAGGTGATAGGCCCAGCAGTGGGTGTGATTGATTGACTGGTAGCACCGTGTTTCCCTTTTCAAAGCACCTTCTTTGTGTTTTCATTAGTGGCTCTTACCACGTCCCCCTTAGAATCCAGGGTACGCATTTCTCCACAATCGCTTCAGCATTTATTGTTTGCAGCATTTATGCTAATGGCCCTTCTGGCTGCTGTGAGCTGATAGGGTTTTGTAATTTGGGTTTGCATGTCTTTGAAAATTCGTAAAACTCATCATTTTTCTCCACCGTTTTCTTTTCTGTTAAAAAAAAGGAAACAATTGGGAGTACAATAGAACTCTTGAAATTGTGTTCTTGGAAGGTTGCCCTCTTTGGAAATTTTTGGTCGATTATCCACCCCAGAATTTTTTTAGAAAGCAGGTGTCTTTTAGCGAACTGCAAGTTTGGTGAATATTTAGTGACCTTTAGCAATGGGTTTAAAGCTGCTGTTGTAGGAAGTGGTCTCAAGCAGGAAGCATGTCTCCATTCCCATATCTGGGTACTAGGGCAGCAGAGCCTTTCTGGAAGTCGTGTTCCTAGTTTGTAAATTACATTGGAATGTGCATGGAGAAAGCCCCATAAGTTTATGTCTCATTATTTCTTCTTGGTTTTAAAATTTTTTTTAATTGGGGTAAAACTTAGAATATTGTTTGTCCTAGGTGTACACCATCTGGTTCGTTTGTACATTATATATGTCTATTCAAGTACAGATACTCTTCCCATGTAAAATGTTACTGAGGGTTCCGCAGACCTCCCTTGCTATATGGTTGGTCTTTTTGAGATATGGATATAATATGTGTTTGTATACATATAGTAACACTAATCTTAATTTATCCATTCCCCCCACCTTTCCTTTTAGATGAGCATAGTTTGTTTTCTAAGTCTGTGAGTGTCTTTCTCTGTGGAAATATGTTCCTTTGTGTCAGTTATTAGATAACGCCTATAAGTGATATCATAGAATATAGGTCTTTTGCTTTCCGACTTACCTCATGTTTTGTGATTATCTCCAGACTCATTTGTGGTGCCTCAGAGAGCAGTGGTTCATTGTTTTCCATGGCTATTATTCCATTGTGTACATGGACCACTTCTTCTTTATCCATTTACCGGTTGTTGGGCATTTTGATTGCTTCAGTGTCTTGGCTATTGTGAATAAGGCTGCACTGCAGCTTTTGCGGCCTGTGTCTTCTCGATTCTTGTCTTCTCAAGTGAGAGGTCCATTGGTGCGCCTGCTGGATTGAATGGTACCTCCATTTTTACTTTTAAACACAGCTCCTTTCTGTTCTCATTATTGGCTGTTACCCCTTTACGTCTCACCAGCAGGTAGAGGGTACACAGTTCCCTAAAACCCCTTCAGCATTTATTGTTTGTAGACTTTTTGCTCATGGTCAGTCGACTGGTGTAAGTTGAAACTTTTTGTAGATTAGATTGCATGGGTCTAACACTCCCTGAGGTTGAGCTTTTATCCATTTTCCTTTTTTTTAAAAGAGCGTGAGTAAAACTTAACTCTTCATACTCTCTTCTTGAAACATTTGCCTGTTTTGAATTGTTTTGTCCATTCCCTCCTTCAGCACAATTTTTTAGGGCAGGTGTCCTTTACAGCCCTGAGTCCTTGGGAATGTTAAGTGACCATTAGCTGTGAGTTTAAAGCTGTTCTGGCAGGAAACGGCCACAAGGTGGCAGCATTTCCCCTTTACCATATTTGGTTACTAGGGAAACAGAGCCTTAATGGAAGTGGTGTTGTAGGTTGTAAATTAGAATGGAATGTGCCAGGGAAAAGCCCTTTAAGTTTATGTCTCATTACTTCTTGTTCATATTTGTAGTTTACTTTTTATTTTTTATCCCAGCAAATATGATTACAATGGTTTGTTTGTTCTAGGTGTGCAAGATGTGGTTCTTTCCCACATATACATGTATCTATTCTTCCTCGCATCCTTTTCCCATGTAGGTTATGACACAATGTTGAGTAGTCTTCTCCTGGTCTTCCGTACGTCTTTGGCGGTTATATATTTCACATGGTTTGTATATCTCTGTTAACCCCAATGTGGCAATGTATCCAATCCTCATCCCTTTCTATTTGGTGAACCATAAGTTTTTTAATGAATCTGTGATTGCCTTTCTCTGTGGAAATATCTTCATTGGTATCAATTTTTAAGTAACTCTTAAAAGTGATATGATAGGATATGTGTCTTTTGCTTTCTCACTTACTACACGTGGCGTGATTACGTCTAGACTCATCTATGGTGCTGCAAACGGCATTGTTTCATTTTTTTCACTAGCGAATATTCCATCTGTACATGGAGGAGTTCTTCTTTGTCCATCCATCTGTTGGTGGACTTTTTGGTTACTTCCATATCTTGGCTATTGTAATACTGTGCAGTGCAGATTTGCCTGCCTGTGTCTTTCCAATTCTCTCTTCTTAGGTTTTACGTCGAGGAGTGGGCCTGCTGGATCATATAGTAGCTCAATGTTTACCTTTTTAAGGCACCTGCATTCTGTTCTCATTCGTGGCCCTTTCCAAGTTACGTCCCCTTTGAAGTTGAGGGTATGCATTTCTCCACAACACCTTCAGCATTTATTGTTTGTAGTTTTCTTGCTGATGTTTATTCTGACAAGTGTGAGCTGATACCTCTCTGTGGTTGAATTCGAATGTGCCACATAATCTGTTGAAATTGAGCTTTAAGGCATGTCCTTTTCTATTTTTCAAGCTGTGATTACCCCTTAGTTCTTCAAAGTGTTCTCTTTAAGTATGTGTCACATTTTGAAATGTTTTGGCCTTTACCTCCCTCAAGACATTTTGAGGGCCTGTTTCATTTACAGTTCTGCAGTACTTGTTCCTATGAAGTGACCATTAGCACAGGCTTTAAAGCTGCTTTTGCAGGTAACTGCCAGAGGGCGGCAGCCTTTCTATGTCCCCCACCCTGGTAACTAGGGAAAAGCCCTTGCGGCCTGTGGTGTTTCTCGGTTATAAATTAGAGTGGAGTGTGCCCGGACAAACCCACACAAGCTGATGTCTCCTTACTTTTGTTGGATTTTTACATTTAATTTTTATTTTTTATTGGAGTAATTTTCCACTGTGTACGTGGACCACTTCTACTTTGTGCATTCCTCGGTTGATGGACATTTTCATTGCTTCCAAGTGTTGGCTATGGTAAATATTGTTGGAGTGCAGGATTGCCAGGCTGTGACTTTTCGATTCTCATTTTCTCAGGTGATAGGCCCAGCAGTGGGTGTGATTGATTGACTGGTAGCACCGTGTTTCCCTTTTCAAAGCACCTTCTTTGTGTTTTCATTAGTGGCTCTTACCACGTCCCCCTTAGAATCCAGGGTACGCATTTCTCCACAATCGCTTCAGCATTTATTGTTTGCAGCATTTATGCTAATGGCCCTTCTGGCTGCTGTGAGCTGATAGGTTTTTGTAATTTGGGTTTGCATGTCTTTGAAAATTCGTAAAACTCATCATTTTTCTCCACCGTTTTCTTTTCTGTTAAAAAAAAGGAAACAATTGGGAGTACAATAGAACTCTTGAAATTGTGTTCTTGGAAGGTTGCCCTCTTTGGAAATTTTTGGTCGATTATCCACCCCAGAATTTTTTTAGAAAGCAGGTGTCTTTTAGCGAACTGCAAGTTTGGTGAATATTTAGTGACCTTTAGCAATGGGTTTAAAGCTGCTGTTGTAGGAAGTGGTCTCAAGCAGGAAGCATGTCTCCATTCCCATATCTGGGTACTAGGGCAGCAGAGCCTTTCTGGAAGTCGTGTTCCTAGTTTGTAAATTACATTGGAATGTGCATGGAGAAAGCCCCATAAGTTTATGTCTCATTATTTCTTCTTGGTTTTAAAATTTTTTTTAATTGGGGTAAAACTTAGAATATTGTTTGTCCTAGGTGTACACCATCTGGTTCGTTTGTACATTATATATGTCTATTCAAGTACAGATACTCTTCCCATGTAAAATGTTATTGAGGGTTCCGCAGACCTCCCTTGCTATATGGTTGGTCTTTTTGAGATATGTATATAATATGTGTTTGTATACATATAGTAACACTAATCTTAATTTATCCATTCCCCCCACCTTTCCTTTTAGATGAGCATAGTTTGTTTTCTAAGTCTGTGAGTGTCTTTCTCTGTGGAAATATGTTCCTTTGTGTCAGTTATTAGATAACGCCTATAAGTGATATCATAGAATATAGGTCTTTTGCTTTCCGACTTACCTCATGTTTTGTGATTATCTCCAGACTCATTTGTGGTGCCTCAGAGAGCAGTGGTTCATTGTTTTCCATGGCTATTATTCCATTGTGTACATGGACCACTTCTTCTTTATCCATTTACCGGTTGTTGGGCATTTTGATTGCTTCACTGTCTTGGCTATTGTGAATAAGGCTGCACTGCAGCTTTTGCGGCCTGTGTCTTCTCGATTCTTGTGTTCTCAAGTGAGAGGTCCATTGGTGCGCCTGCTGGATTGAATGGTACCTCCATTTTTACTTTTAAACACAGCTCCTTTCTGTTCTCATTATTGGCTGTTACCCCTTTACGTCTCACCAGCAGGTAGAGGGTACACAGTTCCCTAAAACCCCTTCAGCATTTATTGTTTGTAGACTTTTTGCTCATGGTCAGTCGACTGGTGTAAGTTGAAACTTTTTGTAGATTAGATTGCATGGGTCTAACACTCCCTGAGGTTGAGCTTTTATCCATTTTCCTTTTTTTTAAAAGAGCGTGAGTAAAACTTAACTCTTCATACTCTCTTCTTGAAACATTTGCCTGTTTTGAATTGTTTTGTCCATTCCCTCCTTCAGCACAATTTTTTAGGGCAGGTGTCCTTTACAGCCCTGAGTCCTTGGGAATGTTAAGTGACCATTAGCTGTGAGTTTAAAGCTGCTCTTGCAGGAAACGGCCACAAGGTGGCAGCATTTCCCCTTTACCATATTTGGTTACTAGGGAAACAGAGCCTTAATGGAAGTGGTGTTGTAGGTTGTAAATTAGAATGGAATGTGCCAGGGAAAAGCCCTTTAAGTTTATGTCTCATTACTTCTTGTTCATATTTGTAGTTTACTTTTTATTTTTTATCCCAGCAAATATGATTACAATGGTTTGTTTGTTCTAGGTGTGCAAGATGTGGTTCTTTCACACATATACATGTATCTATTCTTCCTCGCATCCTTTTCCCATGTAGGTTATGACACAATGTTGAGTAGTCTTCTCCTGGTCTTCCGTACGTCTTTGGCGGTTATATATTTCACATGGTTTGTATATCTCTGTTAACCCCAATGTGGCAATGTATCCAATCCTCATCCCTTTCTATTTGGTGAACCATAAGTTTTTTAATGAATCTGTGATTGCCTTTCTCTGTGGAAATATCTTCATTGGTATCAATTTTTAAGTAACTCTTAAAAGTGATATGATAGGATATGTGTCTTTTGCTTTCTCACTTACTACACGTGGCGTGATTACGTCTAGACTCATCTATGGTGCTGCAAACGGCATTGTTTCATTTTTTTCACTAGCGAATATTCCATCTGTACATGGAGGAGTTCTTCTTTGTCCATCCATCTGTTGGTGGACTTTTTGGTTACTTCCATATCTTGGCTATTGTAATACTGTGCAGTGCAGATTTGCCTGCCTGTGTCTTTCCAATTCTCTCTTCTTAGGTTTTACGTCGAGGAGTGGGCCTGCTGGATCATATAGTAGCTCAATGTTTACCTTTTTAAGGCACCTGCATTCTGTTCTCATTCGTGGCCCTTTCCAAGTTACGTCCCCTTTGAAGTTGAGGGTATGCATTTCTCCACAACACCTTCAGCATTTATTGTTTGTAGTTTTCTTGCTGATGTTTATTCTGACAAGTGTGAGCTGATACCTCTCTGTGGTTGAATTCGAATGTGCCACATAATCTGTTGAAATTGAGCTTTAAGGCATGTCCTTTTCTATTTTTCAAGCTGTGATTACCCCTTAGTTCTTCAAAGTGTCCTCTTTAAGTATGTGTCATATTTTGAAATGTTTTGGCCTTTACCTCCCTCAAGACATTTTGAGGGCCTGTTTCATTTACAGTTCTGCAGTACTTGTTCCTATGAAGTGACCATTAGCACAGGCTTTAAAGCTGCTTTTGCAGGTAACTGCCAGAGGGCGGCAGCCTTTCTATGTCCCCCACCCTGGTAACTAGGGAAAAGCCCTTGCGGCCTGTGGTGTTTCTTGGTTATAAATTAGAGTGGAGTGTGCCCGGACAAACCCACACAAGCTGATGTCTCCTTACTTTTGTTGGATTTTTACATTTAATTTTTATTTTTTATTGGAGTAATTTTCCACTGTGTACGTGGACCACTTCTACTTTGTGCATTCCTCGGTTGATGGACATTTTCATTGCTTCCAAGTGTTGGCTATGGTAAATATTGTTGGAGTGCAGGATTGCCAGGCTGTGACTTTTCGATTCTCATTTTCTCAGGTGATAGGCCCAGCAGTGGGTGTGATTGATTGACTGGTAGCACCGTGTTTCCCTTTTCAAAGCACCTTCTTTGTGTTTTCATTAGTGGCTCTTACCACGTCCCCCTTAGAATCCAGGGTACGCATTTCTCCACAATCGCTTCAGCATTTATTGTTTGCAGCATTTATGCTAATGGCCCTTCTGGCTGCTGTGAGCTGATAGGTTTTTGTAATTTGGGTTTGCATGTCTTTGAAAATTCGTAAAACTCATCATTTTTCTCCACCGTTTTCTTTTCTGTTAAAAAAAAGGAAACAATTGGGAGTACAATAGAACTCTTGAAATTGTGTTCTTGAAAGGTTGCCCTCTTTGGAAATTTTTGGTCGATTATCCACCCCAGAATTTTTTTAGAAAGCAGGTGTCTTTTAGCGAACTGCAAGTTTGGTGAATATTTAGTGACCTTTAGCAATGGGTTTAAAGCTGCTGTTGTAGGAAGTGGTCTCAAGCAGGAAGCATGTCTCCATTCCCATATCTGGGTACTAGGGCAGCAGAGCCTTTCTGGAAGTCGTGTTCCTAGTTTGTAAATTACATTGGAATGTGCATGGAGAAAGCCCCATAAGTTTATGTCTCATTATTTCTTCTTGGTTTTAAAATTTTTTTTAATTGGGGTAAAACTTAGAATATTGTTTGTCCTAGGTGTACACCATCTGGTTCGTTTGTACATTATATATGTCTATTCAAGTACAGATACTCTTCCCATGTAAAATGTTACTGAGGGTTCCGCAGACCTCCCTTGCTATATGGTTGGTCTTTTTGAGATATGTATATAATATGTGTTTGTATACATATAGTAACACTAATCTTAATTTATCCATTCCCCCCACCTTTCCTTTTAGATTAGCATAGTTTGTTTTCTAAGTCTGTGAGTGTCTTTCTCTGTGGAAATATGTTCCTTTGTGTCAGTTATTAGATAACGCCTATAAGTGATATCATAGAATATAGGTCTTTTGCTTTCCGACTTACCTCATGTTTTGTGATTATCTCCAGACTCATTTGTGGTGCCTCAGAGAGCAGTGGTTCATTGTTTTCCATGGCTATTATTCCATTGTGTACATGGACCACTTCTTCTTTATCCATTTACCGGTTGTTGGGCATTTTGATTGCTTCACTGTCTTGGCTATTGTGAATAAGGCTGCACTGCAGCTTTTGCGGCCTGTGTCTTCTCGATTCTTGTGTTCTCAAGTGAGAGGTCCATTGGTGCGCCTGCTGGATTGAATGGTACCTCCATTTTTACTTTTAAACACAGCTCCTTTCTGTTCTCATTATTGGCTGTTACCCCTTTACGTCTCACCAGCAGGTAGAGGGTACACAGTTCCCTAAAACCCCTTCAGCATTTATTGTTTGTAGACTTTTTGCTCATGGTCAGTCGACTGGTGTAAGTTGAAACTTTTTGTAGATTAGATTGCATGGGTCTAACACTCCCTGAGGTTGAGCTTTTATCCATTTTCCTTTTTTTTAAAAGAGCGTGAGTAAAACTTAACTCTTCATACTCTCTTCTTGAAACATTTGCCTGTTTTGAATTGTTTTGTCCATTCCCTCCTTCAGCACAATTTTTTAGGGCAGGTGTCCTTTACAGCCCTGAGTCCTTGGGAATGTTAAGTGACCATTAGCTGTGAGTTTAAAGCTGTTCTTGCAGGAAACGGCCACAAGGTGGCAGCATTTCCCCTTTACCATATTTGGTTACTAGGGAAACAGAGCCTTAATGGAAGTGGTGTTGTAGGTTGTAAATTAGAATGGAATGTGCCAGGGAAAAGCCCTTTAAGTTTATGTCTCATTACTTCTTGTTCATATTTGTAGTTTACTTTTTATTTTTTATCCCAGCAAATATGATTACAATGGTTTGTTTGTTCTAGGTGTGCAAGATGTGGTTCTTTCCCACATATACATGTATCTATTCTTCCTCGCATCCTTTTCCCATGTAGGTTATGACACAATGTTGAGTAGTCTTCTCCTGGTCTTCCGTACGTCTTTGGCGGTTATATATTTCACATGGTTTGTATATCTCTGTTAACCCCAATGTGGCAATGTATCCAATCCTCATCCCTTTCTATTTGGTGAACCATAAGTTTTTTAATGAATCTGTGATTGCCTTTCTCTGTGGAAATATCTTCATTGGTATCAATTTTTAAGTAACTCTTAAAAGTGATATGATAGGATATGTGTCTTTTGCTTTCTCACTTACTACACGTGGCGTGATTACGTCTAGACTCATCTATGGTGCTGCAAACGGCATTGTTTCATTTTTTTCACTAGCGAATATTCCATCTGTACATGGAGGAGTTCTTCTTTGTCCATCCATCTGTTGGTGGACTTTTTGGTTACTTCCATATCTTGGCTATTGTAATACTGTGCAGTGCAGATTTGCCTGCCTGTGTCTTTCCAATTCTCTCTTCTTAGGTTTTACGTCGAGGAGTGGGCCTGCTGGATCATATAGTAGCTCAATGTTTACCTTTTTAAGGCACCTGCATTCTGTTCTCATTCGTGGCCCTTTCCAAGTTACGTCCCCTTTGAAGTTGAGGGTATGCATTTCTCCACAACACCTTCAGCATTTATTGTTTGTAGTTTTCTTGCTGATGTTTATACTGACAAGTGTGAGCTGATACCTCTCTGTGGTTGAATTCGAATGTGCCACATAATCTGTTGAAATTGAGCTTTAAGGCATGTCCTTTTCTATTTTTCAAGCTGTGATTACCCCTTAGTTCTTCAAAGTGTTCTCTTTAAGTATGTGTCACATTTTGAAATGTTTTGGCCTTTACCTCCCTCAAGACATTTTGAGGGCCTGTTTCATTTACAGTTCTGCAGTACTTGTTCCTATGAAGTGACCATTAGCACAGGCTTTAAAGCTGCTTTTGCAGGTAACTGCCAGAGGGCGGCAGCCTTTCTATGTCCCCCACCCTGGTAACTAGGGAAAAGCCCTTGCGGCCTGTGGTGTTTCTCGGTTATAAATTAGAGTGGAGTGTGCCCGGACAAACCCACACAAGCTGATGTCTCCTTACTTTTGTTGGATTTTTACATTTAATTTTTATTTTTTATTGGAGTAATTTTCCACTGTGTACGTGGACCACTTCTACTTTGTGCATTCCTCGGTTGATGGACATTTTCATTGCTTCCAAGTGTTGGCTGTGGTAAATATTGTTGGAGTGCAGGATTGCCAGGCTGTGACTTTTCGATTTTCATTTTCTCAGGTGATAGGCCCAGCAGTGGGTGTGATTGATTGACTGGTAGCACCGTGTTTCCCTTTTCAAAGCACCTTCTTTGTGTTTTCATTAGTGGCTCTTACCACGTCCCCCTTAGAATCCAGGGTACGCATTTCTCCACAATCGCTTCAGCATTTATTGTTTGCAGCATTTATGCTAATGGCCCTTCTGGCTGCTGTGAGCTGATAGGTTTTTGTAATTTGGGTTTGCATGTCTTTGAAAATTCGTAAAACTCATCATTTTTCTCCACCGTTTTCTTTTCTGTTAAAAAAGGAAACAATTGGGAGTACAATAGAACTCTTGAAATTGTGTTCTTGGAAGGTTGCCCTCTTTGGAAATTTTTGGTCGATTTTCCACCCCAGAATTTTTTTAGAAAGCAGGTGTCTCTTACCGAACTGCAAGTTTGGTGAATATTTAGTGACCTTTAGCAATGGGTTTAAAGCTGCTGTTGTAGGAAGTGGCCTCAAGCAGGAAGCATATCTCCATTCCCATATCTGGGTACTAGGGCAGCAGAGCCTTTCTGGAAGTCGTGTTCCTAGTTTGTAAATTACATTGGAATGTGCATGGAGAAAGCCCCAGAAGTTTATGTCTCATTATTTCTTCTTGGTTTTAAAATTTTTTTTAATTGGGGTAAAACTTAGAATATTGTTTGTCCTAGGTGTACACCATCTGGTTCGTTTGTACATTATATATGTCTATTCAAGTACAGATACTCTTCCCATGTAAAATGTTACTGACGGTTCCGCAGACCTCCCTTGCTATATGGTTGGTCTTTTTGAGATATGGATATAATATGTGTTTGTATACATATAGTAACACTAATCTTAATTTATCCATTCCCCCCACCTTTCCTTTTAGATGAGCATAGTTTGTTTTCTAAGTCTGTGAGTGTCTTTCTCTGTGGAAATATGTTCCTTTGTGTCAGTTATTAGATAACGCCTATAAGTGATATCATAGAATATAGGTCTTTTGCTTTCCGACTTACCTCATGTTTTGTGATTATCTCCAGACTCATTTGTGGTGCCTCAGAGAGCAGTGGTTCATTGTTTTCCATGGCTATTATTCCATTGTGTACATGGACCACTTCTTCTTTATCCATTTACCGGTTGTTGGGCATTTTGATTGCTTCACTGTCTAGGCTATTGTGAATAAGGCTGCACTGCAGCTTTTGCGGCCTGTGTCTTCTCGATTCTTGTCTTCTCAAGTGAGAGGTCCATTGGTGCGCCTGCTGGATTGAATGGTACCTCCATTTTTACTTTTAAACACAGCTCCTTTCTGTTCTCATTATTGGCTGTTACCCCTTTACGTCTCACCAGCAGGTAGAGGGTACACAGTTCCCTAAAACCCCTTCAGCATTTATTGTTTGTAGACTTTTTGCTCATGGTCAGTCGACTGGTGTAAGTTGAAACTTTTTGTAGATTAGATTGCATGGGTCTAACACTCCCTGAGGTTGAGCTTTTATCCATTTTCCTTTTTTTTAAAAGAGCGTGAGTAAAACTTAACTCTTCATACTCTCTTCTTGAAACATTTGCCTGTTTTGAATTGTTTTGTCCATTCCCTCCTTCAGCACAATTTTTTAGGGCAGGTGTCCTTTACAGCCCTGAGTCCTTGGGAATGTTAAGTGACCATTAGCTGTGAGTTTAAAGCTGTTCTTGCAGGAAACGGCCACAAGGTGGCAGCATTTCCCCTTTACCATATTTGGTTACTAGGGAAACAGAGCCTTAATGGAAGTGGTGTTGTAGGTTGTAAATTAGAATGGAATGTGCCAGGGAAAAGCCCTTTAAGTTTATGTCTCATTACTTCTTGTTCATATTTGTAGTTTACTTTTTATTTTTTATCCCAGCAAATATGATTACAATGGTTTGTTTGTTCTAGGTGTGCAAGATGTGGTTCTTTCCCACATATACATGTATCTATTCTTCCTCGCATCCTTTTCCCATGTAGGTTATGACACAATGTTGAGTAGTCTTCTCCTGGTCTTCCGTACGTCTTTGGCGGTTATATATTTCACATGGTTTGTATATCTCTGTTAACCCCAATGTGGCAATGTATCCAATCCTCATCCCTTTCTATTTGGTGAACCATAAGTTTTTTAATGAATCTGTGATTGCCTTTCTCTGTGGAAATATCTTCATTGGTATCAATTTTTAAGTAACTCTTAAAAGTGATATGATAGGATATGTGTCTTTTGCTTTCTCACTTACTACACGTGGCGTGATTACGTCTAGACTCATCTATGGTGCTGCAAACGGCATTGTTTCATTTTTTTCACTAGCGAATATTCCTTCTGTACATGGAGGAGTTCTTCTTTGTCCATCCATCTGTTGGTGGACTTTTTGGTTACTTCCATATCTTGGCTATTGTAATACTGTGCAGTGCAGATTTGCCTGCCTGTGTCTTTCCAATTCTCTCTTCTTAGGTTTTACGTCGAGGAGTGGGCCTGCTGGATCATATAGTAGCTCAACGTTTACCTTTTTAAGGCACCTCCATTCTGTTCTCATTCGTGGCCCTTTCCAAGTTACGTCCCCTTTGAAGTTGAGGGTATGCATTTCTCCACAACACCTTCAGCATTTATTGTTTGTAGTTTTCTTGCTGATGTTTATTCTGACAAGTGTGAGCTGATACCTCTCTGTGGTTGAATTCGAATGTGCCACATAATCTGTTGAAATTGAGCTTTAAGGCATGTCCTTTTCTATTTTTCAAGCTGTGATTACCCCTTAGTTCTTCAAAGTGTTCTCTTTAAGTATGTGTCACATTTTGAAATGTTTTGGCCTCTACCTCCCTCAAGACATTTTGAGGGCCTGTTTCATTTACAGTTCTGCAGTACTTGTTCCTATGAAGTGACCATTAGCACAGGCTTTAAAGCTGCTTTTGCAGGTAACTGCCAGAGGGCGGCAGCCTTTCTATGTCCCCCACCCTGGTAACTAGGGAAAAGCCCTTGCGGCCTGTGGTGTTTCTCGGTTATAAATTAGAGTGGAGTGTGCCCGGACAAACCCACACAAGCTGATGTCTCCTTACTTTTGTTGGATTTTTACATTTAATTTTTATTTTTTATTGGAGTAATTTTCCACTGTGTACGTGGACCACTTCTACTTTGTGCATTCCTCGGTTGATGGACATTTTCATTGCTTCCAAGTGTTGGCTATGGTAAATATTGTTGGAGTGCAGGATTGCCAGGCTGTGACTTTTCGATTCTCATTTTCTCAGGTGATAGGCCCAGCAGTGGGTGTGATTGATTGACTGGTAGCACCGTGTTTCCCTTTTCAAAGCACCTTCTTTGTGTTTTCATTAGTGGCTCTTACCACGTCCCCCTTAGAATCCAGGGTACGCATTTCTCCACAATCGCTTCAGCATTTATTGTTTGCAGCATTTATGCTAATGGCCCTTCTGGCTGCTGTGAGCTGATAGGTTTTTGTAATTTGGGTTTGCATGTCTTTGAAAATTCGTAAAACTCATCATTTTTCTCCACCGTTTTCTTTTCTGTTAAAAAAAAGGAAACAATTGGGAGTACAATAGAACTCTTGAAATTGTGTCCTTGGAAGGTTGCCCTCTTTGGAAATTTTTGGTCGATTATCCACCCCAGAATTTTTTTAGAAAGCAGGTGTCTTTTAGCGAACTGCAAGTTTGGTGAATATTTAGTGACCTTTAGCAATGGGTTTAAAGCTGCTGTTGTAGGAAGTGGTCTCAAGCAGGAAGCATGTCTCCATTCCCATATCTGGGTACTAGGGCAGCAGAGCCTTTCTGGAAGTCGTGTTCCTAGTTTGTAAATTACATTGGAATGTGCATGGAGAAAGCCCCATAAGTTTATGTCTCATTATTTCTTCTTGGTTTTAAAATTTTTTTTAATTGGGGTAAAACTTAGAATATTGTTTGTCCTAGGTGTACACCATCTGGTTCGTTTGTACATTATATATGTCTATTCAAGTACAGATACTCTTCCCATGTAAAATGTTACTGAGGGTTCCGCAGACCTCCCTTGCTATATGGTTGGTCTTTTTGAGATATGTATATAATATGTGTTTGTATACATATAGTAACACTAATCTTAATTTATCCATTCCCCCCACCTTTCCTTTTAGATGAGCATAGTTTGTTTTCTAAGTCTGTGAGTGTCTTTCTCTGTGGAAATATGTTCCTTTGTGTCAGTTATTAGATAACGCCTATAAGTGATATCATAGAATATAGGTCTTTTGCTTTCCGACTTACCTCATGTTTTGTGATTATCTCCAGACTCATTTGTGGTGCCTCAGAGAGCAGTGGTTCATTGTTTTCCATGGCTATTATTCCATTGTGTACATGGACCACTTCTTCTTTATCCATTTACCGGTTGTTGGGCATTTTGATTGCTTCACTGTCTTGGCTATTGTGAATAAGGCTGCACTGCAGCTTTTGCGGCCTGTGTCTTCTCGATTCTTGTGTTCTCAAGTGAGAGGTCCATTGGTGCGCCTGCTGGATTGAATGGTACCTCCATTTTTACTTTTAAACACAGCTCCTTTCTGTTCTCATTATTGGCTGTTACCCCTTTACGTCTCACCAGCAGGTAGAGGGTACACAGTTCCCTAAAACCCCTTCAGCATTTATTGTTTGTAGACTTTTTGCTCATGGTCAGTCGACTGGTGTAAGTTGAAACTTTTTGTAGATTAGATTGCATGGGTCTAACACTCCCTGAGGTTGAGCTTTTATCCATTTTCCTTTTTTTTTAAAAGAGCGTGAGTAAAACTTAACTCTTCATACTCTCTTCTTGAAACATTTGCCTGTTTTGAATTGTTTTGTCCATTCCCTCCTTCAGCACAATTTTTTAGGGCAGGTGTCCTTTACAGCCCTGAGTCCTTGGGAATGTTAAGTGACCATTAGCTGTGAGTTTAAAGCTGTTCTGGCAGGAAACGGCCACAAGGTGGCAGCATTTCCCCTTTACCATATTTGGTTACTAGGGAAACAGAGCCTTAATGGAAGTGGTGTTGTAGGTTGTAAATTAGAATGGAATGTGCCAGGGAAAAGCCCTTTAAGTTTATGTCTCATTACTTCTTGTTCATATTTGTAGTTTACTTTTTATTTTTTATCCCAGCAAATATGATTACAATGGTTTGTTTGTTCTAGGTGTGCAAGATGTGGTTCTTTCACACATATACATGTATCTATTCTTCCTCGCATCCTTTTCCCATGTAGGTTATGACACAATGTTGAGTAGTCTTCTCCTGGTCTTCCATACGTCTTTGGTGGTTATATATTTCACATGGTTTGTATATCTCTGTTAACCCCAATGTGGCAATGTATCCAATCCTCATCCCTTTCTATTTGGTGAACCATAAGTTTTTAATGAATCTGTGATTGCCTTTCTCTGTGGAAATATCTTCATTGGTATCAATTTTTAAGTAACTCTTAAAAGTGATATGATAGGATATGTGTCTTTTGCTTTCTCACTTACTACACGTGGCGTGATTACGTCTAGACTCATCTATGGTGCTGCAAACGGCATTGTTTCATTTTTTTCACTAGCGAATATTCCATCTGTACATGGAGGAGTTCTTCTTTGTCCATCCATCTGTTGGTGGACTTTTTGGTTACTTCCATATCTTGGCTATTGTAATACTGTGCAGTGCAGATTTGCCTGCCTGTGTCTTTCCAATTCTCTCTTCTTAGGTTTTACGTCGAGGAGTGGGCCTGCTGGATCATATAGTAGCTCAATGTTTACCTTTTTAAGGCACCTGCATTCTGTTCTCATTCGTGGCCCTTTCCAAGTTACGTCCCCTTTGAAGTTGAGGGTATGCATTTCTCCACAACACCTTCAGCATTTATTGTTTGTAGTTTTCTTGCTGATGTTTATTCTGACAAGTGTGAGCTGATACCTCTCTGTGGTTGAATTCGAATGTGCCACATAATCTGTTGAAATTGAGCTTTAAGGCATGTCCTTTTCTATTTTTCAAGCTGTGATTACCCCTTAGTTCTTCAAAGTGTCCTCTTTAAGTATGTGTCATATTTTGAAATGTTTTGGCCTTTACCTCCCTCAAGACATTTTGAGGGCCTGTTTCATTTACAGTTCTGCAGTACTTGTTCCTATGAAGTGACCATTAGCACAGGCTTTAAAGCTGCTTTTGCAGGTAACTGCCAGAGGGCGGCAGCCTTTCTATGTCCCCCACCCTGGTAACTAGGGAAAAGCCCTTGTGGCCTGTGGTGTTTCTCGGTTATAAATTAGAGTGGAGTGTGCCCGGACAAACCCACACAAGCTGATGTCTCCTTACTTTTGTTGGATTTTTACATTTAATTTTTATTTTTTATTGGAGTAATTTTCCACTGTGTACGTGGACCACTTCTACTTTGTGCATTCCTCGGTTGATGGACATTTTCATTGCTTCCAAGTGTTGGCTATGGTAAATATTGTTGGAGTGCAGGATTGCCAGGCTGTGACTTTTCGATTCTCATTTTCTCAGGTGATAGGCCCAGCAGTGGGTGTGATTGATTGACTGGTAGCACCGTGTTTCCCTTTTCAAAGCACCTTCTTTGTGTTTTCATTAGTGGCTCTTACCACGTCCCCCTTAGAATCCAGGGTACGCATTTCTCCACAATCGCTTCAGCATTTATTGTTTGCAGCATTTATGCTAATGGCCCTTCTGGCTGCTGTGAGCTGATAGGTTTTTGTAATTTGGGTTTGCATGTCTTTGAAAATTCGTAAAACTCATCATTTTTCTCCACCGTTTTCTTTTCTGTTAAAAAAAAGGAAACAATTGGGAGTACAATAGAACTCTTGAAATTGTGTTCTTGGAAGGTTGCCCTCTTTGGAAATTTTTGGTCGATTATCCACCCCAGAATTTTTTTAGAAAGCAGGTGTCTTTTAGCGAACTGCAAGTTTGGTGAATATTTAGTGACCTTTAGCAATGGGTTTAAAGCTGCTGTTGTAGGAAGTGGTCTCAAGCAGGAAGCATGTCTCCATTCCCATATCTGGGTACTAGGGCAGCAGAGCCTTTCTGGAAGTCGTGTTCCTAGTTTGTAAATTACATTGGAATGTGCATGGAGAAAGCCCCATAAGTTTATGTCTCATTATTTCTTCTTGGTTTTAAAATTTTTTTTAATTGGGGTAAAACTTAGAATATTGTTTGTCCTAGGTGTACACCATCTGGTTCGTTTGTACATTATATATGTCTATTCAAGTACAGATACTCTTCCCATGTAAAATGTTACTGAGGGTTCCGCACACCTCCCTTGCTATATGGTTGGTCTTTTTGAGATATGTATATAATATGTGTTTGTATACATATAGTAACACTAATCTTAATTTATCCATTCCCCCCACCTTTCCTTTTAGATTAGCATAGTTTGTTTTCTAAGTCTGTGAGTGTCTTTCTCTGTGGAAATATGTTCCTTTGTGTCAGTTATTAGATAACGCCTATAAGTGATATCATAGAATATAGGTCTTTTGCTTTCCGACTTACCTCATGTTTTGTGATTATCTCCAGACTCATTTGTGGTGCCTCAGAGAGCAGTGGTTCATTGTTTTCCATGGCTATTATTCCATTGTGTACATGGACCACTTCTTCTTTATCCATTTACCGGTTGTTGGGCATTTTGATTGCTTCACTGTCTTGGCTATTGTGAATAAGGCTGCACTGCAGCTTTTGCGGCCTGTGTCTTCTCGATTCTTGTCTTCTCAAGTGAGAGGTCCATTGGTGCGCCTGCTGGATTGAATGGTACCTCCATTTTTACTTTTAAACACAGCTCCTTTCTGTTCTCATTATTGGCTGTTACCCCTTTACGTCTCACCAGCAGGTAGAGGGTACACAGTTCCCTAAAACCCCTTCAGCATTTATTGTTTGTAGACTTTTTGCTCATGGTCAGTCGACTGGTGTAAGTTGAAACTTTTTGTAGATTAGATTGCATGGGTCTAACACTCCCTGAGGTTGAGCTTTTATCCATTTTCCTTTTTTTTAAAAGAGCGTGAGTAAAACTTAACTCTTCATACTCTCTTCTTGAAACATTTGCCTGTTTTGAATTGTTTTGTCCATTCCCTCCTTCAGCACAATTTTTTAGGGCAGGTGTCCTTTACAGCCCTGAGTCCTTGGGAATGTTAAGTGACCATTAGCTGTGAGTTTAAAGCTGTTCTTGCAGGAAACGGCCACAAGGTGGCAGCATTTCCCCTTTACCGTATTTGGTTACTAGGGAAACAGAGCCTTAATGGAAGTGGTGTTGTAGGTTGTAAATTAGAATGGAATGTGCCAGGGAAAAGCCCTTTAAGTTTATGTCTCATTACTTCATGTTCATATTTGTAGTTTACTTTTTATTTTTTATCCCAGCAAATATGATTACAATGGTTTGTTTGTTCTAGGTGTGCAAGATGTGGTTCTTTCCCACATATACATGTATCTATTCTTCCTCGCATCCTTTTCCCATGTAGGTTATGACACAATGTTGAGTAGTCTTCTCCTGGTCTTCCGTACGTCTTTGGCGGTTATATATTTCACATGGTTTGTATATCTCTGTTAACCCCAATGTGGCAATGTATCCAATCCTCATCCCTTTCTATTTGGTGAACCATAAGTTTTTTAATGAATCTGTGATTGCCTTTCTCTGTGGAAATATCTTCATTGGTATCAATTTTTAAGTAACTCTTAAAAGTGATATGATAGGATATGTGTCTTTTGCTTTCTCACTTACTACACGTGGCGTGATTACGTCTAGACTCATCTATGGTGCTGCAAACGGCATTGTTTCATTTTTTTCACTAGCGAATATTCCATCTGTACATGGAGGAGTTCTTCTTTGTCCATCCATCTGTTGGTGGACTTTTTGGTTACTTCCATATCTTGGCTATTGTAATACTGTGCAGTGCAGATTTGCCTGCCTGTGTCTTTCCAATTCTCTCTTCTTAGGTTTTACGTCGAGGAGTGGGCCTGCTGGATCATATAGTAGCTCAATGTTTACCTTTTTAAGGCACCTGCATTCTGTTCTCATTCGTGGCCCTTTCCAAGTTACGTCCCCTTTGAAGTTGAGGGTATGCATTTCTCCACAACACCTTCAGCATTTATTGTTTGTAGTTTTCTTGCTGATGTTTATACTGACAAGTGTGAGCTGATACCTCTCTGTGGTTGAATTCGAATGTGCCACATAATCTGTTGAAATTGAGCTTTAAGGCATGTCCTTTTCTATTTTTCAAGCTGTGATTACCCCTTAGTTCTTCAAAGTGTTCTCTTTAAGTATGTGTCACATTTTGAAATGTTTTGGCCTTTACCTCCCTCAAGACATTTTGAGGGCCTGTTTCATTTACAGTTCTGCAGTACTTGTTCCTATGAAGTGACCATTAGCACAGGCTTTAAAGCTGCTTTTGCAGGTAACTGCCAGAGGGCGGCAGCCTTTCTATGTCCCCCACCCTGGTAACTAGGGAAAAGCCCTTGCGGCCTGTGGTGTTTCTCGGTTATAAATTAGAGTGGAGTGTGCCCGGACAAACCCACACAAGCTGATGTCTCCTTACTTTTGTTGGATTTTTACATTTAATTTTTATTTTTTATTGGAGTAATTTTCCACTGTGTACGTGGACCACTTCTACTTTGTGCATTCCTCGGTTGATGGACATTTTCATTGCTTCCAAGTGTTGGCTGTGGTAAATATTGTTGGAGTGCAGGATTGCCAGGCTGTGACTTTTCGATTTTCATTTTCTCAGGTGATAGGCCCAGCAGTGGGTGTGATTGATTGACTGGTAGCACCGTGTTTCCCTTTTCAAAGCACCTTCTTTGTGTTTTCATTAGTGGCTCTTACCACGTCCCCCTTAGAATCCAGGGTACGCATTTCTCCACAATCGCTTCAGCATTTATTGTTTGCAGCATTTATGCTAATGGCCCTTCTGGCTGCTGTGAGCTGATAGGTTTTTGTAATTTGGGTTTGCATGTCTTTGAAAATTCGTAAAACTCATCATTTTTCTCCACCGTTTTCTTTTCTGTTAAAAAAAGGAAACAATTGGGAGTACAATAGAACTCTTGAAATTGTGTTCTTGGAAGGTTGCCCTCTTTTGAAATTTTTGGTCGATTTTCCACCCCAGAATTTTTTTAGAAAGCAGGTGTCTCTTACCGAACTGCAAGTTTGGTGAATATTTAGTGACCTTTAGCAATGGGTTTAAAGCTGCTGTTGTAGGAAGTGGCCTCAAGCAGGAAGCATATCTCCATTCCCATATCTGGGTACTAGGGCAGCAGAGCCTTTCTGGAAGTCGTGTTCCTAGTTTGTAAATTACATTGGAATGTGCATGGAGAAAGCCCCAGAAGTTTATGTCTCATTATTTCTTCTTGGTTTTAAAATTTTTTTTAATTGGGGTAAAACTTAGAATATTGTTTGTCCTAGGTGTACACCATCTGGTTCGTTTGTACATTATATATGTCTATTCAAGTACAGATACTCTTCCCATGTAAAATGTTACTGACGGTTCCGCAGACCTCCCTTGCTATATGGTTGGTCTTTTTGAGATATGGATATAATATGTGTTTGTATACATATAGTAACACTAATCTTAATTTATCCATTCCCCCCACCTTTCCTTTTAGATGAGCATAGTTTGTTTTCTAAGTCTGTGAGTGTCTTTCTCTGTGGAAATATGTTCCTTTGTGTCAGTTATTAGATAACGCCTATAAGTGATATCATAGAATATAGGTCTTTTGCTTTCCGACTTACCTCATGTTTTGTGATTATCTCCAGACTCATTTGTGGTGCCTCAGAGAGCAGTGGTTCATTGTTTTCCATGGCTATTATTCCATTGTGTACATGGACCACTTCTTCTTTATCCATTTACCGGTTGTTGGGCATTTTGATTGCTTCACTGTCTAGGCTATTGTGAATAAGGCTGCACTGCAGCTTTTGCGGCCTGTGTCTTCTCGATTCTTGTCTTCTCAAGTGAGAGGTCCATTGGTGCGCCTGCTGGATTGAATGGTACCTCCATTTTTACTTTTAAACACAGCTCCTTTCTGTTCTCATTATTGGCTGTTACCCCTTTACGTCTCACCAGCAGGTAGAGGGTACACAGTTCCCTAAAACCCCTTCAGCATTTATTGTTTGTAGACTTTTTGCTCATGGTCAGTCGACTGGTGTAAGTTGAAACTTTTTGTAGATTAGATTGCATGGGTCTAACACTCCCTGAGGTTGAGCTTTTATCCATTTTCCTTTTTTTTTAAAGAGCGTGAGTAAAACTTAACTCTTCATACTCTCTTCTTGAAACATTTGCCTGTTTTGAATTGTTTTGTCCATTCCCTCCTTCAGCACAATTTTTTAGGGCAGGTGTCCTTTACAGCCCTGAGTCCTTGGGAATGTTAAGTGACCATTAGCTGTGAGTTTAAAGCTGCTCTTGCAGGAAACGGCCACAAGGTGGCAGCATTTCCCCTTTACCATATTTGGTTACTAGGGAAACAGAGCCTTAATGGAAGTGGTGTTGTAGGTTGTAAATTAGAATGGAATGTGCCAGGGAAAAGCCCTTTAAGTTTATGTCTCATTACTTCTTGTTCATATTTGTAGTTTACTTTTTATTTTTTATCCCAGTAAATATGATTACAATGGTTTGTTTGTTCTAGGTGTGCAAGATGTGGTTCTTTCACACATATACATGTATCTATTCTTCCTCGCATCCTTTTCCCATGTAGGTTATGACACAATGTTGAGTAGTCTTCTCCTGGTCTTCCGTACGTCTTTGGTGGTTATATATTTCACATGGTTTGTATATCTCTGTTAACCCCAATGTGGCAATGTATCCAATCCTCATCCCTTTCTATTTGGTGAACCATAAGTTTTTTAATGAATCTGTGATTGCCTTTCTCTGTGGAAATATCTTCATTGGTATCAATTTTTAAGTAACTCTTAAAAGTGATATGATAGGATATGTGTCTTTTGCTTTCTCACTTACTACACGTGGCGTGATTACGTCTAGACTCATCTATGGTGCTGCAAACGGCATTGTTTCATTTTTTTCACTAGCGAATATTCCATCTGTACATGGAGGAGTTCTTCTTTGTCCATCCATCTGTTGGTGGACTTTTTGGTTACTTCCATATCTTGGCTATTGTAATACTGTGCAGTGCAGATTTGCCTGCCTGTGTCTTTCCAATTCTCTCTTCTTAGGTTTTACGTCGAGGAGTGGGCCTGCTGGATCATATAGTAGCTCAATGTTTACCTTTTTAAGGCACCTCCATTCTGTTCTCATTCGTGGCCCTTTCCAAGTTACGTCCCCTTTGAAGTTGAGGGTATGCATTTCTCCACAACACCTTCAGCATTTATTGTTTGTAGTTTTCTTGCTGATGTTTATTCTGACAAGTGTGAGCTGATACCTCTCTGTGGTTGAATTCGAATGTGCCACATAATCTGTTGAAATTGAGCTTTAAGGCATGTCCTTTTCTATTTTTCAAGCTGTGATTACCCCTTAGTTCTTCAAAGTGTTCTCTTTAAGTATGTGTCACATTTTGAAATGTTTTGGCCTCTACCTCCCTCAAGACATTTTGAGGGCCTGTTTCATTTACAGTTCTGCAGTACTTGTTCCTATGAAGTGACCATTATCACAGGCTTTAAAGCTGCTTTTGCAGGTAACTGCCAGAGGGCGGCAGCCTTTCTATGTCCCCCACCCTGGTAACTAGGGAAAAGCCCTTGCGGCCTGTGGTGTTTCTCGGTTATAAATTAGAGTGGAGTGTGCCCGGACAAACCCACACAAGCTGATGTCTCCTTACTTTTGTTGGATTTTTACATTTAATTTTTATTTTTTATTGGAGTAATTTTCCACTGTGTACGTGGACCACTTCTACTTTGTGCATTCCTCGGTTGATGGACATTTTCATTGCTTCCAAGTGTTGGCTGTGGTAAATATTGTTGGAGTGCAGGATTGCCAGGCTGTGACTTTTCGATTCTCATTTTCTCAGGTGATAGGCCCAGCAGTGGGTGTGATTGATTGACTGGTAGCACCGTGTTTCCCTTTTCAAAGCACCTTCTTTGTGTTTTCATTAGTGGCTCTTACCACGTCCCCCTTAGAATCCAGGGTACGCATTTCTCCACAATCGCTTCAGCATTTATTGTTTGCAGCATTTATGCTAATGGCCCTTCTGGCTGCTGTGAGCTGATAGGTTTTTGTAATTTGGGTTTGCATGTCTTTGAAAATTCGTAAAACTCATCATTTTTCTCCACCGTTTTCTTTTCTGTTAAAAAAAGGAAACAATTGGGAGTACAATAGACCTCTTGAAATTGTGTTCTTGGAAGGTTGCCCTCTTTTGAAATTTTTGGTCGATTTTCCACCCCAGAATTTTTTTAGAAAGCAGGTGTCTCTTACCGAACTGCAAGTTTGGTGAATATTTAGTGACCTTTAGCAATGGGTTTAAAGCTGCTGTTGTAGGAAGTGGCCTCAAGCAGGAAGCATATCTCCATTCCCATATCTGGGTACTAGGGCAGCAGAGCCTTTCTGGAAGTCGTGTTCCTAGTTTGTAAATTACATTGGAATGTGCATGGAGAAAGCCCCATAAGTTTATGTCTCATTATTTCTTCTTGGTTTTAAAATTTTTTTTAATTGGGGTAAAACTTAGAATATTGTTTGTCCTAGGTGTACACCATCTGGTTCGTTTGTACATTATATATGTCTATTCAAGTACAGATACTCTTCCCATGTAAAATGTTACTGACGGTTCCGCAGACCTCCCTTGCTATATGGTTGGTCTTTTTGAGATATGGATATAATATGTGTTTGTATACATATAGTAACACTAATCTTAATTTATCCATTCCCCCCACCTTTCCTTTTAGATGAGCATAGTTTGTTTTCTAAGTCTGTGAGTGTCTTTCTCTGTGGAAATATGTTCCTTTGTGTCAGTTATTAGATAACGCCTATAAGTGATATCATAGAATATAGGTCTTTTGCTTTCCGACTTACCTCGTTTCGTGATTATCTCCAGACTCATTTGTGGTGCCTCAGAGAGCAGTGGTTCATTGTTTTCCATGGCTATTATTCCATTGTGTACATGGACCACTTCTTCTTTATCCATTTACCGGTTGTTGGGCATTTTGATTGCTTCACTGTCTTGGCTATTGTGAATAAGGCTGCACTGCAGCTTTTGCGGCCTGTGTCTTCTCGATTCTTGTCTTCTCAAGTGAGAGGTCCATTGGTGCGCCTGCTGGATTGAATGGTACCTCCATTTTTACTTTTAAACACAGCTCCTTTCTGTTCTCATTATTGGCTGTTACCCCTTTACGTCTCACCAGCAGGTAGAGGGTACACAGTTCCCTAAAACCCCTTCAGCATTTATTGTTTGTAGACTTTTTGCTCATGGTCAGTCGACTGGTGTAAGTTGAAACTTTTTGTAGATTAGATTGCATGGGTCTAACACTCCCTGAGGTTGAGCTTTTATCCATTTTCCTTTTTTTTAAAAGAGCGTGAGTAAAACTTAACTCTTCATACTCTCTTCTTGAAACATTTGCCTGTTTTGAATTGTTTTGTCCATTCCCTCCTTCAGCACAATTTTTTAGGGCAGGTGTCCTTTACAGCCCTGAGTCCTTGGGAATGTTAAGTGACCATTAGCTGTGAGTTTAAAGCTGCTCTTGCAGGAAACGGCCACAAGGTGGCAGCATTTCCCCTTTACCATATTTGGTTACTAGGGAAACAGAGCCTTAATGGAAGTGGTGTTGTAGGTTGTAAATTAGAATGGAATGTGCCAGGGAAAAGCCCTTTAAGTTTATGTCTCATTACTTCTTGTTCATATTTGTAGTTTACTTTTTATTTTTTATCCCAGCAAATATGATTACAATGGTTTGTTTGTTCTAGGTGTGCAAGATGTGGTTCTTTCACACATATACATGTATCTATTCTTCCTCGCATCCTTTTCCCATGTAGGTTATGACACAATGTTGAGTAGTCTTCTCCTGGTCTTCCGTACGTCTTTGGTGGTTATATATTTCACATGGTTTGTATATCTCTGTTAACCCCAATGTGGCAATGTATCCAATCCTCATCCCTTTCTATTTGGTGAACCATAAGTTTTTTAATGAATCTGTGATTGCCTTTCTCTGTGGAAATATCTTCATTGGTATCAATTTTTAAGTAACTCTTAAAAGTGATATGATAGGATATGTGTCTTTTGCTTTCTCACTTACTACACGTGGCGTGATTACGTCTAGACTCATCTATGGTGCTGCAAACGGCATTGTTTCATTTTTTTCACTAGCGAATATTCCATCTGTACATGGAGGAGTTCTTCTTTGTCCATCCATCTGTTGGTGGACTTTTTGGTTACTTCCATATCTTGGCTATTGTAATACTGTGCAGTGCAGATTTGCCTGCCTGTGTCTTTCCAATTCTCTCTTCTTAGGTTTTACGTCGAGGAGTGGGCCTGCTGGATCATATAGTAGCTCAACGTTTACCTTTTTAAGGCACCTCCATTCTGTTCTCATTCGTGGCCCTTTCCAAGTTACGTCCCCTTTGAAGTTGAGGGTATGCATTTCTCCACAACACCTTCAGCATTTATTGTTTGTAGTTTTCTTGCTGATGTTTATACTGACAAGTGTGAGCTGATACCTCTCTGTGGTTGAATTCGAATGTGCCACATAATCTGTTGAAATTGAGCTTTAAGGCATGTCCTTTTCTATTTTTCAAGCTGTGATTACCCCTTAGTTCTTCAAAGTGTTCTCTTTAAGTATGTGTCACATTTTGAAATGTTTTGGCCTTTACCTCCCTCAAGACATTTTGAGGGCCTGTTTCATTTACAGTTCTGCAGTACTTGTTCCTATGAAGTGACCATTAGCACAGGCTTTAAAGCTGCTTTTGCAGGTAACTGCCAGAGGGCGGCAGCCTTTCTATGTCCCCCACCCTGGTAACTAGGGAAAAGCCCTTGCGGCCTGTGGTGTTTCTCGGTTATAAATTAGAGTGGAGTGTGCCCGGACAAACCCACACAAGCTGATGTCTCCTTACTTTTGTTGGATTTTTACATTTAATTTTTATTTTTTATTGGAGTAATTTTCCACTGTGTACGTGGACCACTTCTACTTTGTGCATTCCTCGGTTGATGGACATTTTCATTGCTTCCAAGTGTTGGCTGTGGTAAATATTGTTGGAGTGCAGGATTGCCAGGCTGTGACTTTTCGATTCTCATTTTCTCAGGTGATAGGCCCAGCAGTGGGTGTGATTGATTGACTGGTAGCACCGTGTTTCCCTTTTCAAAGCACCTTCTTTGTGTTTTCATTAGTGGCTCTTACCACGTCCCCCTTAGAATCCAGGGTACGCATTTCTCCACAATCGCTTCAGCATTTATTGTTTGCAGCATTTATGCTAATGGCCCTTCTGGCTGCTGTGAGCTGATAGGTTTTTGTAATTTGGGTTTGCATGTCTTTGAAAATTCGTAAAACTCATCATTTTTCTCCACCGTTTTCTTTTCTGTTAAAAAAAAGGAAACAATCGGGAGTACAATAGAACTCTTGAAATTGTGTTCTTGGAAGGTTGCCCTCTTTGGAAATTTTTGGTCGATTTTCCACCCCAGAATTTTTTTAGAAAGCAGGTGTCTCTTACCGAACTGCAAGTTTGGTGAATATTTAGTGACCTTTAGCAATGGGTTTAAAGCTGCTGTTGTAGGAAGTGGCCTCAAGCAGGAAGCATATCTCCATTCCCATATCTGGGTACTAGGGCAGCAGAGCCTTTCTGGAAGTCGTGTTCCTAGTTTGTAAATTACATTGGAATGTGCATGGAGAAAGCCCCAGAAGTTTATGTCTCATTATTTCTTCTTGGTTTTAAAATTTTTTTTAATTGGGGTAAAACTTAGAATATTGTTTGTCCTAGGTGTACACCATCTGGTTCGTTTGTACATTATATATGTCTATTCAAGTACAGATACTCTTCCCATGTAAAATGTTACTGACGGTTCCGCAGACCTCCCTTGCTATATGGTTGGTCTTTTTGAGATATGGATATAATATGTGTTTGTATACATAGAGTAACACTAATCTTAATTTATCCATTCCCCCCACCTTTCCTTTTAGATGAGCATAGTTTGTTTTCTAAGTCTGTGAGTGTCTTTCTCTGTGGAAATATGTTCCTTTGTGTCAGTTATTAGATAACGCCTATAAGTGATATCATAGAATATAGGTCTTTTGCTTTCCGACTTACCTCGTTTCGTGATTATCTCCAGACTCATTTGTGGTGCCTCAGAGAGCAGTGGTTCATTGTTTTCCATGGCTATTATTCCATTGTGTACATGGACCACTTCTTCTTTATCCATTTACCGGTTGTTGGGCATTTTGATTGCTTCACTGTCTTGGCTATTGTGAATAAGGCTGCACTGCAGCTTTTGCGGCCTGTGTCTTCTCGATTCTTGTCTTCTCAAGTGAGAGGTCCATTGGTGCGCCTGCTGGATTGAATGGTACCTCCATTTTTACTTTTAAACACAGCTCCTTTCTGTTCTCATTATTGGCTGTTACCCCTTTACGTCTCACCAGCAGGTAGAGGGTACACAGTTCCCTAAAACCCCTTCAGCATTTATTGTTTGTAGACTTTTTGCTCATGTTCAGTCGACTGGTGTAAGTTGAAACTTTTTGTAGGTTAGATTGCATGGGTCTAACACTCCCTGAGGTTGAGCTTTTATCCATTTTCCTTTTTTTTAAAAGAGCGTGAGTAAAACTTAACTCTTCATACTCTCTTCTTGAAATATTTGCCTGTTTTGAATTGTTTTGTCCATTCCTTCCTTCAGCACAATTTTTTAGGGCAGGTGTCCTTTACAGCCCTGAGTCCTTGGGAATGTTAAGTGACCGTTAGCTGTGAGTTTAAAGCTGCTCTTGCAGGAAACGGCCACAAGGTGGCAGCATTTCCCCTTTACCATATTTGGTTACTAGGGAAACAGAGCCTTAATGGAAGTGGTGTTGTAGGTTGTAAATTAGAATGGAATGTGCCAGGGAAAAGCCCTTTAAGTTTATGTCTCCTTACTTCTTGTTCATATTTGTAGTTTACTTTTTATTTTTTATCCCAGCAAATATGATTCCAATGGTTTGTTTGTTCTAGGTGTGCAAGATGTGGTTCTTTCACACATATACATGTATCTATTCTTCCTCGCATCCTTTTCCCATGTAGGTTATGACACAATGTTGAGTAGTCTTCTCCTGGTCTTCCGTACGTCTTTGGTGGTTATATATTTCACATGGTTTGTATATCTCTGTTAACCCCAATGTGGCAATGTATCCAATCCTCATCCCTTTCTATTTGGTGAACCATAAGTTTTTTAATGAATCTGTGATTGCCTTTCTCTGTGGAAATATCTTCATTGGTATCAATTTTTAAGTAACTCTTAAAAGTGATATGATAGGATATGTGTCTTTTGCTTTCTCACTTACTACACGTGGCGTGATTACGTCTAGACTCATCTATGGTGCTGCAAACGGCATTGTTTCATTTTTTTCACTAGCGAATATTCCATCTGTACATGGAGGAGTTCTTCTTTGTCCATCCATCTGTTGGTGGACTTTTTGGTTACTTCCATATCTTGGCTATTGTAATACTGTGCAGTGCAGATTTGCCTGCCTGTGTCTTTCCAATTCTCTCTTCTTAGGTTTTACGTCGAGGAGTGGGCCTGCTGGATCATATAGTAGCTCAACGTTTACCTTTTTAAGGCACCTCCATTCTGTTCTCATTCGTGGCCCTTTCCAAGTTACGTCCCCTTTGAAGTTGAGGGTATGCATTTCTCCACAACACCTTCAGCATTTATTGTTTGTAGTTTTCTTGCTGATGTTTATTCTGACAAGTGTGAGCTGATATCTCTCTGTGGTTGAATTCGAATGTGCCACATAATCTGTTGAAATTGAGCTTTAAGGCATGTCCTTTTCTATTTTTCAAGCTGTGATTACCCCTTAGTTCTTCAAAGTGTTCTCTTTAAGTATGTGTCACATTTTGAAATGTTTTGGCCTCTACCTCCCTCAAGACATTTTGAGGGCCTGTTTCATTTACAGTTCTGCAGTACTTGTTCCTATGAAGTGACCATTAGCACAGGCTTTAAAGCTGCTTTTGCAGGTAACTGCCAGAGGGCGGCAGCCTTTCTATGTCCCCCACCCTGGTAACTAGGGAAAAGCCCTTGCGGCCTGTGGTGTTTCTCGGTTATAAATTAGAGTGGAGTGTGCCCGGACAAACCCACACAAGCTGATGTCTCCTTACTTTTGTTGGATTTTTACATTTAATTTTTATTTTTTATTGGAGTAATTTTCCACTGTGTACGTGGACCACTTCTACTTTGTGCATTCCTCGGTTGATGGACATTTTCATTGCTTCCAAGTGTTGGCTGTGGTAAATATTGTTGGAGTGCAGGATTGCCAGCCTGTGACTTTTCGATTCTCATTTTCTCAGGTGATAGGCCCAGCAGTGGGTGTGATTGATTGACTGGTAGCACCGTGTTTCCCTTTTCAAAGCACCTTCTTTGTGTTTTCATTAGTGGCTCTTACCACGTCCCCCTTAGAATCCAGGGTACGCATTTCCCCACAATCGCTTCAGCATTTATTGTTTGCAGCATTTATGCTAATGGCCCTTCTGGCTGCTGTGAGCTGATAGGTTTTTGTAATTTGGGTTTGCATGTCTTTGAAAATTCGTAAAACTCATCATTTTTCTCCACCGTTTTCTTTTCTGTTAAAAAAAGGAAACAATTGGGAGTACAATAGAACTCTTGAAATTGTGTTCTTGGAAGGTTGCCCTCTTTTGAAATTTTTGGTCGATTTTCCACCCCAGAATTTTTTTAGAAAGCAGGTGTCTCTTACCGAACTGCAAGTTTGGTGAATATTTAGTGACCTTTAGCAATGGGTTTAAAGCTGCTGTTGTAGGAAGTGGCCTCAAGCAGGAAGCATATCTCCATTCCCATATCTGGGTACTAGGGCAGCAGAGCCTTTCTGGAAGTCGTGTTCCTAGTTTGTAAATTACATTGGAATGTGCATGGAGAAAGCCCCATAAGTTTATGTCTCATTATTTCTTCTTGGTTTTAAAATTTTTTTTAATTGGGGTAAAACTTAGAATATTGTTTGTCCTAGGTGTACACCATCTGGTTCGTTTGTACATTATATATGTCTATTCAAGTACAGATACTCTTCCCATGTAAAATGTTACTGAGGGTTCCGCAGACCTCCCTTGCTATATGGTTGGTCTTTTTGGGATATGGATATAATATGTGTTTGTATACATAGAGTAACACTAATCTTAATTTATCCATTCCCCCCACCTTTCCTTTTAGATGAGCATAGTTTGTTTTCTAAGTCTGTGAGTGTCTTTCTCTGTGGAAATATGTTCCTTTGTGTCAGTTATTAGATAACGCCTATAAGTGATATCATAGAATATAGGTCTTTTGCTTTCCGACTTACCTCGTTTCGTGATTATCTCCAGACTCATTTGTGGTGCCTCAGAGAGCAGTGGTTCATTGTTTTCCATGGCTATTATTCCATTGTGTACATGGACCACTTCTTCTTTATCCATTTACCGGTTGTTGGGCATTTTGATTGCTTCACTGTCTTGGCTATTGTGAATAAGGCTGCACTGCAGCTTTTGCGGCCTGTGTCTTCTCGATTCTTGTCTTCTCAAGTGAGAGGTCCATTGGTGCGCCTGCTGGATTGAATGGTACCTCCATTTTTACTTTTAAACACAGCTCCTTTCTGTTCTCATTATTGGCTGTTACCCCTTTACGTCTCACCAGCAGGTAGAGGGTACACAGTTCCCTAAAACCCCTTCAGCATTTATTGTTTGTAGACTTTTTGCTCATGGTCAGTCGACTGGTGTAAGTTGAAACTTTTTGTAGATTAGATTGCATGGGTCTAACACTCCCTGAGGTTGAGCTTTTATCCATTTTCCTTTTTTTTAAAAGAGCGTGAGTAAAACTTAACTCTTCATACTCTCTTCTTGAAACATTTGCCTGTTTTGAATTGTTTTGTCCATTCCCTCCTTCAGCACAATTTTTTAGGGCAGGTGTCCTTTACAGCCCTGAGTCCTTGGGAATGTTAAGTGACCATTAGCTGTGAGTTTAAAGCTGCTCTTGCAGGAAACGGCCACAAGGTGGCAGCATTTCCCCTTTACCATATTTGGTTACTAGGGAAACAGAGCCTTAATGGAAGTGGTGTTGTAGGTTGTAAATTAGAATGGAATGTGCCAGGGAAAAGCCCTTTAAGTTTATGTCTCATTACTTCTTGTTCATATTTGTAGTTTACTTTTTATTTTTTATCCCAGCAAATATGATTACAATGGTTTGTTTGTTCTAGGTGTGCAAGATGTGGTTCTTTCACACATATACATGTATCTATTCTTCCTCGCATCCTTTTCCCATGTAGGTTATGACACAATGTTGAGTAGTCTTCTCCTGGTCTTCCGTACGTCTTTGGTGGTTATATATTTCACATGGTTTGTATATCTCTGTTAACCCCAATGTGGCAATGTATCCAATCCTCATCCCTTTCTATTTGGTGAACCATAAGTTTTTTAATGAATCTGTGATTGCCTTTCTCTGTGGAAATATCTTCATTGGTATCAATTTTTAAGTAACTCTTAAAAGTGATATGATAGGATATGTGTCTTTTGCTTTCTCACTTACTACACGTGGCGTGATTACGTCTAGACTCATCTATGGTGCTGCAAACGGCATTGTTTCATTTTTTTCACTAGCGAATATTCCATCTGTACATGGAGGAGTTCTTCTTTGTCCATCCATCTGTTGGTGGACTTTTTGGTTACTTCCATATCTTGGCTATTGTAATACTGTGCAGTGCAGATTTGCCTGCCTGTGTCTTTCCAATTCTCTCTTCTTAGGTTTTACGTCGAGGAGTGGGCCTGCTGGATCATATAGTAGCTCAACGTTTACCTTTTTAAGGCACCTCCATTCTGTTCTCATTCGTGGCCCTTTCCAAGTTACGTCCCCTTTGAAGTTGAGGGTATGCATTTCTCCACAACACCTTCAGCATTTATTGTTTGTAGTTTTCTTGCTGATGTTTATTCTGACAAGTGTGAGCTGATACCTCTCTGTGGTTGAATTCGAATGTGCCACATAATCTGTTGAAATTGAGCTTTAAGGCATGTCCTTTTCTATTTTTCAAGCTGTGATTACCCCTTAGTTCTTCAAAGTGTTCTCTTTAAGTATGTGTCACATTTTGAAATGTTTTGGCCTCTACCTCCCTCAAGACATTTTGAGGGCCTGTTTCATTTACAGTTCTGCAGTACTTGTTCCTATGAAGTGACCATTAGCACAGGCTTTAAAGCTGCTTTTGCAGGTAACTGCCAGAGGGCGGCAGCCTTTCTATGTCCCCCACCCTGGTAACTAGGGAAAAGCCCTTGCGGCCTGTGGTGTTTCTCGGTTATAAATTAGAGTGGAGTGTGCCCGGACAAACCCACACAAGCTGATGTCTCCTTACTTTTGTTGGATTTTTACATTTAATTTTTATTTTTTATTGGAGTAATTTTCCACTGTGTACGTGGACCACTTCTACTTTGTGCATTCCTCGGTTGATGGACATTTTCATTGCTTCCAAGTGTTGGCTGTGGTAAATATTGTTGGAGTGCAGGATTGCCAGGCTGTGACTTTTCGATTCTCATTTTCTCAGGTGATAGGCCCAGCAGTGGGTGTGATTGATTGACTGGTAGCACCGTGTTTCCCTTTTCAAAGCACCTTCTTTGTGTTTTCATTAGTGGCTCTTACCACGTCCCCCTTAGAATCCAGGGTACGCATTTCTCCACAATCGCTTCAGCATTTATTGTTTGCAGCATTTATGCTAATGGCCCTTCTGGCTGCTGTGAGCTGATAGGTTTTTGTAATTTGGGTTTGCATGTCTTTGAAAATTCGTAAAACTCATCATTTTTCTCCACCGTTTTCTTTTCTGTTAAAAAAAAGGAAACAATCGGGAGTACAATAGAACTCTTGAAATTGTGTTCTTGGAAGGTTGCCCTCTTTGGAAATTTTTGGTCGATTTTCCACCCCAGAATTTTTTTAGAAAGCAGGTGTCTCTTACCGAACTGCAAGTTTGGTGAATATTTAGTGACCTTTAGCAATGGGTTTAAAGCTGCTGTTGTAGGAAGTGGCCTCAAGCAGGAAGCATATCTCCATTCCCATATCTGGGTACTAGGGCAGCAGAGCCTTTCTGGAAGTCGTGTTCCTAGTTTGTAAATTACATTGGAATGTGCATGGAGAAAGCCCCAGAAGTTTATGTCTCATTATTTCTTCTTGGTTTTAAAATTTTTTTTAATTGGGGTAAAACTTAGAATATTGTTTGTCCTAGGTGTACACCATCTGGTTCGTTTGTACATTATATATGTCTATTCAAGTACAGATACTCTTCCCATGTAAAATGTTACTGACGGTTCCGCAGACCTCCCTTGCTATATGGTTGGTCTTTTTGAGATATGGATATAATATGTGTTTGTATACATAGAGTAACACTAATCTTAATTTATCCATTCCCCCCACCTTTCCTTTTAGATGAGCATAGTTTGTTTTCTAAGTCTGTGAGTGTCTTTCTCTGTGGAAATATGTTCCTTTGTGTCAGTTATTAGATAACGCCTATAAGTGATATCATAGAATATAGGTCTTTTGCTTTCCGACTTACCTCGTTTCGTGATTATCTCCAGACTCATTTGTGGTGCCTCAGAGAGCAGTGGTTCATTGTTTTCCATGGCTATTATTCCATTGTGTACATGGACCACTTCTTCTTTATCCATTTACCGGTTGTTGGGCATTTTGATTGCTTCACTGTCTTGGCTATTGTGAATAAGGCTGCACTGCAGCTTTTGCGGCCTGTGTCTTCTCGATTCTTGTCTTCTCAAGTGAGAGGTCCATTGGTGCGCCTGCTGGATTGAATGGTACCTCCATTTTTACTTTTAAACACAGCTCCTTTCTGTTCTCATTATTGGCTGTTACCCCTTTACGTCTCACCAGCAGGTAGAGGGTACATAGTTCCCTAAAACCCCTTCAGCATTTATTGTTTGTAGACTTTTTGCTCATGGTCAGTCGACTGGTGTAAGTTGAAACTTTTTGTAGATTAGATTGCATGGGTCTAACACTCCCTGAGGTTGAGCTTTTATCCATTTTCCTTTTTTTTAAAAGAGCGTGAGTAAAACTTAACTCTTCATACTCTCTTCTTGAAACATTTGCCTGTTTTGAATTGTTTTGTCCATTCCCTCCTTCAGCACAATTTTTTAGGGCAGGTGTCCTTTACAGCCTTGAGTCCTTGGGAATGTTAAGTGACCATTAGCTGTGAGTTTAAAGCTGTTCTTGCAGGAAACGGCCACAAGGTGGCAGCATTTCCCCTTTACCATATTTGGTTACTAGGGAAACAGAGCCTTAATGGAAGTGGTGTTGTAGGTTGTAAATTAGAATGGAATGTGCCAGGGAAAAGCCCTTTAAGTTTATGTCTCATTACTTCTTGTTCATATTTGTAGTTTACTTTTTATTTTTTATCCCAGTAAATATGATTACAATGGTTTGTTTGTTCTAGGTGTGCAAGATGTGGTTCTTTCCCACATATACATGTATCTATTCTTCCTCGCATCCTTTTCCCATGTAGGTTATGACACAATGTTGAGTAGTCTTCTCCTGGTCTTCCGTACGTCTTTGGTGGTTATATATTTCACATGGTTTGTATATCTCTGTTAACCCCAATGTGGCAATGTATCCAATCCTCATCCCTTTCTATTTGGTGAACCATAAGTTTTTTAATGAATCTGTGATTGCCTTTCTCTGTGGAAATATCTTCATTGGTATCAATTTTTAAGTAACTCTTAAAAGTGATATGATAGGATATGTGTCTTTTGCTTTCTCACTTACTACACGTGGCGTGATTACGTCTAGACTCATCTATGGTGCTGCAAACGGCATTGTTTCATTTTTTTCACTAGCGAATATTCCATCTGTACATGGAGGAGTTCTTCTTTGTCCATCCATCTGTTGGTGGACTTTTTGGTTACTTCCATATCTTGGCTATTGTAATACTGTGCAGTGCAGATTTGCCTGCCTGTGTCTTTCCAATTCTCTCTTCTTAGGTTTTACGTCGAGGAGTGGGCCTGCTGGATCATATAGTAGCTCAACGTTTACCTTTTTAAGGCACCTCCATTCTGTTCTCATTCGTGGCCCTTTCCAAGTTACGTCCCCTTTGAAGTTGAGGGTATGCATTTCTCCACAACACCTTCAGCATTTATTGTTTGTAGTTTTCTTGCTGATGTTTATTCTGACAAGTGTGAGCTGATACCTCTCTGTGGTTGAATTCGAATGTGCCACATAATCTGTTGAAATTGAGCTTTAAGGCATGTCCTTTTCTATTTTTCAAGCTGTGATTACCCCTTAGTTCTTCAAAGTGTTCTCTTTAAGTATGTGTCACATTTTGAAATGTTTTGGCCTTTACCTCCCTCAAGACATTTTGAGGGCCTGTTTCATTTACAGTTCTGCAGTACTTGTTCCTATGAAGTGACCATTAGCACAGGCTTTAAAGCTGCTTTTGCAGGTAACTGCCAGAGGGCGGCAGCCTTTCTATGTCCCCCACCCTGGTAACTAGGGAAAAGCCCTTGCGGCCTGTGGTGTTTCTCGGTTATAAATTAGAGTGGAGTGTGCCCGGACAAACCCACACAAGCTGATGTCTCCTTACTTTTGTTGGATTTTTACATTTAATTTTTATTTTTTATTGGAGTAATTTTCCACTGTGTACGTGGACCACTTCTACTTTGTGCATTCCTCGGTTGATGGACATTTTCATTGCTTCCAAGTGTTGGCTGTGGTAAATATTGTTGGAGTGCAGGATTGCCAGGCTGTGACTTTTCGATTCTCATTTTCTCAGGTGATAGGCCCAGCAGTGGGTGTGATTGATTGACTGGTAGCACCGTGTTTCCCTTTTCAAAGCACCTTCTTTGTGTTTTCATTAGTGGCTCTTACCACGTCCCCCTTAGAATCCAGGGTACGCATTTCTCCACAATCGCTTCAGCATTTATTGTTTGCAGCATTTATGCTAATGGCCCTTCTGGCTGCTGTGAGCTGATAGGTTTTTGTAATTTGGGTTTGCATGTCTTTGAAAATTCGTAAAACTCATCATTTTTCTCCACCGTTTTCTTTTCTGTTAAAAAAAAGGAAACAATTGGGAGTACAATAGAACTCTTGAAATTGTGTTCTTGGAAGGTTGCCCTCTTTGGAAATTTTTGGTCGATTTTCCACCCCAGAATTTTTTTAGAAAGCAGGTGTCTCTTACCGAACTGCAAGTTTGGTGAATATTTAGTGACCTTTAGCAATGGGTTTAAAGCTGCTGTTGTAGGAAGTGGCCTCAAGCAGGAAGCATATCTCCATTCCCATATCTGGGTACTAGGGCAGCAGAGCCTTTCTGGAAGTCGTGTTCCTAGTTTGTAAATTACATTGGAATGTGCATGGAGAAAGCCCCATAAGTTTATGTCTCATTATTTCTTCTTGGTTTTAAAATTTTTTTTAATTGGGGTAAAACTTAGAATATTGTTTGTCCTAGGTGTACACCATCTGGTTCGTTTGTACATTATATATGTCTATTCAAGTACAGATACTCTTCCCATGTAAAATGTTACTGACGGTTCCGCAGACCTCCCTTGCTATATGGTTGGTCTTTTTGAGATATGGATATAATATGTGTTTGTATACATAGAGTAACACTAATCTTAATTTATCCATTCCCCCCACCTTTCCTTTTAGATGAGCATAGTTTGTTTTCTAAGTCTGTGAGTGTCTTTCTCTGTGGAAATATGTTCCTTTGTGTCAGTTATTAGATAACGCCTATAAGTGATATCATAGAATATAGGTCTTTTGCTTTCCGACTTACCTCGTTTCGTGATTATCTCCAGACTCATTTGTGGTGCCTCAGAGAGCAGTAGTTCATTGTTTTCCATGGCTATTATTCCATTGTGTACATGGACCACTTCTTCTTTATCCATTTACCGGTTGTTGGACATTTTGATTGCTTCACTGTCTTGGCTATTGTGAATAAGGCTGCACTGCAGCTTTTGCGGCCTGTGTCTTCTCGATTCTTGTCTTCTCAAGTGAGAGGTCCATTGGTGCGCCTGCTGGATTGAATGGTACCTCCATTTTTACTTTTAAACACAGCTCCTTTCTGTTCTCATTATTGGCTGTTACCCCTTTACGTCTCACCAGCAGGTAGAGGGTACACAGTTCCCTAAAACCCCTTCAGCATTTATTGTTTGTAGACTTTTTGCTCATGGTCAGTCGACTGGTGTAAGTTGAAACTTTTTGTAGGTTAGATTGCATGGGTCTAACACTCCCTGAGGTTGAGCTTTTATCCATTTTCCTTTTTTTTAAAAGAGCGTGAGTAAAACTTAACTCTTCATACTCTCTTCTTGAAATATTTGCCTGTTTTGAATTTTTTTGTCCATTCCTTCCTTCAGCACAATTTTTTAGGGCAGGTGTCCTTTACAGCCCTGAGTCCTTGGGAATGTTAAGTGACCATTAGCTGTGAGTTTAAAGCTGTTCTTGCAGGAAACGGCCACAAGGTGGCAGCATTTCCCCTTTACCATATTTGGTTACTAGGGAAACAGAGCCTTAATGGAAGTGGTGTTGTAGGTTGTAAATTAGAATGGAATGTGCCAGGGAAAAGCCCTTTAAGTTTATGTCTCATTACTTCTTGTTCATATTTGTAATTTACATTTTATTTTTTATCCCAGCAAATATGATTACAAAGGTTTGTTTGTTCTAGGTGTGCAAGATGTGGTTCTTTCCCACATATACATGTATCTATTCTTCCTCGCATCCTTTTCCCATGTAGGTTATGACACAATGTTGAGTAGTCTTCTCCTGGTCTTCCGTACGTCTTTGGTGGTTATATATTTCACATGGTTTGTATATCTCTGTTAACCCCAATGTGGTAATGTATCCAATCCTCATCCCTTTCTATTTGGTGAACCATAAGTTTTTTAATGAATCTGTGATTGCCTTTCTCTGTGGAAATATCTTCATTGGTATCAATTTTTAAGTAACTCTTAAAAGTGATATGATAGGATATGTGTCTTTTGCTTTCTCACTTACTACACGTGGCGTGATTACGTCTAGACTCATCTATGGTGCTGCAAACGGCATTGTTTCATTTTTTTCACTAGCGAATATTCCATCTGTACATGGAGGAGTTCTTCTTTGTCCATCCATCTGTTGGTGGACTTTTTGGTTACTTCCATATCTTGGCTATTGTAATACTGTGCAATGCAGATTTGCCTGCCTGTGTCTTTCCAATTCTCTCTTCTTAGGTTTTACGTCGAGGAGTGGGCCTGCTGGATCATATAGTAGCTCAACGTTTACCTTTTTAAGGCACCTCCATTCTGTTCTCATTCGTGGCCCTTTCCAAGTTACGTCCCCTTTGAAGTTGAGGGTATGCATTTCTCCACAACACCTTCAGCATTTATTGTTTGTAGTTTTCTTGCTGATGTTTATTCTGACAAGTGTGAGCTGATACCTCTCTGTGGTTGAATTCGAATGTGCCACATAATCTGTTGAAATTGAGCTTTAAGGCATGTCCTTTTCTATTTTTCAAGCTGTGATTACCCCTTAGTTCTTCAAAGTGTTCTCTTTAAGTATGTGTCACATTTTGAAATGTTTTGGCCTTTACCTCCCTCAAGACATTTTGAGGGCCTGTTTCATTTACAGTTCTGCAGTACTTGTTCCTATGAAGTGACCATTAGCACAGGCTTTAAAGCTGCTTTTGCAGGTAACTGCCAGAGGGCGGCAGCCTTTCTATGTCCCCCACCCTGGTAACTAGGGAAAAGCCCTTGCGGCCTGTGGTGTTTCTCGGTTATAAATTAGAGTGGAGTGTGCCCGGACAAACCCACACAAGCTGATGTCTCCTTACTTTTGTTGGATTTTTACATTTAATTTTTATTTTTTATTGGAGTAATTTTCCACTGTGTACGTGGACCACTTCTACTTTGTGCATTCCTCGGTTGATGGACATTTTCATTGCTTCCAAGTGTTGGCTGTGGTAAATATTGTTGGAGTGCAGGATTGCCAGGCTGTGACTTTTCGATTCTCATTTTCTCAGGTGATAGGCCCAGCAGTGGGTGTGATTGATTGACTGGTAGCACCGTGTTTCCCTTTTCAAAGCACCTTCTTTGTGTTTTCATTAGTGGCTCTTACCACGTCCCCCTTAGAATCCAGGGTACGCATTTCTCCACAATCGCTTCAGCATTTATTGTTTGCAGCATTTATGCTAATGGCCCTTCTGGCTGCTGTGAGCTGATAGGTTTTTGTAATTTGGGTTTGCATGTCTTTGAAAATTCGTAAAACTCATCATTTTTCTCCACCGTTTTCTTTTCTGTTAAAAAAAAGGAAACAATCGGGAGTACAATAGAACTCTTGAAATTGTGTTCTTGGAAGGTTGCCCTCTTTGGAAATTTTTGGTCGATTTTCCACCCCAGAATTTTTTTAGAAAGCAGGTGTCTCTTACCGAACTGCAAGTTTGGTGAATATTTAGTGACCTTTAGCAATGGGTTTAAAGCTGCTGTTGTAGGAAGTGGCCTCAAGCAGGAAGCATATCTCCATTCCCATATCTGGGTACTAGGGCAGCAGAGCCTTTCTGGAAGTCGTGTTCCTAGTTTGTAAATTAGATTGGAATGTGCATGGAGAAAGCCCCAGAAGTTTATGTCTCATTATTTCTTCTTGGTTTTAAAATTTTTTTTAATTGGGGTAAAACTTAGAATATTGTTTGTCCTAGGTGTACACCATCTGGTTCGTTTGTACATTATATATGTCTATTCAAGTACAGATACTCTTCCCATGTAAAATGTTACTGACGGTTCCGCAGACCTCCCTTGCTATATGGTTGGTCTTTTTGAGATATGGATATAATATGTGTTTGTATACATAGAGTAACACTAATCTTAATTTATCCATTCCCCCCACCTTTCCTTTTAGATGAGCATAGTTTGTTTTCTAAGTCTGTGAGTGTCTTTCTCTGTGGAAATATGTTCCTTTGTGTCAGTTATTAGATAACGCCTATAAGTGATATCATAGAATATAGGTCTTTTGCTTTCCGACTTACCTCGTTTCGTGATTATCTCCAGACTCATTTGTGGTGCCTCAGAGAGCAGTGGTTCATTGTTTTCCATGGCTATTATTCCATTGTGTACATGGACCACTTCTTCTTTATCCATTTACCGGTTGTTGGGCATTTTGATTGCTTCAGTGTCTTGGCTATTGTGAATAAGGCTGCACTGCAGCTTTTGCGGCCTGTGTCTTCTCGATTCTTGTCTTCTCAAGTGAGAGGTCCATTGGTGCGCCTGCTGGATTGAATGGTACCTCCATTTTTACTTTTTAACACAGCTCCTTTCTGTTCTCATTATTGGCTGTTACCCCTTTACGTCTCACCAGCAGGTAGAGGGTACACAGTTCCCTAAAACCCCTTCAGCATTTATTGTTTGTAGACTTTTTGCTCATGTTCAGTCGACTGGTGTAAGTTGAAACTTTTTGTAGGTTAGATTGCATGGGTCTAACACTCCCTGAGGTTGAGCTTTTATCCATTTTCCTTTTTTTTAAAAGAACGTGAGTAAAACTTAACTCTTCATACTCTCTTCTTGAAATATTTGCCTGTTTTGAATTGTTTTGTCCATTCCTTCCTTCAGCACAATTTTTTAGGGCAGGTGTCCTTTACAGCCCTGAGTCCTTGGGAATGTTAAGTGACCATTAGCTGTGATTTTAAAGCTGTTCTTGCAGGAAACGGCCACAAGGTGGCAGCATTTCCCCTTTACCATATTTGGTTACTAGGGAAACAGAGCCTTAATGGAAGTGGTGTTGTAGGTTGTAAATTAGAATGGAATGTGCCAGGGAAAAGCCCTTTAAGTTTATGTCTCATTACTTCTTGTTCATATTTGTAATTTACATTTTATTTTTTATCCCAGCAAATATGATTACAAAGGTTTGTTTGTTCTAGGTGTGCAAGATGTGGTTCTTTCCCACATATACATGTATCTATTCTTCCTCGCATCCTTTTCCCATGTAGGTTATGACACAATGTTGAGTAGTCTTCTCCTGGTCTTCCGTACGTCTTTGGTGGTTATATATTTCACATGGTTTGTATATCTCTGTTAACCCCAATGTGGTAATGTATCCAATCCTCATCCCTTTCTATTTGGTGAACCATAAGTTTTTTAATGAATCTGTGATTGCCTTTCTCTGTGGAAATATCTTCATTGGTATCAATTTTTAAGTAACTCTTAAAAGTGATATGATAGGATATGTGTCTTTTGCTTTCTCACTTACTACACGTGGCGTGATTACGTCTAGACTCATCTATGGTGCTGCAAACGGCATTGTTTCATTTTTTTCACTAGCAAATATTCCATCTGTACATGGAGGAGTTCTTCTTTGTCCATCCATCTGTTGGTGGACTTTTTGGTTACTTCCATATCTTGGCTATTGTAATACTGTGCAGTGCAGATTTGCCTGCCTGTGTCTTTCCAATTCTCTCTTCTTAGGTTTTACGTCGAGGAGTGGGCCTGCTGGATCATATAGTAGCTCAACGTTTACCTTTTTAAGGCACCTCCATTCTGTTCTCATTCGTGGCCCTTTCCAAGTTACGTCCCCTTTGAAGTTGAGGGTATGCATTTCTCCACAACACCTTCAGCATTTATTGTTTGTAGTTTTCTTGCTGATGTTTATTCTGACAAGTGTGAGCTGATACCTCTCTGTGGTTGAATTCGAATGTGCCACATAATCTGTTGAAATTGAGCTTTAAGGCATGTCCTTTTCTATTTTTCAAGCTGTGATTACCCCTTAGTTCTTCAAAGTGTTCTCTTTAAGTATGTGTCACATTTTGAAATGTTTTGGCCTTTACCTCCCTCAAGACATTTTGAGGGCCTGTTTCATTTACAGTTCTGCAGTACTTGTTCCTATGAAGTGACCATTAGCACAGGCTTTAAAGCTGCTTTTGCAGGTAACTGCCAGAGGGCGGCAGCCTTTCTATGTCCCCCACCCTGGTAACTAGGGAAAAGCCCTTGCGGCCTGTGGTGTTTCTCGGTTATAAATTAGAGTGGAGTGTGCCCGGAGAAACCCACACAAGCTGATGTCTGCTTACTTTTGTTGGATTTTTACATTTAATTTTTATTTTTTATTGGAGTAATTTTCCACTGTGTACGTGGACCACTTCTACTTTGTGCATTCCTCGGTTGATGGACATTTTCATTGCTTCCAAGTGTTGGCTGTGGTAAATATTGTTGTAGTGCAGGATTGCCAGGCTGTGACTTTTCGATTCTCATTTTCTCAGGTGATAGGCCCAGCAGTGGGTGTGATTGATTGACTGGTAGCACCGTGTTTCCCTTTTCAAAGCACCTTCTTTGTGTTTTCATTAGTGGCTCTTACCACGTCCCCCTTAGAATCCAGGGTACGCATTTCTCCACAATCGCTTCAGCATTTATTGTTTGCAGCATTTATGCTAATGGCCCTTCTGGCTGCTGTGAGCTGATAGGTTTTTGTAATTTGGGTTTGCATGTCTTTGAAAATTCGTAAAACTCATCATTTTTCTCCACCGTTTTCTTTTCTGTTAAAAAAAAGGAAACAATTGGGAGTACAATAGAACTCTTGAAATTGTGTTCTTGGAAGGTTGCCGTCTTTGGAAATTTTTGGTCGATTTTCCACCCCAGAATTTTTTTAGAAAGCAGGTGTCTCTTACCGAACTGCAAGTTTGGTGAATATTTAGTGACCTTTAGCAATGGGTTTAAAGCTGCTGTTGTAGGAAGTGGCCTCAAGCAGGAAGCATATCTCCATTCCCATATCTGGGTACTAGGGCAGCAGAGCCTTTCTGGAAGTCGTGTTCCTAGTTTGTAAATTACATTGGAATGTGCATGGAGAAAGCCCCATAAGTTTATGTCTCATTATTTCTTCTTGGTTTTAAAATTTTTTTTAATTGGGGTAAAACTTAGAATATTGTTTGTCCTAGGTGTACACCATCTGGTTCGTTTGTACATTATATATGTCTATTCAAGTACAGATACTCTTCCCATGTAAAATGTTACTGACGGTTCCGCAGACCTCCCTTGCTATATGGTTGGTCTTTTTGAGATATGGATATAATATGTGTTTGTATACATAGAGTAACACTAATCTTAATTTATCCATTCCCCCCACCTTTCCTTTTAGATGAGCATAGTTTGTTTTCTAAGTCTGTGAGTGTCTTTCTCTGTGGAAATATGTTCCTTTGTGTCAGTTATTAGATAACGCCTATAAGTGATATCATAGAATATAGGTCTTTTGCTTTCCGACTTACCTCGTTTCGTGATTATCTCCAGACTCATTTGTGGTGCCTCAGAGAGCAGTGGTTCATTGTTTTCCATGGCTATTATTCCATTGTGTACATGGACCACTTCTTCTTTATCCATTTACCGGTTGTTGGGCATTTTGATTGCTTCAGTGTCTTGGCTATTGTGAATAAGGCTGCACTGCAGCTTTTGCGGCCTGTGTCTTCTCGATTCTTGTCTTCTCAAGTGAGAGGTCCATTGGTGCGCCTGCTGGATTGAATGGTACCTCCATTTTTACTTTTAAACACAGCTCCTTTCTGTTCTCATTATTGGCTGTTACCCCTTTACGTCTCACCAGCAGGTAGAGGGTACACAGTTCCCTAAAACCCCTTCAGCATTTATTGTTTGTAGACTTTTTGCTCATGGTCAGTCGACTGGTGTAAGTTGAAACTTTTTGTAGATTAGATTGCATGGGTCTAACACTCCCTGAGGTTGAGCTTTTATCCATTTTCCTTTTTTTTAAAAGAGCGTGAGTAAAACTTAACTCTTCATACTCTCTTCTTGAAACATTTGCCTGTTTTGAATTGTTTTGTCCATTCCCTCCTTCAGCACAATTTTTTAGGGCAGGTGTCCTTTACAGCCCTGAGTCCTTGGGAATGTTAAGTGACCATTAGCTGTGAGTTTAAAGCTGCTCTTGCAGGAAACGGCCACAAGGTGGCAGCATTTCCCCTTTACCATATTTGGTTACTAGGGAAACAGAGCCTTAATGGAAGTGGTGTTGTAGGTTGTAAATTAGAATGGAATGTGCCAGGGAAAAGCCCTTTAAGTTTATGTCTCATTACTTCTTGTTCATATTTGTAGTTTACTTTTTATTTTTTATCCCAGCAAATATGATTACAATGGTTTGTTTGTTCTAGGTGTGCAAGATGTGGTTCTTTCACACATATACATGTATCTATTCTTCCTCGCATCCTTTTCCCATGTAGGTTATGACACAATGTTGAGTAGTCTTCTCCTGGTCTTCCGTACGTCTTTGGTGGTTATATATTTCACATGGTTTGTATATCTCTGTTAACCCCAATGTGGCAATGTATCCAATCCTCATCCCTTTCTATTTGGTGAACCATAAGTTTTTTAATGAATCTGTGATTGCCTTTCTCTGTGGAAATATCTTCATTGGTATCAATTTTTAAGTAACTCTTAAAAGTGATATGATAGGATATGTGTCTTTTGCTTTCTCACTTACTACACGTGGCGTGATTACGTCTAGACTCATCTATGGTGCTGCAAACGGCATTGTTTCATTTTTTTCACTAGCGAATATTCCATCTGTACATGGAGGAGTTCTTCTTTGTCCATCCATCTGTTGGTGGACTTTTTGGTTACTTCCATATCTTGGCTATTGTAATACTGTGCAGTGCAGATTTGCCTGCCTGTGTCTTTCCAATTCTCTCTTCTTAGGTTTTACGTCGAGGAGTGGGCCTGCTGGATCATATAGTAGCTCAACGTTTACCTTTTTAAGGCACCTCCATTCTGTTCTCATTCGTGGCCCTTTCCAAGTTACGTCCCCTTTGAAGTTGAGGGTATGCATTTCTCCACAACACCTTCAGCATTTATTGTTTGTAGTTTTCTTGCTGATGTTTATTCTGACAAGTGTGAGCTGATACCTCTCTGTGGTTGAATTCGAATGTGCCACATAATCTGTTGAAATTGAGCTTTAAGGCATGTCCTTTTCTATTTTTCAAGCTGTGATTACCCCTTAGTTCTTCAAAGTGTTCTCTTTAAGTATGTGTCACATTTTGAAATGTTTTGGCCTCTACCTCCCTCAAGACATTTTGAGGGCCTGTTTCATTTACAGTTCTGCAGTACTTGTTCCTATGAAGTGACCATTAGCACAGGCTTTAAAGCTGCTTTTGCAGGTAACTGCCAGAGGGCGGCAGCCTTTCTATGTCCCCCACCCTGGTAACTAGGGAAAAGCCCTTGCGGCCTGTGGTGTTTCTCGGTTATAAATTAGAGTGGAGTGTGCCCGGACAAACCCACACAAGCTGATGTCTCCTTACTTTTGTTGGATTTTTACATTTAATTTTTATTTTTTATTGGAGTAATTTTCCACTGTGTACGTGGACCACTTCTACTTTGTGCATTCCTCGGTTGATGGACATTTTCATTGCTTCCAAGTGTTGGCTGTGGTAAATATTGTTGGAGTGCAGGATTGCCAGGCTGTGACTTTTCGATTCTCATTTTCTCAGGTGATAGGCCCAGCAGTGGGTGTGATTGATTGACTGGTAGCACCGTGTTTCCCTTTTCAAAGCACCTTCTTTGTGTTTTCATTAGTGGCTCTTACCACGTCCCCCTTAGAATCCAGGGTACGCATTTCTCCACAATCGCTTCAGCATTTATTGTTTGCAGCATTTATGCTAATGGCCCTTCTGGCTGCTGTGAGCTGATAGGTTTTTGTAATTTGGGTTTGCATGTCTTTGAAAATTCGTAAAACTCATCATTTTTCTCCACCGTTTTCTTTTCTGTTAAAAAAAAGGAAACAATCGGGAGTACAATAGAACTCTTGAAATTGTGTTCTTGGAAGGTTGCCCTCTTTGGAAATTTTTGGTCGATTTTCCACCCCAGAATTTTTTTAGAAAGCAGGTGTCTCTTACCGAACTGCAAGTTTGGTGAATATTTAGTGACCTTTAGCAATGGGTTTAAAGCTGCTGTTGTAGGAAGTGGCCTCAAGCAGGAAGCATATCTCCATTCCCATATCTGGGTACTAGGGCAGCAGAGCCTTTCTGGAAGTCGTGTTCCTAGTTTGTAAATTACATTGGAATGTGCATGGAGAAAGCCCCAGAAGTTTATGTCTCATTATTTCTTCTTGGTTTTAAAATTTTTTTTAATTGGGGTAAAACTTAGAATATTGTTTGTCCTAGGTGTACACCATCTGGTTCATTTGTACATTATATATGTCTATTCAAGTACAGATACTCTTCCCATGTAAAATGTTACTGACGGTTCCGCAGACCTCCCTTGCTATATGGTTGGTCTTTTTGAGATATGGATATAATATGTGTTTGTATACATAGAGTAACACTAATCTTAATTTATCCATTCCCCCCACCTTTCCTTTTAGATGAGCATAGTTTGTTTTCTAAGTCTGTGAGTGTCTTTCTCTGTGGAAATATGTTCCTTTGTGTCAGTTATTAGATAACGCCTATAAGTGATATCATAGAATATAGGTCTTTTGCTTTCCGACTTACCTCGTTTCGTGATTATCTCCAGACTCATTTGTGGTGCCTCAGAGAGCAGTGGTTCATTGTTTTCCATGGCTATTATTCCATTGTGTACATGGACCACTTCTTCTTTATCCATTTACCGGTTGTTGGGCATTTTGATTGCTTCAGTGTCTTGGCTATTGTGAATAAGGCTGCACTGCAGCTTTTGCGGCCTGTGTCTTCTCGATTCTTGTCTTCTCAAGTGAGAGGTCCATTGGTGCGCCTGCTGGATTGAATGGTACCTCCATTTTTACTTTTAAACACAGCTCCTTTCTGTTCTCATTATTGGCTGTTACCCCTTTACGTCTCACCAGCAGGTAGAGGGTACACAGTTCCCTAAAACCCCTTCAGCATTTATTGTTTGTAGACTTTTTGCTCATGGTCAGTCGACTGGTGTAAGTTGAAACTTTTTGTAGATTAGATTGCATGGGTCTAACACTCCCTGAGGTTGAGCTTTTATCCATTTTCCTTTTTTTTAAAAGAGCGTGAGTAAAACTTAACTCTTCATACTCTCTTCTTGAAACATTTGCCTGTTTTGAATTGTTTTGTCCATTCCCTCCTTCAGCACAATTTTTTAGGGCAGGTGTCCTTTACAGCCCTGAGTCCTTGGGAATGTTAAGTGACCATTAGCTGTGAGTTTAAAGCTGTTCTTGCAGGAAACGGCCACAAGGTGGCAGCATTTCCCCTTTACCATATTTGGTTACTAGGGAAACAGAGCCTTAATGGAAGTGGTGTTGTAGGTTGTAAATTAGAATGGAATGTGCCAGGGAAAAGCCCTTTAAGTTTATGTCTCATTACTTCTTGTTCATATTTGTAGTTTACTTTTTATTTTTTATCCCAGTAAATATGATTACAATGGTTTGTTTGTTCTAGGTGTGCAAGATGTGGTTCTTTCCCACATATACATGTATCTATTCTTCCTCGCATCCTTTTCCCATGTAGGTTATGACACAATGTTGAGTAGTCTTCTCCTGGTCTTCCGTACGTCTTTGGTGGTTATATATTTCACATGGTTTGTATATCTCTGTTAACCCCAATGTGGCAATGTATCCAATCCTCATCCCTTTCTATTTGGTGAACCATAAGTTTTTTAATGAATCTGTGATTGCCTTTCTCTGTGGAAATATCTTCATTGGTATCAATTTTTAAGTAACTCTTAAAAGTGATATGATAGGATATGTGTCTTTTGCTTTCTCACTTACTACACGTGGCGTGATTACGTCTAGACTCATCTATGGTGCTGCAAACGGCATTGTTTCATTTTTTTCACTAGCGAATATTCCATCTGTACATGGAGGAGTTCTTCTTTGTCCATCCATCTGTTGGTGGACTTTTTGGTTACTTCCATATCTTGGCTATTGTAATACTGTGCAGTGCAGATTTGCCTGCCTGTGTCTTTCCAATTCTCTCTTCTTAGGTTTTACGTCGAGGAGTGGGCCTGCTGGATCATATAGTAGCTCAACGTTTACCTTTTTAAGGCACCTCCATTCTGTTCTCATTCGTGGCCCTTTCCAAGTTACGTCCCCTTTGAAGTTGAGGGTATGCATTTCTCCACAACACCTTCAGCATTTATTGTTTGTAGTTTTCTTGCTGATGTTTATTCTGACAAGTGTGAGCTGATACCTCTCTGTGGTTGAATTCGAATGTGCCACATAATCTGTTGAAATTGAGCTTTAAGGCATGTCCTTTTCTATTTTTCAAGCTGTGATTACCCCTTAGTTCTTCAAAGTGTTCTCTTTAAGTATGTGTCACATTTTGAAATGTTTTGGCCTCTACCTCCCTCAAGACATTTTGAGGGCCTGTTTCATTTACAGTTCTGCAGTACTTGTTCCTATGAAGTGACCATTAGCACAGGCTTTAAAGCTGCTTTTGCAGGTAACTGCCAGAGGGCGGCAGCCTTTCTATGTCCCCCACCCTGGTAACTAGGGAAAAGCCCTTGCGGCCTGTGGTGTTTCTCGGTTATAAATTAGAGTGGAGTGTGCCCGGACAAACCCACACAAGCTGATGTCTCCTTACTTTTGTTGGATTTTTACATTTAATTTTTATTTTTTATTGGAGTAATTTTCCACTGTGTACGTGGACCACTTCTACTTTGTGCATTCCTCGGTTGATGGACATTTTCATTGCTTCCAAGTGTTGGCTGTGGTAAATATTGTTGGAGTGCAGGATTGCCAGGCTGTGACTTTTCGATTCTCATTTTCTCAGGTGATAGGCCCAGCAGTGGGTGTGATTGATTGACTGGTAGCACCGTGTTTCCCTTTTCAAAGCACCTTCTTTGTGTTTTCATTAGTGGCTCTTACCACGTCCCCCTTAGAATCCAGGGTACGCATTTCTCCACAATCGCTTCAGCATTTATTGTTTGCAGCATTTATGCTAATGGCCCTTCTGGCTGCTGTGAGCTGATAGGTTTTTGTAATTTGGGTTTGCATGTCTTTGAAAATTCGTAAAACTCATCATTTTTCTCCACCGTTTTCTTTTCTGTTAAAAAAAAGGAAACAATCGGGAGTACAATAGAACTCTTGAAATTGTGTTCTTGGAAGGTTGCCCTCTTTGGAAATTTTTGGTCGATTTTCCACCCCAGAATTTTTTTAGAAAGCAGGTGTCTCTTACCGAACTGCAAGTTTGGTGAATATTTAGTGACCTTTAGCAATGGGTTTAAAGCTGCTGTTGTAGGAAGTGGCCTCAAGCAGGAAGCATATCTCCATTCCCATATCTGGGTACTAGGGCAGCAGAGCCTTTCTGGAAGTCGTGTTCCTAGTTTGTAAATTACATTGGAATGTGCATGGAGAAAGCCCCATAAGTTTATGTCTCATTATTTCTTCTTGGTTTTAAAATTTTTTTTAATTGGGGTAAAACTTAGAATATTGTTTGTCCTAGGTGTACACCATCTGGTTCGTTTGTACATTATATACGTCTATTCAAGTACAGATACTCTTCCCATGTAAAATGTTACTGACGGTTCCGCAGACCTCCCTTGCTATATGGTTGGTCTTTTTGAGATATGGATATAATATGTGTTTGTATACATAGAGTAACACTAATCTTAATTTATCCATTCCCCCCACCTTTCCTTTTAGATGAGCATAGTTTGTTTTCTAAGTCTGTGAGTGTCTTTCTCTGTGGAAATATGTTCCTTTGTGTCAGTTATTAGATAACGCCTATAAGTGATATCATAGAATATAGGTCTTTTGCTTTCCGACTTACCTCATGTTTTGTGATTATCTCCAGACTCATTTGTGGTGCCTCAGAGAGCAGTGGTTCATTGTTTTCCATGGCTATTATTCCATTGTGTACATGGACCACTTCTTCTTTATCCATTTACAGGTTGTTGGGCATTTTGATTGCTTCACTGTCTTGGCTATTGTGAATAAGGCTGCACTGCAGCTTTTGCGGCCTGTGTCTTCTCGATTCTTGTCTTCTCAAGTGAGAGGTCCATTGGTGCGCCTGCTGGATTGAATGGTACCTCCATTTTTACTTTTAAACACAGCTCCTTTCTGTTCTCATTATTGGCTGTTACCCCTTTACGTCTCACCAGCAGGTAGAGGGTACACAGTTCCCTAAAACCCCTTCAGCATTTATTGTTTGTAGACTTTTTGCTCATGGTCAGTCGACTGGTGTAAGTTGAAACTTTTTGTAGATTAGATTGCATGGGTCTAACACTCCCTGAGGTTGAGCTTTTATCCATTTTCCTTTTTTTTAAAAGAGCGTGAGTAAAACTTAACTCTTCATACTCTCTTCTTGAAACATTTGCCTGTTTTGAATTGTTTTGTCCATTCCCTCCTTCAGCACAATTTTTTAGGGCAGGTGTCCTTTACAGCCCTGAGTCCTTGGGAATGTTAAGTGACCATTAGCTGTGAGTTTAAAGCTGTTCTTGCAGGAAACGGCCACAAGGTGGCAGCATTTCCCCTTTACCATATTTGGTTACTAGGGAAACAGAGCCTTAATGGAAGTGGTGTTGTAGGTTGTAAATTAGAATGGAATGTGCCAGGGAAAAGCCCTTTAAGTTTATGTCTCATTACTTCTTGTTCATATTTGTAGTTTACTTTTTATTTTTTATCCCAGTAAATATGATTACAATGGTTTGTTTGTTCTAGGTGTGCAAGATGTGGTTCTTTCCCACATATACATGTATCTATTCTTCCTCGCATCCTTTTCCCATGTAGGTTATGACACAATGTTGAGTAGTCTTCTCCTGGTCTTCCGTACGTCTTTGGTGGTTATATATTTCACATGGTTTGTATATCTCTGTTAACCCCAATGTGGCAATGTATCCAATCCTCATCCCTTTCTATTTGGTGAACCATAAGTTTTTTAATGAATCTGTGATTGCCTTTCTCTGTGGAAATATCTTCATTGGTATCAATTTTTAAGTAACTCTTAAAAGTGATATGATAGGATATGTGTCTTTTGCTTTCTCACTTACTACACGTGGCGTGATTACGTCTAGACTCATCTATGGTGCTGCAAACGGCATTGTTTCATTTTTTTCACTAGCGAATATTCCATCTGTACATGGAGGAGTTCTTCTTTGTCCATCCATCTGTTGGTGGACTTTTTGGTTACTTCCATATCTTGGCTATTGTAATACTGTGCAGTGCAGATTTGCCTGCCTGTGTCTTTCCAATTCTCTCTTCTTAGGTTTTACGTCGAGGAGTGGGCCTGCTGGATCATATAGTAGCTCAACGTTTACCTTTTTAAGGCACCTCCATTCTGTTCTCATTCGTGGCCCTTTCCAAGTTACGTCCCCTTTGAAGTTGAGGGTATGCATTTCTCCACAACACCTTCAGCATTTATTGTTTGTAGTTTTCTTGCTGATGTTTATTCTGACAAGTGTGAGCTGATACCTCTCTGTGGTTGAATTCGAATGTGCCACATAATCTGTTGAAATTGAGCTTTAAGGCATGTCCTTTTCTATTTTTCAAGCTGTGATTACCCCTTAGTTCTTCAAAGTGTTCTCTTTAAGTATGTGTCACATTTTGAAATGTTTTGGCCTCTACCTCCCTCAAGACATTTTGAGGGCCTGTTTCATTTACAGTTCTGCAGTACTTGTTCCTATGAAGTGACCATTAGCACAGGCTTTAAAGCTGCTTTTGCAGGTAACTGCCAGAGGGCGGCAGCCTTTCTATGTCCCCCACCCTGGTAACTAGGGAAAAGCCCTTGCGGCCTGTGGTGTTTCTCGGTTATAAATTAGAGTGGAGTGTGCCCGGACAAACCCACACAAGCTGATGTCTCCTTACTTTTGTTGGATTTTTACATTTAATTTTTATTTTTTATTGGAGTAATTTTCCACTGTGTACGTGGACCACTTCTACTTTGTGCATTCCTCGGTTGATGGACATTTTCATTGCTTCCAAGTGTTGGCTGTGGTAAATATTGTTGGAGTGCAGGATTGCCAGGCTGTGACTTTTCGATTCTCATTTTCTCAGGTGATAGGCCCAGCAGTGGGTGTGATTGATTGACTGGTAGCACCGTGTTTCCCTTTTCAAAGCACCTTCTTTGTGTTTTCATTAGTGGCTCTTACCACGTCCCCCTTAGAATCCAGGGTACGCATTTCTCCACAATCGCTTCAGCATTTATTGTTTGCAGCATTTATGCTAATGGCCCTTCTGGCTGCTGTGAGCTGATAGGTTTTTGTAATTTGGGTTTGCATGTCTTTGAAAATTCGTAAAACTCATCATTTTTCTCCACCGTTTTCTTTTCTGTTAAAAAAAAGGAAACAATCGGGAGTACAATAGAACTCTTGAAATTGTGTTCTTGGAAGGTTGCCCTCTTTGGAAATTTTTGGTCGATTTTCCACCCCAGAATTTTTTTAGAAAGCAGGTGTCTCTTACCGAACTGCAAGTTTGGTGAATATTTAGTGACCTTTAGCAATGGGTTTAAAGCTGCTGTTGTAGGAAGTGGCCTCAAGCAGGAAGCATATCTCCATTCCCATATCTGGGTACTAGGGCAGCAGAGCCTTTCTGGAAGTCGTGTTCCTAGTTTGTAAATTACATTGGAATGTGCATGGAGAAAGCCCCAGAAGTTTATGTCTCATTATTTCTTCTTGGTTTTAAAATTTTTTTTAATTGGGGTAAAACTTAGAATATTGTTTGTCCTAGGTGTACACCATCTGGTTCGTTTGTACATTATATATGTCTATTCAAGTACAGATACTCTTCCCATGTAAAATGTTACTGACGGTTCCGCAGACCTCCCTTGCTATATGGTTGGTCTTTTTGAGATATGGATATAATATGTGTTTGTATACATAGAGTAACACTAATCTTAATTTATCCATTCCCCCCACCTTTCCTTTTAGATGAGCATAGTTTGTTTTCTAAGTCTGTGAGTGTCTTTCTCTGTGGAAATATGTTCCTTTGTGTCAGTTATTAGATAACGCCTATAAGTGATATCATAGAATATAGGTCTTTTGCTTTCCGACTTACCTCGTTTCGTGATTATCTCCAGACTCATTTGTGGTGCCTCAGAGAGCAGTGGTTCATTGTTTTCCATGGCTATTATTCCATTGTGTACATGGACCACTTCTTCTTTATCCATTTACCGGTTGTTGGGCATTTTGATTGCTTCACTGTCTTGGCTATTGTGAATAAGGCTGCACTGCAGCTTTTGCGGCCTGTGTCTTCTCGATTCTTGTCTTCTCAAGTGAGAGGTCCATTGGTGCGCCTGCTGGATTGAATGGTACCTCCATTTTTACTTTTAAACACAGCTCCTTTCTGTTCTCATTATTGGCTGTTACCCCTTTACGTCTCACCAGCAGGTAGAGGGTACACAGTTCCCTAAAACCCCTTCAGCATTTATTGTTTGTAGACTTTTTGCTCATGGTCAGTCGACTGGTGTAAGTTGAAACTTTTTGTAGATTAGATTGCATGGGTCTAACACTCCCTGAGGTTGAGCTTTTATCCATTTTCCTTTTTTTTAAAAGAGCGTGAGTAAAACTTAACTCTTCATACTCTCTTCTTGAAACATTTGCCTGTTTTGAATTGTTTTGTCCATTCCCTCCTTCAGCACAATTTTTTAGGGCAGGTGTCCTTTACAGCCCTGAGTCCTTGGGAATGTTAAGTGACCATTAGCTGTGAGTTTAAAGCTGCTCTTGCAGGAAACGGCCACAAGGTGGCAGCATTTCCCCTTTACCATATTTGGTTACTAGGGAAACAGAGCCTTAATGGAAGTGGTGTTGTAGGTTGTAAATTAGAATGGAATGTGCCAGGGAAAAGCCCTTTAAGTTTATGTCTCATTACTTCTTGTTCATATTTGTAGTTTACTTTTTATTTTTTATCCCAGCAAATATGATTACAATGGTTTGTTTGTTCTAGGTGTGCAAGATGTGGTTCTTTCACACATATACATGTATCTATTCTTCCTCGCATCCTTTTCCCATGTAGGTTATGACACAATGTTGAGTAGTCTTCTCCTGGTCTTCCGTACGTCTTTGGTGGTTATATATTTCACATGGTTTGTATATCTCTGTTAACCCCAATGTGGCAATGTATCCAATCCTCATCCCTTTCTATTTGGTGAACCATAAGTTTTTTAATGAATCTGTGATTGCCTTTCTCTGTGGAAATATCTTCATTGGTATCAATTTTTAAGTAACTCTTAAAAGTGATATGATAGGATATGTGTCTTTTGCTTTCTCACTTACTACACGTGGCGTGATTACGTCTAGACTCATCTATGGTGCTGCAAACGGCATTGTTTCATTTTTTTCACTAGCGAATATTCCATCTGTACATGGAGGAGTTCTTCTTTGTCCATCCATCTGTTGGTGGACTTTTTGGTTACTTCCATATCTTGGCTATTGTAATACTGTGCAGTGCAGATTTGCCTGCCTGTGTCTTTCCAATTCTCTCTTCTTAGGTTTTACGTCGAGGAGTGGGCCTGCTGGATCATATAGTAGCTCAACGTTTACCTTTTTAAGGCACCTCCATTCTGTTCTCATTCGTGGCCCTTTCCAAGTTACGTCCCCTTTGAAGTTGAGGGTATGCATTTCTCCACAACACCTTCAGCATTTATTGTTTGTAGTTTTCTTGCTGATGTTTATTCTGACAAGTGTGAGCTGATACCTCTCTGTGGTTGAATTCGAATGTGCCACATAATCTGTTGAAATTGAGCTTTAAGGCATGTCCTTTTCTATTTTTCAAGCTGTGATTACCCCTTAGTTCTTCAAAGTGTTCTCTTTAAGTATGTGTCACATTTTGAAATGTTTTGGCCTCTACCTCCCTCAAGACATTTTGAGGGCCTGTTTCATTTACAGTTCTGCAGTACTTGTTCCTATGAAGTGACCATTAGCACAGGCTTTAAAGCTGCTTTTGCAGGTAACTGCCAGAGGGCGGCAGCCTTTCTATGTCCCCCACCCTGGTAACTAGGGAAAAGCCCTTGCGGCCTGTGGTGTTTCTCGGTTATAAATTAGAGTGGAGTGTGCCCGGACAAACCCACACAAGCTGATGTCTCCTTACTTTTGTTGGATTTTTACATTTAATTTTTATTTTTTATTGGAGTAATTTTCCACTGTGTACGTGGACCACTTCTACTTTGTGCATTCCTCGGTTGATGGACATTTTCATTGCTTCCAAGTGTTGGCTGTGGTAAATATTGTTGGAGTGCAGGATTGCCAGGCTGTGACTTTTCGATTCTCATTTTCTCAGGTGATAGGCCCAGCAGTGGGTGTGATTGATTGACTGGGAGCACCGTGTTTCCCTTTTCAAAGCACCTTCTTTGTGTTTTCATTAGCGGCTCTTACCACGTCCCCCTTAGAATCCAGGGTACGCATTTCTCCACAATCGCTTCAGCATTTATTGTTTGCAGCATTTATGCTAATGGCCCTTCTGGCTACTGTGAGCTGATAGGTTTTTGTAATTTGGGTTTGCATGTCTTTGAAAATTCGTAAAACTCATCATTTTTCTCCACCGTTTTCTTTTCTGTTAAAAAAAGGAAACAATTGGGAGTACAATAGAACTCTTGAAATTGTGTTCTTGGAAGGTTGCCCTCTTTGGAAATTTTTGGTCGATTTTCCACCCCAGAATTTTTTTAGAAAGCAGGTGTCTCTTACCGAACTGCAAGTTTGGTGAATATTTAGTGACCTTTAGCAATGGGTTTAAAGCTGCTGTTGTAGGAAGTGGCCTCAAGCAGGAAGCATATCTCCATTCCCATATCTGGGTACTAGGGCAGCAGAGCCTTTCTGGAAGTCGTGTTCCTAGTTTGTAAATTACATTGGAATGTGCATGGAGAAAGCCCCATAAGTTTATGTCTCATTATTTCTTCTTGGTTTTAAAATTTTTTTTAATTGGGGTAAAACTTAGAATATTGTTTGTCCTAGGTGTACACCATCTGGTTCGTTTGTACATTATATATGTCTATTCAAGTACAGATACTCTTCCCATGTAAAATGTTACTGACGGTTCCGCAGACCTCCCTTGCTATATGGTTGGTCTTTTTGAGATATGGATATAATATGTGTTTGTATACATAGAGTAACACTAATCTTAATTTATCCATTCCCCCCACCTTTCCTTTTAGATGAGCATAGTTTGTTTTCTAAGTCTGTGAGTGTCTTTCTCTGTGGAAATATGTTCCTTTGTGTCAGTTATTAGATAACGCCTATAAGTGATATCATAGAATATAGGTCTTTTGCTTTCCGACTTACCTCGTTTCGTGATTATCTCCAGACTCATTTGTGGTGCCTCAGAGAGCAGTAGTTCATTGTTTTCCATGGCTATTATTCCATTGTGTACATGGACCACTTCTTCTTTATCCATTTACCGGTTGTTGGACATTTTGATTGCTTCACTGTCTTGGCTATTGTGAATAAGGCTGCACTGCAGCTTTTGCGGCCTGTGTCTTCTCGATTCTTGTCTTCTCAAGTGAGAGGTCCATTGGTGCGCCTGCTGGATTGAATGGTACCTCCATTTTTACTTTTAAACACAGCTCCTTTCTGTTCTCATTATTGGCTGTTACCCCTTTACGTCTCACCAGCAGGTAGAGGGTACACAGTTCCCTAAAACCCCTTCAGCATTTATTGTTTGTAGACTTTTTGCTCATGGTCAGTCGACTGGTGTAAGTTGAAACTTTTTGTAGGTTAGATTGCATGGGTCTAACACTCCCTGAGGTTGAGCTTTTATCCATTTTCCTTTTTTTTAAAAGAGCGTGAGTAAAACTTAACTCTTCATACTCTCTTCTTGAAACATTTGCCTGTTTTGAATTGTTTTGTCCATTCCCTCCTTCAGCACAATTTTTTAGGGCAGGTGTCCTTTACAGCCCTGAGTCCTTGGGAATGTTAAGTGACCATTAGCTGTGATTTTAAAGCTGTTCTTGCAGAAACGGCCACAAGGTGGCAGCATTTCCCCTTTACCATATTTGGTTACTAGGGAAACAGAGCCTTAATGGAAGTGGTGTTGTAGGTTGTAAATTAGAATGGAATGTGCCAGGGAAAAGCCCTTTAAGTTTATGTCTCATTACTTCTTGTTCATATTTGTAATTTACATTTTATTTTTTATCCCAGCAAATATGATTACAAAGGTTTGTTTGTTCTAGGTGTGCAAGATGTGGTTCTTTCCCACATATACATGTATCTATTCTTCCTCGCATCCTTTTCCCATGTAGGTTATGACACAATGTTGAGTAGTCTTCTCCTGGTCTTCCGTACGTCTTTGGTGGTTATATATTTCACATGGTTTGTATATCTCTGTTAACCCCAATGTGGCAATGTATCCAATCCTCATCCCTTTCTATTTGGTGAACCATAAGTTTTTTAATGAATCTGTGATTGCCTTTCTCTGTGGAAATATCTTCATTGGTATCAATTTTTAAGTAACTCTTAAAAGTGATATGATAGGATATGTGTCTTTTGCTTTCTCCCTTACTACACGTGGCGTGATTACGTCTAGACTCATCTATGGTGCTGCAAACGGCATTGTTTCATTTTTTTCACTAGCGAATATTCCATCTGTACATGGAGGAGTTCTTCTTTGTCCATCCATCTGTTGGTGGACTTTTTGGTTACTTCCATATCTTGGCTATTGTAATACTGTGCAGTGCAGATTTGCCTGCCTGTGTCTTTCCAATTCTCTCTTCTTAGGTTTTACGTCGAGGAGTGGGCCTGCTGGATCATATAGTAGCTCAACGTTTACCTTTTTAAGGCACCTCCATTCTGTTCTCATTCGTGGCCCTTTCCAAGTTACGTCCCCTTTGAAGTTGAGGGTATGCATTTCTCCACAACACCTTCAGCATTTATTGTTTGTAGTTTTCTTGCTGATGTTTATTCTGACAAGTGTGAGCTGATACCTCTCTGTGGTTGAATTCGAATGTGCCACATAATCTGTTGAAATTGAGCTTTAAGGCATGCCCTTTTCTATTTTTCAAGCTGTGATTACCCCTTAGTTCTTCAAAGTGTTCTCTTTAAGTATGTGTCACATTTTGAAATGTTTTGGCCTTTACCTCCCTCAAGACATTTTGAGGGCCTGTTTCATTTACAGTTCTGCAGTACTTGTTCCTATGAAGTGACCATTAGCACAGGCTTTAAAGCTGCTTTTGCAGGTAACTGCCAGAGGGCGGCAGCCTTTCTATGTCCCCCACCCTGGTAACTAGGGAAAAGCCCTTGCGGCCTGTGGTGTTTCTCGGTTATAAATTAGAGTGGAGTGTGCCCGGACAAACCCACACAAGCTGATGTCTCCTTACTTTTGTTGGATTTTTACATTTAATTTTTATTTTTTATTGGAGTAATTTTCCACTGTGTACGTGGACCACTTCTACTTTGTGCATTCCTCGGTTGATGGACATTTTCATTGCTTCCAAGTGTTGGCTGTGGTAAATATTGTTGGAGTGCAGGATTGCCAGGCTGTGACTTTTCGATTCTCATTTTCTCAGGTGATAGGCCCAGCAGTGGGTGTGATTGATTGACTGGTAGCACCGTGTTTCCCTTTTCAAAGCACCTTCTTTGTGTTTTCATTAGCGGCTCTTACCACGTCCCCCTTAGAATCCAGGGTACGCATTTCTCCACAATCGCTTCAGCATTTATTGTTTGCAGCATTTATGCTAATGGCCCTTCTGGCTGCTGTGAGCTGATAGGTTTTTGTAATTTGGGTTTGCATGTCTTTGAAAATTCGTAAAACTCATCATTTTTCTCCACCGTTTTCTTTTCTGTTAAAAAAAAGGAAACAATTGGGAGTACAATAGAACTCTTGAAATTGTGTTCTTGGAAGGTTGCCCTCTTTGGAAATTTTTGGTCGATTTTCCACCCCAGAATTTTTTTAGAAAGCAGGTGTCTCTTACCGAACTGCAAGTTTGGTGAATATTTAGTGACCTTTAGCAATGGGTTTAAAGCTGCTGTTGTAGGAAGTGGCCTCAAGCAGGAAGCATATCTCCATTCCCATATCTGGGTACTAGGGCAGCAGAGCCTTTCTGGAAGTCGTGTTCCTAGTTTGTAAATTACATTGGAATGTGCATGGAGAAAGCCCCATAAGTTTATGTCTCATTATTTCTTCTTGGTTTTAAAATTTTTTTTAATTGGGGTAAAACTTAGAATATTGTTTGTCCTAGGTGTACACCATCTGGTTCGTTTGTACATTATATATGTCTATTCAAGTACAGATCCTCTTCCCATGTAAAATGTTACTGAGGGTTCCGCAGACCTCCCTTGCTATATGGTTGGTCTTTTTGAGATATGGATATAATATGTGTTTGTATACATAGAGTAACACTAATCTTAATTTATCCATTCCCCCCACCTTTCCTTTTAGATGAGCATAGTTTGTTTTCTAAGTCTGTGAGTGTCTTTCTCTGTGGAAATATGTTCCTTTGTGTCAGTTATTAGATAACGCCTATAAGTGATATCATAGAATATAGGTCTTTTGCTTTCCGACTTACCTCATGTTTTGTGATTATCTCCAGACTCATTTGTGGTGCCTGAGAGAGCAGTGGTTCATTGTTTTCCATGGCTATTATTCCATTGTGTACATGGACCACTTCTTCTTTATCCATTTACCGGTTGTTGGGCATTTTGATTGCTTCAGTGTCTTGGCTATTGTGAATAAGGCTGCACTGCAGCTTTTGCGGCCTGTGTCTTCTCGATTCTTGTCTTCTCAAGTGAGAGGTCCATTGGTGCGCCTGCTGGATTGAATGGTACCTCCATTTTTACTTTTAAACACAGCTCCTTTCTGTTCTCATTATTGGCTGTTACCCCTTTACGTCTCACCAGCAGGTAGAGGGTACACAGTTCCCTAAAACCCCTTCAGCATTTATTGTTTGTAGACTTTTTGCTCATGGTCAGTCGACTGGTGTAAGTTGAAACTTTTTGTAGGTTAGATTGCATGGGTCTAACACTCCCTGAGGTTGAGCTTTTATCCATTTTCCTTTTTTTTAAAAGAGCGTGAGTAAAACTTAACTCTTCATACTCTCTTCTTGAAACATTTGCCTGTTTTGAATTGTTTTGTCCATTCCCTCCTTCAGCACAATGTTTTAGGGCAGGTGTCCTTTACAGCCCTGAGTCCTTGGGAATGTTAAGTGACCATTAGCTGTGAGTTTAAAGCTGTTCTTGCAGGAAACGGCCACAAGGTGGCAGCATTTCCCCTTTACCATATTTGGTTACTAGGGAAACAGAGCCTTAATGGAAGTGGTGTTGTAGGTTGTAAATTAGAATGGAATGTGCCAGGGAAAAGCCCTTTAAGTTTATGTCTCCTTACTTCTTGTTCATATTTGTAGTTTACTTTTTATTTTTTATCCCAGTAAATATGATTACAATGGTTTGTTTGTTCTAGGTGTGCAAGATGTGGTTCTTTCACACATATACATGTATCTATTCTTCCTCGCATCCTTTTCCCATGTAGGTTATGACACAATGTTGAGTAGTCTTCTCCTGGTCTTCCGTACGTCTTTGGTGGTTATATATTTCACATGGTTTGTATATCTCTGTTAACCCCAATGTGGCAATGTATCCAATCCTCATCCCTTTCTATTTGGTGAACCATAAGTTTTTTAATGAATCTGTGATTGCCTTTCTCTGTGGAAATATCTTCATTGGTATCAATTTTTAAGTAACTCTTAAAAGTGATATGATAGGATATGTGTCTTTTGCTTTCTCACTTACTACACGTGGCGTGATTACGTCTAGACTCATCTATGGTGCTGCAAACGGCATTGTTTCATTTTTTTCACTAGCGAATATTCCATCTGTACATGGAGGAGTTCTTCTTTGTCCATCCATCTGTTGGTGGACTTTTTGGTTACTTCCATATCTTGGCTATTGTAATACTGTGCAGTGCAGATTTGCCTGCCTGTGTCTTTCCAATTCTCTCTTCTTAGGTTTTACGTCGAGGAGTGGGCCTGCTGGATCATATAGTAGCTCAACGTTTACCTTTTTAAGGCACCTCCATTCTGTTCTCATTCGTGGCCCTTTCCAAGTTACGTCCCCTTTGAAGTTGAGGGTATGCATTTCTCCACAACACCTTCAGCATTTATTGTTTGTAGTTTTCTTGCTGATGTTTATTCTGACAAGTGTGAGCTGATACCTCTCTGTGGTTGAATTCGAATGTGCCACATAATCTGTTGAAATTGAGCTTTAAGGCATGTCCTTTTCTATTTTTCAAGCTGTGATTACCCCTTAGTTCTTCAAAGTGTTCTCTTTAAGTATGTGTCACATTTTGAAATGTTTTGGCCTCTACCTCCCTCAAGACATTTTGAGGGCCTGTTTCATTTACAGTTCTGCAGTACTTGTTCCTATGAAGTGACCATTAGCACAGGCTTTAAAGCTGCTTTTGCAGGTAACTGCCAGAGGGCGGCAGCCTTTCTATGTCCCCCACCCTGGTAACTAGGGAAAAGCCCTTGCGGCCTGTGGTGTTTCTCGGTTATAAATTAGAGTGGAGTGTGCCCGGACAAACCCACACAAGCTGATGTCTCCTTACTTTTGTTGGATTTTTACATTTAATTTTTATTTTTTATTGGAGTAATTTTCCACTGTGTACGTGGACCACTTCTACTTTGTGCATTCCTCGGTTGATGGACATTTTCATTGCTTCCAAGTGTTGGCTGTGGTAAATATTGTTGGAGTGCAGGATTGCCAGCCTGTGACTTTTCGATTCTCATTTTCTCAGGTGATAGGCCCAGCAGTGGGTGTGATTGATTGACTGGTAGCACCGTGTTTCCCTTTTCAAAGCACCTTCTTTGTGTTTTCATTAGTGGCTCTTACCACGTCCCCCTTAGAATCCAGGGTACGCATTTCTCCACAATCGCTTCAGCATTTATTGTTTGCAGCATTTATGCTAATGGCCCTTCTGGCTGCTGTGAGCTGATAGGTTTTTGTAATTTGGGTTTCCATGTCTTTGAAAATTCGTAAAACTCATCATTTTTCTCCACCGTTTTCTTTTCTGTTAAAAAAAAGGAAACAATTGGGAGTACAATAGAACTCTTGAAATTGTGTTCTTGGAAGGTTGCCCTCTTTGGAAATTTTTGGTCGATTTTCCACCCCAGAATTTTTTTAGAAAGCAGGTGTCTTTTACCGAACTGCAAGTTTGGTGAATATTTAGTGACCTTTAGCAATGGGTTTAAAGCTGCTGTTGTGGGAAGTGGCCTCAAGTAGGCAGCATATCTCCATTCCCATATCTGGGTACTAGGGCAGCAGAGCCTGTCTGGAAGTCGTGTTCCTAGTTTGTAAATTACATTGGAATGTGCATGGAGAAAGCCCCATAAGTTTATGTCTCATTATTTCTTCTTGGTTTTAAAATTTTTTTTTAATTGTGGTAAAGCTTAGAATATTGTTTGTCCTAGGTGTACACCATCTGGTTCGTTTGTACATTATATATGTCTATTCAAGTACAGATACTCTTCCCATGTAAAATGTTACTGACGGTTCCGCAGACCTCCCTTGCTATATGGTTGGTCTTTTTGAGATATGGATATAATATGTGTTTGTATACATAGAGTAACACTAATCTTAATTTATCCATTCCCCCCACCTTTCCTTTTAGATGAGCATAGTTTGTTTTCTAAGTCTGTGAGTGTCTTTCTCTGTGGAAATATGTTCCTTTGTGTCAGTTATTAGATAACGCCTATAAGTGATATCATAGAATATAGGTCTTTTGCTTTCCGACTTACCTCATGTTTCGTGATTATCTCCAGACTCATTTGTGGTGCCTGAGAGAGCAGTGGTTCATTGTTTTCCATGGCTATTATTCCATTGTGTACATGGACCACTTCTTCTTTATCCATTTACCGGTTGTTGGGCATTTTGATTGCTTCACTGTCTTGGCTATTGTGAATAAGGCTGCACTGCAGCTTTTGCGGCCTGTGTCTTCTCGATTCTTGTCTTCTCAAGTGAGAGGTCCATTGGTGCGCCTGCTGGATTGAATGGTACCTCCATTTTTACTTTTAAACACAGCTCCTTTCTGTTCTCATTATTGGCTGTTACCCCTTTACGTCTCACCAGCAGGTAGAGGGTACACAGTTCCCTAAAACCCCTTCAGCATTTATTGTTTGTAGACTTTTTGCTCATGGTCAGTCGACTGGTGTAAGTTGAAACTTTTTGTAGATTAGATTGCATGGGTCTAACACTCCCTGAGGTTGAGCTTTTATCCATTTTCCTTTTTTTAAAAAGAGCGTGAGTAAAACTTAACTCTTCATACTCTCTTCTTGAAACATTTGCCTGTTTTGAATTGTTTTGTCCATTCCCTCCTTCAGCACAATTTTTTAGGGCAGGTGTCCTTTACAGCCCTGAGTCCTTGGGAATGTTAAGTGACCATTAGCTGTGAGTTTAAAGCTGCTCTTGCAGGAAACGGCCACAAGGTGGCAGCATTTCCCCTTTACCATATTTGGTTACTAGGGAAACAGAGCCTTAATGGAAGTGGTGTTGTAGGTTGTAAATTAGAATGGAATGTGCCAGGGAAAAGCCCTTTATGTTTATGTCTCATTACTTCTTGTTCATATTTGTAGTTTACTTTTTATTTTTTATCCCAGCAAATATGATTCCAATGGTTTGTTTGTTCTAGGTGTGCAAGATGTGGTTCTTTCCCACATATACATGTATCTATTCTTCCTCGCATCCTTTTCCCATGTAGGTTATGACACAATGTTGAGTAGTCTTCTCCTGGTCTTCCGTACGTCTTTGGTGGTTATATATTTCACATGGTTTGTATATCTCTGTTAACCCCAATGTGGTAATGTATCCAATCCTCATCCCTTTCTATTTGGTGAACCATAAGTTTTTTAATGAATCTGTGATTGCCTTTCTCTGTGGAAATATCTTCATTGGTATCAATTTTTAAGTAACTCTTAAAAGTGATATGATAGGATATGTGTCTTTTGCTTTCTCCCTTACTACACGTGGCGTGATTACGTCTAGACTCATCTATGGTGCTGCAAACGGCATTGTTTCATTTTTTTCACTAGCGAATATTCCATCTGTACATGGAGGAGTTCTTCTTTGTCCATCCATCTGTTGGTGGACTTTTTGGTTACTTCCATATCTTGGCTATTGTAATACTGTGCAGTGCAGATTTGCCTGCCTGTGTCTTTCCAATTCTCTCTTCTTAGGTTTTACGTCGAGGAGTGGGCCTGCTGGATCATATAGTAGCTCAATGTTTACCTTTTTAAGGCACCTCCATTCTGTTCTCATTCGTGGCCCTTTCCAAGTTACGTCCCCTTTGAAGTTGAGGGTATGCATTTCTCCACAACACCTTCAGCATTTATTGTTTGTAGTTTTCTTGCTGATGGTTATTCTGACAAGTGTGAGCTGATACCTCTCTGTGGTTGAATTCGAATGTGCCACATAATCTGTTGAAATTGAGCTTTAAGGCATGTCCTTTTCTATTTTTCAAGCTGTGATTACCCCTTAGTTCTTCAAAGTGTTCTCTTTAAGTATGTGTCACATTTTGAAATGTTTTGGCCTCTACCTCCCTCAAGACATTTTGAGGGCCTGTTTCATTTACAGTTCTGCAGTACTTGTTCCTATGAAGTGACCATTAGCACAGGCTTTAAAGCTGCTTTTGCAGGTAACTGCCAGAGGGCGGCAGCCTTTCTATGTCCCCCACCCTGGTAACTAGGGAAAAGCCCTTGCGGCCTGTGGTGTTTCTCGGTTATAAATTAGAGTGGAGTGTGCCCGGACAAACCCACACAAGCTGATGTCTCCTTACTTTTGTTGGATTTTTACATTTAATTTTTATTTTTTATTGGAGTAATTTTCCACTGTGTACGTGGACCACTTCTACTTTGTGCATTCCTCGGTTGATGGACATTTTCATTGCTTCCAAGTGTTGGCTGTGGTAAATATTGTTGGAGTGCAGGATTGCCAGGCTGTGACTTTTCGATTCTCATTTTCTCAGGTGATAGGCCCAGCAGTGGGTGTGATTGATTGACTGGTAGCACCGTGTTTCCCTTTTCAAAGCACCTTCTTTGTGTTTTCATTAGTGGCTCTTACCACGTCCCCCTTAGAATCCAGGGTACGCATTTCTCCACAATCGCTTCAGCATTTATTGTTTGCAGCATTTATGCTAATGGCCCTTCTGGCTGCTGTGAGCTGATAGGTTTTTGTAATTTGGGTTTGCATGTCTTTGAAAATTCGTAAAACTCATCATTTTTCTCCACCGTTTTCTTTTCTGTTAAAAAAAAGGAAACAATTGGGAGTACAATAGAACTCTTGAAATTGTGTTCTTGGAAGGTTGCCCTCTTTGGAAATTTTTGGTCGATTTTCCACCCCAGAATTTTTTTAGAAAGCAGGTGTCTCTTACCGAACTGCAAGTTTGGTGAATATTTAGTGACCTTTAGCAATGGGTTTAAAGCTGCTGTTGTAGGAAGTGGCCTCAAGCAGGAAGCATATCTCCATTCCCATATCTGGGTACTAGGGCAGCAGAGCCTTTCTGGAAGTCGTGTTCCTAGTTTGTAAATTACATTGGAATGTGCATGGAGAAAGCCCCATAAGTTTATGTCTCATTATTTCTTCTTGGTTTTAAAATTTTTTTTAATTGGGGTAAAACTTAGAATATTGTTTGTCCTAGGTGTACACCATCTGGTTCGTTTGTACATTATATATGTCTATTCAAGTACAGATCCTCTTCCCATGTAAAATGTTACTGAGGGTTCCGCAGACCTCCCTTGCTATATGGTTGGTCTTTTTGAGATATGGATATAATATGTGTTTGTATACATAGAGTAACACTAATCTTAATTTATCCATTCCCCCCACCTTTCCTTTTAGATGAGCATAGTTTGTTTTCTAAGTCTGTGAGTGTCTTTCTCTGTGGAAATATGTTCCTTTGTGTCAGTTATTAGATAACGCCTATAAGTGATATCATAGAATATAGGTCTTTTGCTTTCCGACTTACCTCATGTTTTGTGATTATCTCCAGACTCATTTGTGGTGCCTCAGAGAGCAGTGGTTCATTGTTTTCCATGGCTATTATTCCATTGTGTACATGGACCACTTCTTCTTTATCCATTTACCGGTTGTTGGGCATTTTGATTGCTTCAGTGTCTTGGCTATTGTGAATAAGGCTGCACTGCAGCTTTTGCGGCCTGTGTCTTCTCGATTCTTGTCTTCTCAAGTGAGAGGTCCATTGGTGCGCCTGCTGGATTGAATGGTACCTCCATTTTTACTTTTAAACACAGCTCCTTTCTGTTCTCATTATTGGCTGTTACCCCTTTACGTCTCACCAGCAGGTAGAGGGTACACAGTTCCCTAAAACCCCTTCAGCATTTATTGTTTGTAGACTTTTTGCTCATGGTCAGTCGACTGGTGTAAGTTGAAACTTTTTGTAGATTAGATTGCATGGGTCTAACACTCCCTGAGGTTGAGCTTTTATCCATTTTCCTTTTTTTTAAAAGAGCGTGAGTAAAACTTAACTCTTCATACTCTCTTCTTGAAACATTTGCCTGTTTTGAATTGTTTTGTCCATTCCCTCCTTCAGCACAATTTTTTAGGGCAGGTGTCCTTTACAGCCCTGAGTCCTTGGGAATGTTAAGTGACCATTAGCTGTGAGTTTAAAGCTGCTCTTGCAGGAAACGGCCACAAGGTGGCAGCATTTCCCCTTTACCATATTTGGTTACTAGGGAAACAGAGCCTTAATGGAAGTGGTGTTGTAGGTTGTAAATTAGAATGGAATGTGCCAGGGAAAAGCCCTTTAAGTTTATGTCTCCTTACTTCTTGTTCATATTTGTAGTTTACTTTTTATTTTTTATCCCAGCAAATATGATTCCAATGGTTTGTTTGTTCTAGGTGTGCAAGATGTGGTTCTTTCACACATATACATGTATCTATTCTTCCTCGCATCCTTTTCCCATGTAGGTTATGACACAATGTTGAGTAGTCTTCTCCTGGTCTTCCGTACGTCTTTGGTGGTTATATATTTCACATGGTTTGTATATCTCTGTTAACCCCAATGTGGCAATGTATCCAATCCTCATCCCTTTCTATTTGGTGAACCATAAGTTTTTTAATGAATCTGTGATTGCCTTTCTCTGTGGAAATATCTTCATTGGTATCAATTTTTAAGTAACTCTTAAAAGTGATATGATAGGATATGTGTCTTTTGCTTTCTCCCTTACTACACGTGGCGTGATTACGTCTAGACTCATCTATGGTGCTGCAAACGGCATTGTTTCATTTTTTTCACTAGCGAATATTCCATCTGTACATGGAGGAGTTCTTCTTTGTCCATCCATCTGTTGGTGGACTTTTTGGTTACTTCCATATCTTGGCTATTGTAATACTGTGCAGTGCAGATTTGCCTGCCTGTGTCTTTCCAATTCTCTCTTCTTAGGTTTTACGTCGAGGAGTGGGCCTGCTGGATCATATAGTAGCTCAATGTTTACCTTTTTAAGGCACCTCCATTCTGTTCTCATTCGTGGCCCTTTCCAAGTTACGTCCCCTTTGAAGTTGAGGGTATGCATTTCTCCACAACACCTTCAGCATTTATTGTTTGTAGTTTTCTTGCTGATGGTTATTCTGACAAGTGTGAGCTGATACCTCTCTGTGGTTGAATTCGAATGTGCCACATAATCTGTTGAAATTGAGCTTTAAGGCATGTCCTTTTCTATTTTTCAAGCTGTGATTACCCCTTAGTTCTTCAAAGTGTTCTCTTTAAGTATGTGTCACATTTTGAAATGTTTTGGCCTCTACCTCCCTCAAGACATTTTGAGGGCCTGTTTCATTTACAGTTCTGCAGTACTTGTTCCTATGAAGTGACCATTAGCACAGGCTTTAAAGCTGCTTTTGCAGGTAACTGCCAGAGGGCGGCAGCCTTTCTATGTCCCCCACCCTGGTAACTAGGGAAAAGCCCTTGCGGCCTGTGGTGTTTCTCGGTTATAAATTAGAGTGGAGTGTGCCCGGACAAACCCACACAAGCTGATGTCTCCTTACTTTTGTTGGATTTTTACATTTAATTTTTATTTTTTATTGGAGTAATTTTCCACTGTGTACGTGGACCACTTCTACTTTGTGCATTCCTCGGTTGATGGACATTTTCATTGCTTCCAAGTGTTGGCTGTGGTAAATATTGTTGGAGTGCAGGATTGCCAGCCTGTGACTTTTCGATTCTCATTTTCTCAGGTGATAGGCCCAGCAGTGGGTGTGATTGATTGACTGGTAGCACCGTGTTTCCCTTTTCAAAGCACCTTCTTTGTGTTTTCATTAGTGGCTCTTACCACGTCCCCCTTAGAATCCAGGGTACGCATTTCTCCACAATCGCTTCAGCATTTATTGTTTGCAGCATTTATGCTAATGGCCCTTCTGGCTGCTGTGAGCTGATAGGTTTTTGTAATTTGGGTTTGCATGTCTTTGAAAATTCGTAAAACTCATCATTTTTCTCCACCGTTTTCTTTTCTGTTAAAAAAAAGGAAACAATTGGGAGTACAATAGAACTCTTGAAATTGTGTTCTTGGAAGGTTGCCCTCTTTGGAAATTTTTGGTCGATTTTCCACCCCAGAATTTTTTTAGAAAGCAGGTGTCTCTTACCGAACTGCAAGTTTGGTGAATATTTAGTGACCTTTAGCAATGGGTTTAAAGCTGCTGTTGTAGGAAGTGGCCTCAAGCAGGAAGCATATCTCCATTCCCATATCTGGGTACTAGGGCAGCAGAGCCTTTCTGGAAGTCGTGTTCCTAGTTTGTAAATTACATTGGAATGTGCATGGAGAAAGCCCCATAAGTTTATGTCTCATTATTTCTTCTTGGTTTTAAAATTTTTTTTAATTGGGGTAAAACTTAGAATATTGTTTGTCCTAGGTGTACACCATCTGGTTCGTTTGTACATTATATATGTCTATTCAAGTACAGATCCTCTTCCCATGTAAAATGTTACTGAGGGTTCCGCAGACCTCCCTTGCTATATGGTTGGTCTTTTTGAGATATGGATATAATATGTGTTTGTATACATAGAGTAACACTAATCTTAATTTATCCATTCCCCCCACCTTTCCTTTTAGATGAGCATAGTTTGTTTTCTAAGTCTGTGAGTGTCTTTCTCTGTGGAAATATGTTCCTTTGTGTCAGTTATTAGATAACGCCTATAAGTGATATCATAGAATATAGGTCTTTTGCTTTCCGACTTACCTCATGTTTTGTGATTATCTCCAGACTCATTTGTGGTGCCTCAGAGAGCAGTGGTTCATTGTTTTCCATGGCTATTATTCCATTGTGTACATGGACCACTTCTTCTTTATCCATTTACCGGTTGTTGGGCATTTTGATTGCTTCAGTGTCTTGGCTATTGTGAATAAGGCTGCACTGCAGCTTTTGCGGCCTGTGTCTTCTCGATTCTTGTCTTCTCAAGTGAGAGGTCCATTGGTGCGCCTGCTGGATTGAATGGTACCTCCATTTTTACTTTTAAACACAGCTCCTTTCTGTTCTCATTATTGGCTGTTACCCCTTTACGTCTCACCAGCAGGTAGAGGGTACACAGTTCCCTAAAACCCCTTCAGCATTTATTGTTTGTAGACTTTTTGCTCATGGTCAGTCGACTGGTGTAAGTTGAAACTTTTTGTAGATTAGATTGCATGGGTCTAACACTCCCTGAGGTTGAGCTTTTATCCATTTTCCTTTTTTTTAAAAGAGCGTGAGTAAAACTTAACTCTTCATACTCTCTTCTTGAAACATTTGCCTGTTTTGAATTGTTTTGTCCATTCCCTCCTTCAGCACAATTTTTTAGGGCAGGTGTCCTTTACAGCCCTGAGTCCTTGGGAATGTTAAGTGACCATTAGCTGTGAGTTTAAAGCTGCTCTTGCAGGAAACGGCCACAAGGTGGCAGCATTTCCCCTTTACCATATTTGGTTACTAGGGAAACAGAGCCTTAATGGAAGTGGTGTTGTAGGTTGTAAATTAGAATGGAATGTGCCAGGGAAAAGCCCTTTAAGTTTATGTCTCCTTACTTCTTGTTCATATTTGTAGTTTACTTTTTATTTTTTATCCCAGCAAATATGATTCCAATGGTTTGTTTGTTCTAGGTGTGCAAGATGTGGTTCTTTCACACATATACATGTATCTATTCTTCCTCGCATCCTTTTCCCATGTAGGTTATGACACAATGTTGAGTAGTCTTCTCCTGGTCTTCCGTACGTCTTTGGTGGTTATATATTTCACATGGTTTGTATATCTCTGTTAACCCCAATGTGGCAATGTATCCAATCCTCATCCCTTTCTATTTGGTGAACCATAAGTTTTTTAATGAATCTGTGATTGCCTTTCTCTGTGGAAATATCTTCATTGGTATCAATTTTTAAGTAACTCTTAAAAGTGATATGATAGGATATGTGTCTTTTGCTTTCTCACTTACTACACGTGGCGTGATTACGTCTAGACTCATCTATGGTGCTGCAAACGGCATTGTTTCATTTTTTTCACTAGCGAATATTCCATCTGTACATGGAGGAGTTCTTCTTTGTCCATCCATCTGTTGGTGGACTTTTTGGTTACTTCCATATCTTGGGTATTGTAATACTGTGCAGTGCAGATTTGCCTGCCTGTGTCTTTCCAATTCTCTCTTCTTAGGTTTTACGTCGAGGAGTGGGCCTGCTGGATCATATAGTAGCTCAATGTTTACCTTTTTAAGGCACCTCCATTCTGTTCTCATTCGTGGCCCTTTCCAAGTTACGTCCCCTTTGAAGTTGAGGGTATGCATTTCTCCACAACACCTTCAGCATTTATTGTTTGTAGTTTTCTTGCTGATGGTTATTCTGACAAGTGTGAGCTGATACCTCTCTGTGGTTGAATTCGAATGTGCCACATAATCTGTTGAAATTGAGCTTTAAGGCATGTCCTTTTCTATTTTTCAAGCTGTGATTACCCCTTAGTTCTTCAAAGTGTTCTCTTTAAGTATGTGTCACATTTTGAAATGTTTTGGCCTCTACCTCCCTCAAGACATTTTGAGGGCCTGTTTCATTTACAGTTCTGCAGTACTTGTTCCTATGAAGTGACCATTAGCACAGGCTTTAAAGCTGCTTTTGCAGGTAACTGCCAGAGGGCGGCAGCCTTTCTATGTCCCCCACCCTGGTAACTAGGGAAAAGCCCTTGCGGCCTGTGGTGTTTCTCGGTTATAAATTAGAGTGGAGTGTGCCCGGACAAACCCACACAAGCTGATGTCTCCTTACTTTTGTTGGATTTTTACATTTAATTTTTATTTTTTATTGGAGTAATTTTCCACTGTGTACGTGGACCACTTCTACTTTGTGCATTCCTCGGTTGATGGACATTTTCATTGCTTCCAAGTGTTGGCTGTGGTAAATATTGTTGGAGTGCAGGATTGCCAGGCTGTGACTTTTCGATTCTCATTTTCTCAGGTGATAGGCCCAGCAGTGGGTGTGATTGATTGACTGGTAGCACCGTGTTTCCCTTTTCAAAGCACCTTCTTTGTGTTTTCATTAGTGGCTCTTACCACGTCCCCCTTAGAATCCAGGGTACGCATTTCTCCACAATCGCTTCAGCATTTATTGTTTGCAGCATTTATGCTAATGGCCCTTCTGGCTGCTGTGAGCTGATAGGTTTTTGTAATTTGGGTTTGCATGTCTTTGAAAATTCGTAAAACTCATCATTTTTCTCCACCGTTTTCTTTTCTGTTAAAAAAAAGGAAACAATTGGGAGTACAATAGAACTCTTGAAATTGTGTTCTTGGAAGGTTGCCCTCTTTGGAAATTTTTGGTCGATTTTCCACCCCAGAATTTTTTTAGAAAGCAGGTGTCTCTTACCGAACTGCAAGTTTGGTGAATATTTAGTGACCTTTAGCAATGGGTTTAAAGCTGCTGTTGTAGGAAGTGGCCTCAAGCAGGAAGCATATCTCCATTCCCATATCTGGGTACTAGGGCAGCAGAGCCTTTCTGGAAGTCGTGTTCCTAGTTTGTAAATTACATTGGAATGTGCATGGAGAAAGCCCCATAAGTTTATGTCTCATTATTTCTTCTTGGTTTTAAAATTTTTTTTAATTGGGGTAAAACTTAGAATATTGTTTGTCCTAGGTGTACACCATCTGGTTCGTTTGTACATTATATATGTCTATTCAAGTACAGATCCTCTTCCCATGTAAAATGTTACTGAGGGTTCCGCAGACCTCCCTTGCTATATGGTTGGTCTTTTTGAGATATGGATATAATATGTGTTTGTATACATAGAGTAACACTAATCTTAATTTATCCATTCCCCCCACCTTTCCTTTTAGATGAGCATAGTTTGTTTTCTAAGTCTGTGAGTGTCTTTCTCTGTGGAAATATGTTCCTTTGTGTCAGTTATTAGATAACGCCTATAAGTGATATCATAGAATATAGGTCTTTTGCTTTCCGACTTACCTCATGTTTTGTGATTATCTCCAGACTCATTTGTGGTGCCTCAGAGAGCAGTGGTTCATTGTTTTCCATGGCTATTATTCCATTGTGTACATGGACCACTTCTTCTTTATCCATTTACCGGTTGTTGGGCATTTTGATTGCTTCAGTGTCTTGGCTATTGTGAATAAGGCTGCACTGCAGCTTTTGCGGCCTGTGTCTTCTCGATTCTTGTCTTCTCAAGTGAGAGGTCCATTGGTGCGCCTGCTGGATTGAATGGTACCTCCATTTTTACTTTTAAACACAACTCCTTTCTGTTCTCATTATTGGCTGTTACCCCTTTACGTCTCACCAGCAGGTAGAGGGTACACAGTTCCCTAAAACCCCTTCAGCATTTATTGTTTGTAGACTTTTTGCTCATGGTCAGTCGACTGGTGTAAGTTGAAACTTTTTGTAGATTAGATTGCATGGGTCTAACACTCCCTGAGGTTGAGCTTTTATCCATTTTCCTTTTTTTTAAAAGAGCGTGAGTAAAACTTAACTCTTCATACTCTCTTCTTGAAACATTTGCCTGTTTTGAATTGTTTTGTCCATTCCCTCCTTCAGCACAATTTTTTAGGGCAGGTGTCCTTTACAGCCCTGAGTCCTTGGGAATGTTAAGTGACCATTAGCTGTGAGTTTAAAGCTGCTCTTGCAGGAAACGGCCACAAGGTGGCAGCATTTCCCCTTTACCATATTTGGTTACTAGGGAAACAGAGCCTTAATGGAAGTGGTGTTGTAGGTTGTAAATTAGAATGGAATGTGCCAGGGAAAAGCCCTTTAAGTTTATGTCTCCTTACTTCTTGTTCATATTTGTAGTTTACTTTTTATTTTTTATCCCAGCAAATATGATTCCAATGGTTTGTTTGTTCTAGGTGTGCAAGATGTGGTTCTTTCACACATATACATGTATCTATTCTTCCTCGCATCCTTTTCCCATGTAGGTTATGACACAATGTTGAGTAGTCTTCTCCTGGTCTTCCGTACGTCTTTGGTGGTTATATATTTCACATGGTTTGTATATCTCTGTTAACCCCAATGTGGTAATGTATCCAATCCTCATCCCTTTCTATTTGGTGAACCATAAGTTTTTTAATGAATCTGTGATTGCCTTTCTCTGTGGAAATATCTTCATTGGTATCAATTTTTAAGTAACTCTTAAAAGTGATATGATAGGATATGTGTCTTTTGCTTTCTCCCTTACTACACGTGGCGTGATTACGTCTAGACTCATCTATGGTGCTGCAAACGGCATTGTTTCATTTTTTTCACTAGCGAATATTCCATCTGTACATGGAGGAGTTCTTCTTTGTCCATCCATCTGTTGGTGGACTTTTTGGTTACTTCCATATCTTGGCTATTGTAATACTGTGCAGTGCAGATTTGCCTGCCTGTGTCTTTCCAATTCTCTCTTCTTAGGTTTTACGTCGAGGAGTGGGCCTGCTGGATCATATAGTAGCTCAATGTTTACCTTTTTAAGGCACCTCCATTCTGTTCTCATTCGTGGCCCTTTCCAAGTTACGTCCCCTTTGAAGTTGAGGGTATGCATTTCTCCACAACACCTTCAGCATTTATTGTTTGTAGTTTTCTTGCTGATGGTTATTCTGACAAGTGTGAGCTGATACCTCTCTGTGGTTGAATTCGAATGTGCCACATAATCTGTTGAAATTGAGCTTTAAGGCATGTCCTTTTCTATTTTTCAAGCTGTGATTACCCCTTAGTTCTTCAAAGTGTTCTCTTTAAGTATGTGTCACATTTTGAAATGTTTTGGCCTCTACCTCCCTCAAGACATTTTGAGGGCCTGTTTCATTTACAGTTCTGCAGTACTTGTTCCTATGAAGTGACCATTAGCACAGGCTTTAAAGCTGCTTTTGCAGGTAACTGCCAGAGGGCGGCAGCCTTTCTATGTCCCCCACCCTGGTAACTAGGGAAAAGCCCTTGCGGCCTGTGGTGTTTCTCGGTTATAAATTAGAGTGGAGTGTGCCCGGACAAACCCACACAAGCTGATGTCTCCTTACTTTTGTTGGATTTTTACATTTAATTTTTATTTTTTATTGGAGTAATTTTCCACTGTGTACGTGGACCACTTCTACTTTGTGCATTCCTCGGTTGATGGACATTTTCATTGCTTCCAAGTGTTGGCTGTGGTAAATATTGTTGGAGTGCAGGATTGCCAGGCTGTGACTTTTCGATTCTCATTTTCTCAGGTGATAGGCCCAGCAGTGGGTGTGATTGATTGACTGGTAGCACCGTGTTTCCCTTTTCAAAGCACCTTCTTTGTGTTTTCATTAGTGGCTCTTACCACGTCCCCCTTAGAATCCAGGGTACGCATTTCTCCACAATCGCTTCAGCATTTATTGTTTGCAGCATTTATGCTAATGGCCCTTCTGGCTGCTGTGAGCTGATAGGTTTTTGTAATTTGGGTTTGCATGTCTTTGAAAATTCGTAAAACTCATCATTTTTCTCCACCGTTTTCTTTTCTGTTAAAAAAAAGGAAACAATTGGGAGTACAATAGAACTCTTGAAATTGTGTTCTTGGAAGGTTGCCCTCTTTGGAAATTTTTGGTCGATTTTCCACCCCAGAATTTTTTTAGAAAGCAGGTGTCTCTTACCGAACTGCAAGTTTGGTGAATATTTAGTGACCTTTAGCAATGGGTTTAAAGCTGCTGTTGTAGGAAGTGGCCTCAAGCAGGAAGCATATCTCCATTCCCATATCTGGGTACTAGGGCAGCAGAGCCTTTCTGGAAGTCGTGTTCCTAGTTTGTAAATTACATTGGAATGTGCATGGAGAAAGCCCCATAAGTTTATGTCTCATTATTTCTTCTTGGTTTTAAAATTTTTTTTAATTGGGGTAAAACTTAGAATATTGTTTGTCCTAGGTGTACACCATCTGGTTCGTTTGTACATTATATATGTCTATTCAAGTACAGATCCTCTTCCCATGTAAAATGTTACTGAGGGTTCCGCAGACCTCCCTTGCTATATGGTTGGTCTTTTTGAGATATGGATATAATATGTGTTTGTATACATAGAGTAACACTAATCTTAATTTATCCATTCCCCCCACCTTTCCTTTTAGATGAGCATAGTTTGTTTTCTAAGTCTGTGAGTGTCTTTCTCTGTGGAAATATGTTCCTTTGTGTCAGTTATTAGATAACGCCTATAAGTGATATCATAGAATATAGGTCTTTTGCTTTCCGACTTACCTCATGTTTTGTGATTATCTCCAGACTCATTTGTGGTGCCTCAGAGAGCAGTGGTTCATTGTTTTCCATGGCTATTATTCCATTGTGTACATGGACCACTTCTTCTTTATCCATTTACCGGTTGTTGGGCATTTTGATTGCTTCAGTGTCTTGGCTATTGTGAATAAGGCTGCACTGCAGCTTTTGCGGCCTGTGTCTTCTCGATTCTTGTCTTCTCAAGTGAGAGGTCCATTGGTGCGCCTGCTGGATTGAATGGTACCTCCATTTTTACTTTTAAACACAGCTCCTTTCTGTTCTCATTATTGGCTGTTACCCCTTTACGTCTCACCAGCAGGTAGAGGGTACACAGTTCCCTAAAACCCCTTCAGCATTTATTGTTTGTAGACTTTTTGCTCATGGTCAGTCGACTGGTGTAAGTTGAAACTTTTTGTAGATTAGATTGCATGGGTCTAACACTCCCTGAGGTTGAGCTTTTATCCATTTTCCTTTTTTTTAAAAGAGCGTGAGTAAAACTTAACTCTTCATACTCTCTTCTTGAAACATTTGCCTGTTTTGAATTGTTTTGTCCATTCCCTCCTTCAGCACAATTTTTTAGGGCAGGTGTCCTTTACAGCCCTGAGTCCTTGGGAATGTTAAGTGACCATTAGCTGTGAGTTTAAAGCTGCTCTTGCAGGAAACGGCCACAAGGTGGCAGCATTTCCCCTTTACCATATTTGGTTACTAGGGAAACAGAGCCTTAATGGAAGTGGTGTTGTAGGTTGTAAATTAGAATGGAATGTGCCAGGGAAAAGCCCTTTAAGTTTATGTCTCCTTACTTCTTGTTCATATTTGTAGTTTACTTTTTATTTTTTATCCCAGCAAATATGATTCCAATGGTTTGTTTGTTCTAGGTGTGCAAGATGTGGTTCTTTCACACATATACATGTATCTATTCTTCCTCGCATCCTTTTCCCATGTAGGTTATGACACAATGTTGAGTAGTCTTCTCCTGGTCTTCCGTACGTCTTTGGTGGTTATATATTTCACATGGTTTGTATATCTCTGTTAACCCCAATGTGGTAATGTATCCAATCCTCATCCCTTTCTATTTGGTGAACCATAAGTTTTTTAATGAATCTGTGATTGCCTTTCTCTGTGGAAATATCTTCATTGGTATCAATTTTTAAGTAACTCTTAAAAGTGATATGATAGGATATGTGTCTTTTGCTTTCTCCCTTACTACACGTGGCGTGATTACGTCTAGACTCATCTATGGTGCTGCAAACGGCATTGTTTCATTTTTTTCACTAGCGAATATTCCATCTGTACATGGAGGAGTTCTTCTTTGTCCATCCATCTGTTGGTGGACTTTTTGGTTACTTCCATATCTTGGCTATTGTAATACTGTGCAGTGCAGATTTGCCTGCCTGTGTCTTTCCAATTCTCTCTTCTTAGGTTTTACGTCGAGGAGTGGGCCTGCTGGATCATATAGTAGCTCAATGTTTACCTTTTTAAGGCACCTCCATTCTGTTCTCATTCGTGGCCCTTTCCAAGTTACGTCCCCTTTGAAGTTGAGGGTATGCATTTCTCCACAACACCTTCAGCATTTATTGTTTGTAGTTTTCTTGCTGATGGTTATTCTGACAAGTGTGAGCTGATACCTCTCTGTGGTTGAATTCGAATGTGCCACATAATCTGTTGAAATTGGGCTTTAAGGCATGTCCTTTTCTATTTTTCAAGCTGTGATTACCCCTTAGTTCTTCAAAGTGTTCTCTTTAAGTATGTGTCACATTTTGAAATGTTTTGGCCTCTACCTCCCTCAAGACATTTTGAGGGCCTGTTTCATTTACAGTTCTGCAGTACTTGTTCCTATGAAGTGACCATTAGCACAGGCTTTAAAGCTGCTTTTGCAGGTAACTGCCAGAGGGCGGCAGCCTTTCTATGTCCCCCACCCTGGTAACTAGGGAAAAGCCCTTGCGGCCTGTGGTGTTTCTCGGTTATAAATTAGAGTGGAGTGTGCCCGGACAAACCCACACAAGCTGATGTCTCCTTACTTTTGTTGGATTTTTACATTTAATTTTTATTTTTTATTGGAGTAATTTTCCACTGTGTACGTGGACCACTTCTACTTTGTGCATTCCTCGGTTGATGGACATTTTCATTGCTTCCAAGTGTTGGCTGTGGTAAATATTGTTGGAGTGCAGGATTGCCAGGCTGTGACTTTTCGATTCTCATTTTCTCAGGTGATAGGCCCAGCAGTGGGTGTGATTGATTGACTGGTAGCACCGTGTTTCCCTTTTCAAAGCACCTTCTTTGTGTTTTCATTAGTGGCTCTTACCACGTCCCCCTTAGAATCCAGGGTACGCATTTCTCCACAATCGCTTCAGCATTTATTGTTTGCAGCATTTATGCTAATGGCCCTTCTGGCTGCTGTGAGCTGATAGGTTTTTGTAATTTGGGTTTGCATGTCTTTGAAAATTCGTAAAACTCATCATTTTTCTCCACCGTTTTCTTTTCTGTTAAAAAAAAGGAAACAATTGGGAGTACAATAGAACTCTTGAAATTGTGTTCTTGGAAGGTTGCCCTCTTTGGAAATTTTTGGTCGATTTTCCACCCCAGAATTTTTTTAGAAAGCAGGTGTCTCTTACCGAACTGCAAGTTTGGTGAATATTTAGTGACCTTTAGCAATGGGTTTAAAGCTGCTGTTGTAGGAAGTGGCCTCAAGCAGGAAGCATATCTCCATTCCCATATCTGGGTACTAGGGCAGCAGAGCCTTTCTGGAAGTCGTGTTCCTAGTTTGTAAATTACATTGGAATGTGCATGGAGAAAGCCCCATAAGTTTATGTCTCATTATTTCTTCTTGGTTTTAAAATTTTTTTTAATTGGGGTAAAACTTAGAATATTGTTTGTCCTAGGTGTACACCATCTGGTTCGTTTGTACATTATATATGTCTATTCAAGTACAGATCCTCTTCCCATGTAAAATGTTACTGAGGGTTCCGCAGACCTCCCTTGCTATATGGTTGGTCTTTTTGAGATATGGATATAATATGTGTTTGTATACATAGAGTAACACTAATCTTAATTTATCCATTCCCCCCACCTTTCCTTTTAGATGAGCATAGTTTGTTTTCTAAGTCTGTGAGTGTCTTTCTCTGTGGAAATATGTTCCTTTGTGTCAGTTATTAGATAACGCCTATAAGTGATATCATAGAATATAGGTCTTTTGCTTTCCGACTTACCTCATGTTTTGTGATTATCTCCAGACTCATTTGTGGTGCCTGAGAGAGCAGTGGTTCATTGTTTTCCATGGCTATTATTCCATTGTGTACATGGACCACTTCTTCTTTATCCATTTACCGGTTGTTGGGCATTTTGATTGCTTCAGTGTCTTGGCTATTGTGAATAAGGCTGCACTGCAGCTTTTGCGGCCTGTGTCTTCTCGATTCTTGTCTTCTCAAGTGAGAGGTCCATTGGTGCGCCTGCTGGATTGAATGGTACCTCCATTTTTACTTTTAAACACAGCTCCTTTCTGTTCTCATTATTGGCTGTTACCCCTTTACGTCTCACCAGCAGGTAGAGGGTACACAGTTCCCTAAAACCCCTTCAGCATTTATTGTTTGTAGACTTTTTGCTCATGGTCAGTCGACTGGTGTAAGTTGAAACTTTTTGTAGATTAGATTGCATGGGTCTAACACTCCCTGAGGTTGAGCTTTTATCCATTTTCCTTTTTTTTAAAAGAGCGTGAGTAAAACTTAACTCTTCATACTCTCTTCTTGAAACATTTGCCTGTTTTGAATTGTTTTGTCCATTCCCTCCTTCAGCACAATGTTTTAGGGCAGGTGTCCTTTACAGCCCTGAGTCCTTGGGAATGTTAAGTGACCATTAGCTGTGAGTTTAAAGCTGCTCTTGCAGGAAACGGCCACAAGGTGGCAGCATTTCCCCTTTACCATATTTGGTTACTAGGGAAACAGAGCCTTAATGGAAGTGGTGTTGTAGGTTGTAAATTAGAATGGAATGTGCCAGGGAAAAGCCCTTTAAGTTTATGTCTCCTTACTTCTTGTTCATATTTGTAGTTTACTTTTTATTTTTTATCCCAGCAAATATGATTCCAATGGTTTGTTTGTTCTAGGTGTGCAAGATGTGGTTCTTTCACACATATACATGTATCTATTCTTCCTCGCATCCTTTTCCCATGTAGGTTATGACACAATGTTGAGTAGTCTTCTCCTGGTCTTCCGTACGTCTTTGGTGGTTATATATTTCACATGGTTTGTATATCTCTGTTAACCCCAATGTGGCAATGTATCCAATCCTCATCCCTTTCTATTTGGTGAACCATAAGTTTTTTAATGAATCTGTGATTGCCTTTCTCTGTGGAAATATCTTCATTGGTATCAATTTTTAAGTAACTCTTAAAAGTGATATGATAGGATATGTGTCTTTTGCTTTCTCCCTTACTACACATGGCGTGATTACGTCTAGACTCATCTATGGTGCTGCAAACGGCATTGTTTCATTTTTTTCACTAGCGAATATTCCATCTGTACATGGAGGAGTTCTTCTTTGTCCATCCATCTGTTGGTGGACTTTTTGGTTACTTCCATATCTTGGCTATTGTAATACTGTGCAGTGCAGATTTGCCTGCCTGTGTCTTTCCAATTCTCTCTTCTTAGGTTTTACGTCGAGGAGTGGGCCTGCTGGATCATATAGTAGCTCAACGTTTACCTTTTTAAGGCACCTCCATTCTGTTCTCATTCGTGGCCCTTTCCAAGTTACGTCCCCTTTGAAGTTGAGGGTATGCATTTCTCCACAACACCTTCAGCATTTATTGTTTGTAGTTTTCTTGCTGATGGTTATTCTGACAAGTGTGAGCTGATACCTCTCTGTGGTTGAATTCGAATGTGCCACATAATCTGTTGAAATTGAGCTTTAAGGCATGTCCTTTTCTATTTTTCAAGCTGTGATTACCCCTTAGTTCTTCAAAGTGTTCTCTTTAAGTATGTGTCACATTTTGAAATGTTTTGGCCTCTACCTCCCTCAAGACATTTTGAGGGCCTGTTTCATTTACAGTTCTGCAGTACTTGTTCCTATGAAGTGACCATTAGCACAGGCTTTAAAGCTGCTTTTGCAGGTAACTGCCAGAGGGCGGCAGCCTTTCTATGTCCCCCACCCTGGTAACTAGGGAAAAGCCCTTGCGGCCTGTGGTGTTTCTCGGTTATAAATTAGAGTGGAGTGTGCCCGGACAAACCCACACAAGCTGATGTCTCCTTACTTTTGTTGGATTTTTACATTTAATTTTTATTTTTTATTGGAGTAATTTTCCACTGTGTACGTGGACCACTTCTACTTTGTGCATTCCTCGGTTGATGGACATTTTCATTGCTTCCAAGTGTTGGCTGTGGTAAATATTGTTGGAGTGCAGGATTGCCAGGCTGTGACTTTTCGATTCTCATTTTCTCAGGTGATAGGCCCAGCAGTGGGTGTGATTGATTGACTGGTAGCACCGTGTTTCCCTTTTCAAAGCACCTTCTTTGTGTTTTCATTAGTGGCTCTTACCACGTCCCCCTTAGAATCCAGGGTACGCATTTCTCCACAATCGCTTCAGCATTTATTGTTTGCAGCATTTATGCTAATGGCCCTTCTGGCTGCTGTGAGCTGATAGGTTTTTGTAATTTGGGTTTGCATGTCTTTGAAAATTCGTAAAACTCATCATTTTTCTCCACCGTTTTCTTTTCTGTTAAAAAAAAGGAAACAATTGGGAGTACAATAGAACTCTTGAAATTGTGTTCTTGGAAGGTTGCCCTCTTTGGAAATTTTTGGTCGATTTTCCACCCCAGAATTTTTTTAGAAAGCAGGTGTCTCTTACCGAACTGCAAGTTTGGTGAATATTTAGTGACCTTTAGCAATGGGTTTAAAGCTGCTGTTGTAGGAAGTGGCCTCAAGCAGGAAGCATATCTCCATTCCCATATCTGGGTACTAGGGCAGCAGAGCCTTTCTGGAAGTCGTGTTCCTAGTTTGTAAATTACATTGGAATGTGCATGGAGAAAGCCCCATAAGTTTATGTCTCATTATTTCTTCTTGGTTTTAAAATTTTTTTTAATTGGGGTAAAACTTAGAATATTGTTTGTCCTAGGTGTACACCATCTGGTTCGTTTGTACATTATATATGTCTATTCAAGTACAGATCCTCTTCCCATGTAAAATGTTACTGAGGGTTCCGCAGACCTCCCTTGCTATATGGTTGGTCTTTTTGAGATATGGATATAATATGTGTTTGTATACATAGAGTAACACTAATCTTAATTTATCCATTCCCCCCACCTTTCCTTTTAGATGAGCATAGTTTGTTTTCTAAGTCTGTGAGTGTCTTTCTCTGTGGAAATATGTTCCTTTGTGTCAGTTATTAGATAACGCCTATAAGTGATATCATAGAATATAGGTCTTTTGCTTTCCGACTTACCTCATGTTTTGTGATTATCTCCAGACTCATTTGTGGTGCCTGAGAGAGCAGTGGTTCATTGTTTTCCATGGCTATTATTCCATTGTGTACATGGACCACTTCTTCTTTATCCATTTACCGGTTGTTGGGCATTTTGATTGCTTCAGTGTCTTGGCTATTGTGAATAAGGCTGCACTGCAGCTTTTGCGGCCTGTGTCTTCTCGATTCTTGTCTTCTCAAGTGAGAGGTCCATTGGTGCGCCTGCTGGATTGAATGGTACCTCCATTTTTACTTTTAAACACAGCTCCTTTCTGTTCTCATTATTGGCTGTTACCCCTTTACGTCTCACCAGCAGGTAGAGGGTACACAGTTCCCTAAAACCCCTTCAGCATTTATTGTTTGTAGACTTTTTGCTCATGGTCAGTCGACTGGTGTAAGTTGAAACTTTTTGTAGATTAGATTGCATGGGTCTAACACTCCCTGAGGTTGAGCTTTTATCCATTTTCCTTTTTTTTAAAAGAGCGTGAGTAAAACTTAACTCTTCATACTCTCTTCTTGAAACATTTGCCTGTTTTGAATTGTTTTGTCCATTCCCTCCTTCAGCACAATTTTTTAGGGCAGGTGTCCTTTACAGCCCTGAGTCCTTGGGAATGTTAAGTGACCATTAGCTGTGAGTTTAAAGCTGCTCTTGCAGGAAACGGCCACAAGGTGGCAGCATTTCCCCTTTACCATATTTGGTTACTAGGGAAACAGAGCCTTAATGGAAGTGGTGTTGTAGGTTGTAAATTAGAATGGAATGTGCCAGGGAAAAGCCCTTTAAGTTTATGTCTCCTTACTTCTTGTTCATATTTGTAGTTTACTTTTTATTTTTTATCCCAGCAAATATGATTCCAATGGTTTGTTTGTTCTAGGTGTGCAAGATGTGGTTCTTTCACACATATACATGTATCTATTCTTCCTCGCATCCTTTTCCCATGTAGGTTATGACACAATGTTGAGTAGTCTTCTCCTGGTCTTCCGTACGTCTTTGGTGGTTATATATTTCACATGGTTTGTATATCTCTGTTAACCCCAATGTGGCAATGTATCCAATCCTCATCCCTTTCTATTTGGTGAACCATAAGTTTTTTAATGAATCTGTGATTGCCTTTCTCTGTGGAAATATCTTCATTGGTATCAATTTTTAAGTAACTCTTAAAAGTGATATGATAGGATATGTGTCTTTTGCTTTCTCACTTACTACACGTGGCGTGATTACGTCTAGACTCATCTATGGTGCTGCAAACGGCATTGTTTCATTTTTTTCACTAGCGAATATTCCATCTGTACATGGAGGAGTTCTTCTTTGTCCATCCATCTGTTGGTGGACTTTTCGGTTACTTCCATATCTTGGCTATTGTAATACTGTGCAGTGCAGATTTGCCTGCCTGTGTCTTTCCAATTCTCTCTTCTTAGGTTTTACGTCGAGGAGTGGGCCTGCTGGATCATATAGTAGCTCAACGTTTACCTTTTTAAGGCACCTCCATTCTGTTCTCATTCGTGGCCCTTTCCAAGTTACGTCCCCTTTGAAGTTGAGGGTATGCATTTCTCCACAACACCTTCAGCATTTATTGTTTGTAGTTTTCTTGCTGATGTTTATTCTGACAAGTGTGAGCTGATACCTCTCTGTGGTTGAATTCGAATGTGCCACATAATCTGTTGAAATTGAGCTTTAAGGCATGTCCTTTTCTATTTTTCAAGCTGTGATTACCCCTTAGTTCTTCAAAGTGTTCTCTTTAAGTATGTGTCACATTTTGAAATGTTTTGGCCTCTACCTCCCTCAAGACATTTTGAGGGCCTGTTTCATTTACAGTTCTGCAGTACTTGTTCCTATGAAGTGACCATTAGCACAGGCTTTAAAGCTGCTTTTGCAGGTAACTGCCAGAGGGCGGCAGCCTTTCTATGTCCCCCACCCTGGTAACTAGGGAAAAGCCCTTGCGGCCTGTGGTGTTTCTCGGTTATAAATTAGAGTGGAGTGTGCCCGGACAAACCCACACAAGCTGATGTCTCCTTACTTTTGTTGGATTTTTACATTTAATATTTATTTTTTATTGGAGTAATTTTCCACTGTGTACGTGGACCACTTCTACTTTGTGCATTCCTCGGTTGATGGACATTTTCATTGCTTCCAAGTGTTGGCTATGGTAAATATTGTTGGAGTGCAGGATTGCCAGGCTGTGACTTTTCGATTCTCATTTTCTCAGGTGATAGGCCCAGCAGTGGGTGTGATTGATTGACTGGTAGCACCGTGTTTCCCTTTTCAAAGCACCTTCTTTGTGTTTTCATTAGTGGCTCTTACCACGTCCCCCTTAGAATCCAGGGTACGCATTTCTCCACAATCGCTTCAGCATTTATTGTTTGCAGCATTTATGCTAATGGCCCTTCTGGCTGCTGTGAGCTGATAGGTTTTTGTAATTTGGGTTTGCATGTCTTTGAAAATTCGTAAAACTCATCATTTTTCTCCACCGTTTTCTTTTCTGTTAAAAAAAAGGAAACAATTGGGAGTACAATAGAACTCTTGAAATTGTGTTCTTGGAAGGTTGCCCTCTTTGGAAATTTTTGGTCGATTTTCCACCCCAGAATTTTTTTAGAAAGCAGGTGTCTCTTACCGAACTGCAAGTTTGGTGAATATTTAGTGACCTTTAGCAATGGGTTTAAAGCTGCTGTTGTAGGAAGTGGCCTCAAGCAGGAAGCATATCTCCATTCCCATATCTGGGTACTAGGGCAGCAGAGCCTTTCTGGAAGTCGTGTTCCTAGTTTGTAAATTACATTGGAATGTGCATGGAGAAAGCCCCATAAGTTTATGTCTCATTATTTCTTCTTGGTTTTAAAATTTTTTTTAATTGGGGTAAAACTTAGAATATTGTTTGTCCTAGGTGTACACCATCTGGTTCGTTTGTACATTATATATGTCTATTCAAGTACAGATCCTCTTCCCATGTAAAATGTTACTGAGGGTTCCGCAGACCTCCCTTGCTATATGGTTGGTCTTTTTGAGATATGGATATAATATGTGTTTGTATACATAGAGTAACACTAATCTTAATTTATCCATTCCCCCCACCTTTCCTTTTAGATGAGCATAGTTTGTTTTCTAAGTCTGTGAGTGTCTTTCTCTGTGGAAATATGTTCCTTTGTGTCAGTTATTAGATAACGCCTATAAGTGATATCATAGAATATAGGTCTTTTGCTTTCCGACTTACCTCATGTTTTGTGATTATCTCCAGACTCATTTGTGGTGCCTGAGAGAGCAGTGGTTCATTGTTTTCCATGGCTATTATTCCATTGTGTACATGGACCACTTCTTCTTTATCCATTTACCGGTTGTTGGGCATTTTGATTGCTTCAGTGTCTTGGCTATTGTGAATAAGGCTGCACTGCAGCTTTTGCGGCCTGTGTCTTCTCGATTCTTGTCTTCTCAAGTGAGAGGTCCATTGGTGCGCCTGCTGGATTGAATGGTACCTCCATTTTTACTTTTAAACACAGCTCCTTTCTGTTCTCATTATTGGCTGTTACCCCTTTACGTCTCACCAGCAGGTAGAGGGTACACAGTTCCCTAAAACCCCTTCAGCATTTATTGTTTGTAGACTTTTTGCTCATGGTCAGTCGACTGGTGTAAGTTGAAACTTTTTGTAGATTAGATTGCATGGGTCTAACACTCCCTGAGGTTGAGCTTTTATCCATTTTCCTTTTTTTTAAAAGAGCGTGAGTAAAACTTAACTCTTCATACTCTCTTCTTGAAACATTTGCCTGTTTTGAATTGTTTTGTCCATTCCCTCCTTCAGCACAATGTTTTAGGGCAGGTGTCCTTTACAGCCCTGAGTCCTTGGGAATGTTAAGTGACCATTAGCTGTGAGTTTAAAGCTGCTCTTGCAGGAAACGGCCACAAGGTGGCAGCATTTCCCCTTTACCATATTTGGTTACTAGGGAAACAGAGCCTTAATGGAAGTGGTGTTGTAGGTTGTAAATTAGAATGGAATGTGCCAGGGAAAAGCCCTTTAAGTTTATGTCTCCTTACTTCTTGTTCATATTTGTAGTTTACTTTTTATTTTTTATCCCAGCAAATATGATTACAATGGTTTGTTTGTTCTAGGTGTGCAAGATGTGGTTCTTTCACACATATACATGTATCTATTCTTCCTCGCATCCTTTTCCCATGTAGGTTATGACACAATGTTGAGTAGTCTTCTCCTGGTCTTCCGTACGTCTTTGGTGGTTATATATTTCACATGGTTTGTATATCTCTGTTAACCCCAATGTGGCAATGTATCCAATCCTCATCCCTTTCTATTTGGTGAACCATAAGTTTTTTAATGAATCTGTGATTGCCTTTCTCTGTGGAAATATCTTCATTGGTATCAATTTTTAAGTAACTCTTAAAAGTGATATGATAGGATATGTGTCTTTTGCTTTCTCACTTACTACACATGGCGTGATTACGTCTAGACTCATCTATGGTGCTGCAAACGGCATTGTTTCATTTTTTTCACTAGCGAATATTCCATCTGTACATGGAGGAGTTCTTCTTTGTCCATCCATCTGTTGGTGGACTTTTTGGTTACTTCCATATCTTGGCTATTGTAATACTGTGCAGTGCAGATTTGCCTGCCTGTGTCTTTCCAATTCTCTCTTCTTAGGTTTTACGTCGAGGAGTGGGCCTGCTGGATCATATAGTAGCTCAACGTTTACCTTTTTAAGGCACCTCCATTCTGTTCTCATTCGTGGCCCTTTCCAAGTTACGTCCCCTTTGAAGTTGAGGGTATGCATTTCTCCACAACACCTTCAGCATTTATTGTTTGTAGTTTTCTTGCTGATGTTTATTCTGACAAGTGTGAGCTGATACCTCTCTGTGGTTGAATTCGAATGTGCCACATAATCTGTTGAAATTGAGCTTTAAGGCATGTCCTTTTCTATTTTTCAAGCTGTGATTACCCCTTAGTTCTTCAAAGTGTTCTCTTTAAGTATGTGTCACATTTTGAAATGTTTTGGCCTCTACCTCCCTCAAGACATTTTGAGGGCCTGTTTCATTTACAGTTCTGCAGTACTTGTTCCTATGAAGTGACCATTAGCACAGGCTTTAAAGCTGCTTTTGCAGGTAACTGCCAGAGGGCGGCAGCCTTTCTATGTCCCCCACCCTGGTAACTAGGGAAAAGCCCTTGCGGCCTGTGGTGTTTCTCGGTTATAAATTAGAGTGGAGTGTGCCCGGACAAACCCACACAAGCTGATGTCTCCTTACTTTTGTTGGATTTTTACATTTAATTTTTATTTTTTATTGGAGTAATTTTCCACTGTGTACGTGGACCACTTCTACTTTGTGCATTCCTCGGTTGATGGACATTTTCATTGCTTCCAAGTGTTGGCTATGGTAAATATTGTTGGAGTGCAGGATTGCCAGGCTGTGACTTTTCGATTCTCATTTTCTCAGGTGATAGGCCCAGCAGTGGGTGTGATTGATTGACTGGTAGCACCGTGTTTCCCTTTTCAAAGCACCTTCTTTGTGTTTTCATTAGTGGCTCTTACCACGTCCCCCTTAGAATCCAGGGTACGCATTTCTCCACAATCGCTTCAGCATTTATTGTTTGCAGCATTTATGCTAATGGCCCTTCTGGCTGCTGTGAGCTGATAGGTTTTTGTAATTTGGGTTTGCATGTCTTTGAAAATTCGTAAAACTCATCATTTTTCTCCACCGTTTTCTTTTCTGTTAAAAAAAAGGAAACAATTGGGAGTACAATAGAACTCTTGAAATTGTGTTCTTGGAAGGTTGCCCTCTTTGGAAATTTTTGGTCGATTTTCCACCCCAGAATTTTTTTAGAAAGCAGGTGTCTCTTACCGAACTGCAAGTTTGGTGAATATTTAGTGACCTTTAGCAATGGGTTTAAAGCTGCTGTTGTAGGAAGTGGCCTCAAGCAGGAAGCATATCTCCATTCCCATATCTGGGTACTAGGGCAGCAGAGCCTTTCTGGAAGTCGTGTTCCTAGTTTGTAAATTACATTGGAATGTGCATGGAGAAAGCCCCATAAGTTTATGTCTCATTATTTCTTCTTGGTTTTAAATTTTTTTTTAATTGGGGTAAAACTTAGAATATTGTTTGTCCTAGGTGTACACCATCTGGTTCGTTTGTACATTATATATGTCTATTCAAGTACAGATACTCTTCCCATGTAAAATGTTACTGAGGGTTCCGCAGACCTCCCTTGCTATATGGTTGGTCTTTTTGAGATATGGATATAATATGTGTTTGTATACATAGAGTAACACTAATCTTAATTTATCCATTCCCCCCACCTTTCCTTTTAGATGAGCATAGTTTGTTTTCTAAGTCTGTGAGTGTCTTTCTCTGTGGAAATATGTTCCTTTGTGTCAGTTATTAGATAACGCCTATAAGTGATATCATAGAATATAGGTCTTTTGCTTTCCGACTTACCTCGTTTCGTGATTATCTCCAGACTCATTTGTGGTGCCTCAGAGAGCAGTGGTTCATTGTTTTCCATGGCTATTATTCCATTGTGTACATGGACCACTTCTTCTTTATCCATTTACCGGTTGTTGGGCATTTTGATTGCTTCAGTGTCTTGGCTATTGTGAATAAGGCTGCACTGCAGCTTTTGCGGCCTGTGTCTTCTCGATTCTTGTCTTCTCAAGTGAGAGGTCCATTGGTGCGCCTGCTGGATTGAATGGTACCTCCATTTTTACTTTTAAACACAGCTCCTTTCTGTTCTCATTATTGGCTGTTACCCCTTTACGTCTCACCAGCAGGTAGAGGGTACACAGTTCCCTAAAACCCCTTCAGCATTTATTGTTTGTAGACTTTTTGCTCATGGTCAGTCGACTGGTGTAAGTTGAAACTTTTTGTAGATTAGATTGCATGGGTCTAACACTCCCTGAGGTTGAGCTTTTATCCATTTTCCTTTTTTTTAAAAGAGCGTGAGTAAAACTTAACTCTTCATACTCTCTTCTTGAAACATTTGCCTGTTTTGAATTGTTTTGTCCATTCCCTCCTTCAGCACAATGTTTTAGGGCAGGTGTCCTTTACAGCCGTGAGTCCTTGGGAATGTTAAGTGACCATTAGCTGTGAGTTTAAAGCTGTTCTTGCAGGAAACGGCCACAAGGTGGCAGCATTTCCCCTTTACCATATTTGGTTACTAGGGAAACAGAGCCTTAATGGAAGTGGTGTTGTAGGTTGTAAATTAGAATGGAATGTGCCAGGGAAAAGCCCTTTAAGTTTATGTCTCCTTACTTCTTGTTCATATTTGTAGTTTACTTTTTATTTTTTATCCCAGTAAATATGATTACAATGGTTTGTTTGTTCTAGGTGTGCAAGATGTGGTTCTTTCACACATATACATGTATCTATTCTTCCTCGCATCCTTTTCCCATGTAGGTTATGACACAATGTTGAGTAGTCTTCTCCTGGTCTTCCGTACGTCTTTGGTGGTTATATATTTCACATGGTTTGTATATCTCTGTTAACCCCAATGTGGCAATGTATCCAATCCTCATCCCTTTCTATTTGGTGAACCATAAGTTTTTTAATGAATCTGTGATTGCCTTTCTCTGTGGAAATATCTTCATTGGTATCAATTTTTAAGTAACTCTTAAAAGTGATATGATAGGATATGTGTCTTTTGCTTTCTCACTTACTACACGTGGCGTGATTACGTCTAGACTCATCTATGGTGCTGCAAACGGCATTGTTTCATTTTTTTCACTAGCGAATATTCCATCTGTACATGGAGGAGTTCTTCTTTGTCCATCCATCTGTTGGTGGACTTTTCGGTTACTTCCATATCTTGGCTATTGTAATACTGTGCAGTGCAGATTTGCCTGCCTGTGTCTTTCCAATTCTCTCTTCTTAGGTTTTACGTCGAGGAGTGGGCCTGCTGGATCATATAGTAGCTCAACGTTTACCTTTTTAAGGCACCTCCATTCTGTTCTCATTCGTGGCCCTTTCCAAGTTACGTCCCCTTTGAAGTTGAGGGTATGCATTTCTCCACAACACCTTCAGCATTTATTGTTTGTAGTTTTCTTGCTGATGTTTATTCTGACAAGTGTGAGCTGATACCTCTCTGTGGTTGAATTCGAATGTGCCACATAATCTGTTGAAATTGAGCTTTAAGGCATGTCCTTTTCTATTTTTCAAGCTGTGATTACCCCTTAGTTCTTCAAAGTGTTCTCTTTAAGTATGTGTCACATTTTGAAATGTTTTGGCCTCTACCTCCCTCAAGACATTTTGAGGGCCTGTTTCATTTACAGTTCTGCAGTACTTGTTCCTATGAAGTGACCATTAGCACAGGCTTTAAAGCTGCTTTTGCAGGTAACTGCCAGAGGGCGGCAGCCTTTCTATGTCCCCCACCCTGGTAACTAGGGAAAAGCCCTTGCGGCCTGTGGTGTTTCTCGGTTATAAATTAGAGTGGAGTGTGCCCGGACAAACCCACACAAGCTGATGTCTCCTTACTTTTGTTGGATTTTTACATTTAATTTTTATTTTTTATTGGAGTAATTTTCCACTGTGTACGTGGACCACTTCTACTTTGTGCATTCCTCGGTTGATGGACATTTTCATTGCTTCCAAGTGTTGGCTATGGTAAATATTGTTGGAGTGCAGGATTGCCAGGCTGTGACTTTTCGATTCTCATTTTCTCAGGTGATAGGCCCAGCAGTGGGTGTGATTGATTGACTGGTAGCACCGTGTTTCCCTTTTCAAAGCACCTTCTTTGTGTTTTCATTAGTGGCTCTTACCACGTCCCCCTTAGAATCCAGGGTACGCATTTCTCCACAATCGCTTCAGCATTTATTGTTTGCAGCATTTATGCTAATGGCCCTTCTGGCTGCTGTGAGCTGATAGGTTTTTGTAATTTGGGTTTGCATGTCTTTGAAAATTCGTAAAACTCATCATTTTTCTCCACCGTTTTCTTTTCTGTTAAAAAAAAGGAAACAATTGGGAGTACAATAGAACTCTTGAAATTGTGTTCTTGGAAGGTTGCCCTCTTTGGAAATTTTTGGTCGATTTTCCACCCCAGAATTTTTTTAGAAAGCAGGTGTCTCTTACCGAACTGCAAGTTTGGTGAATATTTAGTGACCTTTAGCAATGGGTTTAAAGCTGCTGTTGTAGGAAGTGGCCTCAAGCAGGAAGCATATCTCCATTCCCATATCTGGGTACTAGGGCAGCAGAGCCTTTCTGGAAGTCGTGTTCCTAGTTTGTAAATTACATTGGAATGTGCATGGAGAAAGCCCCATAAGTTTATGTCTCATTATTTCTTCTTGGTTTTAAATTTTTTTTTAATTGGGGTAAAACTTAGAATATTGTTTGTCCTAGGTGTACACCATCTGGTTCGTTTGTACATTATATATGTCTATTCAAGTACAGATACTCTTCCCATGTAAAATGTTACTGAGGGTTCCGCAGACCTCCCTTGCTATATGGTTGGTCTTTTTGAGATATGGATATAATATGTGTTTGTATACATAGAGTAACACTAATCTTAATTTATCCATTCCCCCCACCTTTCCTTTTAGATGAGCATAGTTTGTTTTCTAAGTCTGTGAGTGTCTTTCTCTGTGGAAATATGTTCCTTTGTGTCAGTTATTAGATAACGCCTATAAGTGATATCATAGAATATAGGTCTTTTGCTTTCCGACTTACCTCGTTTCGTGATTATCTCCAGACTCATTTGTGGTGCCTCAGAGAGCAGTGGTTCATTGTTTTCCATGGCTATTATTCCATTGTGTACATGGACCACTTCTTCTTTATCCATTTACCGGTTGTTGGGCATTTTGATTGCTTCAGTGTCTTGGCTATTGTGAATAAGGCTGCACTGCAGCTTTTGCGGCCTGTGTCTTCTCGATTCTTGTCTTCTCAAGTGAGAGGTCCATTGGTGCGCCTGCTGGATTGAATGGTACCTCCATTTTTACTTTTAAACACAGCTCCTTTCTGTTCTCATTATTGGCTGTTACCCCTTTACGTCTCACCAGCAGGTAGAGGGTACACAGTTCCCTAAAACCCCTTCAGCATTTATTGTTTGTAGACTTTTTGCTCATGGTCAGTCGACTGGTGTAAGTTGAAACTTTTTGTAGATTAGATTGCATGGGTCTAACACTCCCTGAGGTTGAGCTTTTATCCATTTTCCTTTTTTTTAAAAGAGCGTGAGTAAAACTTAACTCTTCATACTCTCTTCTTGAAACATTTGCCTGTTTTGAATTGTTTTGTCCATTCCCTCCTTCAGCACAATGTTTTAGGGCAGGTGTCCTTTACAGCCGTGAGTCCTTGGGAATGTTAAGTGACCATTAGCTGTGAGTTTAAAGCTGTTCTTGCAGGAAACGGCCACAAGGTGGCAGCATTTCCCCTTTACCATATTTGGTTACTAGGGAAACAGAGCCTTAATGGAAGTGGTGTTGTAGGTTGTAAATTAGAATGGAATGTGCCAGGGAAAAGCCCTTTAAGTTTATGTCTCCTTACTTCTTGTTCATATTTGTAGTTTACTTTTTATTTTTTATCCCAGTAAATATGATTACAATGGTTTGTTTGTTCTAGGTGTGCAAGATGTGGTTCTTTCACACATATACATGTATCTATTCTTCCTCGCATCCTTTTCCCATGTAGGTTATGACACAATGTTGAGTAGTCTTCTCCTGGTCTTCCGTACGTCTTTGGTGGTTATATATTTCACATGGTTTGTATATCTCTGTTAACCCCAATGTGGCAATGTATCCAATCCTCATCCCTTTCTATTTGGTGAACCATAAGTTTTTTAATGAATCTGTGATTGCCTTTCTCTGTGGAAATATCTTCATTGGTATCAATTTTTAAGTAACTCTTAAAAGTGATATGATAGGATATGTGTCTTTTGCTTTCTCACTTACTACACGTGGCGTGATTACGTCTAGACTCATCTATGGTGCTGCAAACGGCATTGTTTCATTTTTTTCACTAGCGAATATTCCATCTGTACATGGAGGAGTTCTTCTTTGTCCATCCATCTGTTGGTGGACTTTTCGGTTACTTCCATATCTTGGCTATTGTAATACTGTGCAGTGCAGATTTGCCTGCCTGTGTCTTTCCAATTCTCTCTTCTTAGGTTTTACGTCGAGGAGTGGGCCTGCTGGATCATATAGTAGCTCAACGTTTACCTTTTTAAGGCACCTCCATTCTGTTCTCATTCGTGGCCCTTTCCAAGTTACGTCCCCTTTGAAGTTGAGGGTATGCATTTCTCCACAACACCTTCAGCATTTATTGTTTGTAGTTTTCTTGCTGATGTTTATTCTGACAAGTGTGAGCTGATACCTCTCTGTGGTTGAATTCGAATGTGCCACATAATCTGTTGAAATTGAGCTTTAAGGCATGTCCTTTTCTATTTTTCAAGCTGTGATTACCCCTTAGTTCTTCAAAGTGTTCTCTTTAAGTATGTGTCACATTTTGAAATGTTTTGGCCTCTACCTCCCTCAAGACATTTTGAGGGCCTGTTTCATTTACAGTTCTGCAGTACTTGTTCCTATGAAGTGACCATTAGCACAGGCTTTAAAGCTGCTTTTGCAGGTAACTGCCAGAGGGCGGCAGCCTTTCTATGTCCCCCACCCTGGTAACTAGGGAAAAGCCCTTGCGGCCTGTGGTGTTTCTCGGTTATAAATTAGAGTGGAGTGTGCCCGGACAAACCCACACAAGCTGATGTCTCCTTACTTTTGTTGGATTTTTACATTTAATTTTTATTTTTTATTGGAGTAATTTTCCACTGTGTACGTGGACCACTTCTACTTTGTGCATTCCTCGGTTGATGGACATTTTCATTGCTTCCAAGTGTTGGCTATGGTAAATATTGTTGGAGTGCAGGATTGCCAGGCTGTGACTTTTCGATTCTCATTTTCTCAGGTGATAGGCCCAGCAGTGGGTGTGATTGATTGACTGGTAGCACCGTGTTTCCCTTTTCAAAGCACCTTCTTTGTGTTTTCATTAGTGGCTCTTACCACGTCCCCCTTAGAATCCAGGGTACGCATTTCTCCACAATCGCTTCAGCATTTATTGTTTGCAGCATTTATGCTAATGGCCCTTCTGGCTGCTGTGAGCTGATAGGTTTTTGTAATTTGGGTTTCCATGTCTTTGAAAATTCGTAAAACTCATCATTTTTCTCCACCGTTTACTTTTCTGTTAAAAAAAAGGAAACAATTGGGAGTACAATAGAACTCTTGAAATTGTGTTCTTGGAAGGTTGCCCTCTTTGGAAATTTTTGGTCGATTTTCCACCCCAGAATTTTTTTAGAAAGCAGGTGTCTCTTACCGAACTGCAAGTTTGGTGAATATTTAGTGACCTTTAGCAATGGGTTTAAAGCTGCTGTTGTAGGAAGTGGCCTCAAGCAGGAAGCATATCTCCATTCCCATATCTGGGTACTAGGGCAGCAGAGCCTTTCTGGAAGTCGTGTTCCTAGTTTGTAAATTACATTGGAATGTGCATGGAGAAAGCCCCATAAGTTTATGTCTCATTATTTCTTCTTGGTTTTAAAATTTTTTTTAATTGGGGTAAAACTTAGAATATTGTTTGTCCTAGGTGTACACCATCTGGTTCGTTTGTACATTATATATGTCTATTCAAGTACAGATCCTCTTCCCATGTAAAATGTTACTGAGGGTTCCGCAGACCTCCCTTGCTATATGGTTGGTCTTTTTGAGATATGGATATAATATGTGTTTGTATACATAGAGTAACACTAATCTTAATTTATCCATTCCCCCCACCTTTCCTTTTAGATGAGCATAGTTTGTTTTCTAAGTCTGTGAGTGTCTTTCTCTGTGGAAATATGTTCCTTTGTGTCAGTTATTAGATAACGCCTATAAGTGATATCATAGAATATAGGTCTTTTGCTTTCCGACTTACCTCGTTTCGTGATTATCTCCAGACTCATTTGTGGTGCCTCAGAGAGCAGTGGTTCATTGTTTTCCATGGCTATTATTCCATTGTGTACATGGACCACTTCTTCTTTATCCATTTACCGGTTGTTGGGCATTTTGATTGCTTCACTGTCTTGGCTATTGTGAATAAGGCTGCACTGCAGCTTTTGCGGCCTGTGTCTTCTCGATTCTTGTCTTCTCAAGTGAGAGGTCCATTGGTGCGCCTGCTGGATTGAATGGTACCTCCATTTTTACTTTTAAACACAGCTCCTTTCTGTTCTCATTATTGGCTGTTACCCCTTTACGTCTCACCAGCAGGTAGAGGGTACACAGTTCCCTAAAACCCCTTCAGCATTTATTGTTTGTAGACTTTTTGCTCATGGTCAGTCGACTGGTGTAAGTTGAAACTTTTTGTAGATTAGATTGCATGGGTCTAACACTCCCTGAGGTTGAGCTTTTATCCATTTTCCTTTTTTTTAAAAGAGCGTGAGTAAAACTTAACTCTTCATACTCTCTTCTTGAAACATTTGCCTGTTTTGAATTGTTTTGTCCATTCCCTCCTTCAGCACAATGTTTTAGGGCAGGTGTCCTTTACAGCCCTGAGTCCTTGGGAATGTTAAGTGACCATTAGCTGTGATTTTAAAGCTGTTCTTGCAGGAAACGGCCACAAGGTGGCAGCATTTCCCCTTTACCATATTTGGTTACTAGGGAAACAGAGCCTTAATGGAAGTGGTGTTGTAGGTTGTAAATTAGAATGGAATGTGCCAGGGAAAAGCCCTTTATGTTTATGTCTCATTACTTCTTGTTCATATTTGTAGTTTACTTTTTATTTTTTATCCCAGCAAATATGATTACAATGGTTTGTTTGTTCTAGGTGTGCAAGATGTGGTTCTTTCCCACATATACATGTATCTATTCTTCCTCGCATCCTTTTCCCATGTAGGTTATGACACAATGTTGAGTAGTCTTCTCCTGGTCTTCCGTACGTCTTTGGTGGTTATATATTTCACATGGTTTGTATATCTCTGTTAACCCCAATGTGGCAATGTATCCAATCCTCATCCCTTTCTATTTGGTGAACCATAAGTTTTTTAATGAATCTGTGATTGCCTTTCTCTGTGGAAATATCTTCATTGGTATCAATTTTTAAGTAACTCTTAAAAGTGATATGATAGGATATGTGTCTTTTGCTTTCTCACTTACTACACGTGGCGTGATTACGTCTAGACTCATCTATGGTGCTGCAAACGGCATTGTTTCATTTTTTTCACTAGCGAATATTCCATCTGTACATGGAGGAGTTCTTCTTTGTCCATCCATCTGTTGGTGGACTTTTTGGTTACTTCCATATCTTGGCTATTGTAATACTGTGCAGTGCAGATTTGCCTGCCTGTGTCTTTCCAATTCTCTCTTCTTAGGTTTTACGTCGAGGAGTGGGCCTGCTGGATCATATAGTAGCTCAATGTTTACCTTTTTAAGGCACCTCCATTCTGTTCTCATTCGTGGCCCTTTCCAAGTTACGTCCCCTTTGAAGTTGAGGGTATGCATTTCTCCACAACACCTTCAGCATTTATTGTTTGTAGTTTTCTTGCTGATGTTTATTCTGACAAGTGTGAGCTGATACCTCTCTGTGGTTGAATTCGAATGTGCCACATAATCTGTTGAAATTGAGCTTTAAGGCATGTCCTTTTCTATTTTTCAAGCTGTGATTACCCCTTAGTTCTTCAAAGTGTCCTCTTTAAGTATGTGTCACATTTTGAAATGTTTTGGCCTTTACCTCCCTCAAGACATTTTGAGGGCCTGTTTCATTTACAGTTCTGCAGTACTTGTTCCTATGAAGTGACCATTAGCACAGGCTTTAAAGCTGCTTTTGCAGGTAACTGCCAGAGGGCGGCAGCCTTTCTATGTCCCCCACCCTGGTAACTAGGGAAAAGCCCTTGCGGCCTGTGGTGTTTCTCGGTTATAAATTAGAGTGGAGTGTGCCCGGACAAACCCACACAAGCTGATGTCTCCTTACTTTTGTTGGATTTTTACATTTAATTTTTATTTTTTATTGGAGTAATTTTCCACTGTGTACGTGGACCACTTCTACTTTGTGCATTCCTCGGTTGATGGACATTTTCATTGCTTCCAAGTGTTGGCTATGGTAAATATTGTTGGAGTGCAGGATTGCCAGGCTGTGACTTTTCGATTCTCATTTTCTCAGGTGATAGGCCCAGCAGTGGGTGTGATTGATTGACTGGTAGCACCGTGTTTCCCTTTTCAAAGCACCTTCTTTGTGTTTTCATTAGTGGCTCTTACCACGTCCCCCTTAGAATCCAGGGTACGCATTTCTCCACAATCGCTTCAGCATTTATTGTTTGCAGCATTTATGCTAATGGCCCTTCTGGCTGCTGTGAGCTGATAGGTTTTTGTAATTTGGGTTTGCATGTCTTTGAAAATTCGTAAAACTCATCATTTTTCTCCACCGTTTTCTTTTCTGTTAAAAAAAGGAAACAATTGGGAGTACAATAGAACTCTTGAAATTGTGTTCTTGGAAGGTTGCCCTCTTTGGAAATTTTTGGTCGATTTTCCACCCCAGAATTTTTTTAGAAAGCAGGTGTCTCTTACCGAACTGCAAGTTTGGTGAATATTTAGTGACCTTTAGCAATGGGTTTAAAGCTGCTGTTGTAGGAAGTGGCCTCAAGCAGGAAGCATATCTCCATTCCCATATCTGGGTACTAGGGCAGCAGAGCCTTTCTGGAAGTCGTGTTCCTAGTTTGTAAATTACATTGGAATGTGCATGGAGAAAGCCCCATAAGTTTATGTCTCATTATTTTTTCTTGGTTTTAAAATTTTTTTTAATTGGGGTAAAACTTAGAATATTGTTTGTCCTAGGTGTACACCATCTGGTTCGTTTGTACATTATATATGTCTATTCAAGTACAGATACTCTTCCCATGTAAAATGTTACTGAGGGTTCCGCAGACCTCCCTTGCTATATGGTTGGTCTTTTTGAGATATGGATATAATATGTGTTTGTATACATAGAGTAACACTAATCTTAATTTATCCATTCCCCCCACCTTTCCTTTTAGATGAGCATAGTTTGTTTTCTAAGTCTGTGAGTGTCTTTCTCTGTGGAAATATGTTCCTTTGTGTCAGTTATTAGATAACGCCTATAAGTGATATCATAGAATATAGGTCTTTTGCTTTCCGACTTACCTCGTTTCGTGATTATCTCCAGACTCATTTGTGGTGCCTCAGAGAGCAGTGGTTCATTGTTTTCCATGGCTATTATTCCATTGTGTACATGGACCACTTCTTCTTTATCCATTTACCGGTTGTTGGGCATTTTGATTGCTTCACTGTCTTGGCTATTGTGAATAAGGCTGCACTGCAGCTTTTGCGGCCTGTGTCTTCTCGATTCTTGTCTTCTCAAGTGAGAGGTCCATTGGTGCGCCTGCTGGATTGAATGGTACCTCCATTTTTACTTTTAAACACAGCTCCTTTCTGTTCTCATTATTGGCTGTTACCCCTTTACGTCTCACCAGCAGGTAGAGGGTACACAGTTCCCTAAAACCCCTTCAGCATTTATTGTTTGTAGACTTTTTGCTCATGGTCAGTCGACTGGTGTAAGTTGAAACTTTTTGTAGATTAGATTGCATGGGTCTAACACTCCCTGAGGTTGAGCTTTTATCCATTTTCCTTTTTTTTAAAAGAGCGTGAGTAAAACTTAACTCTTCATACTCTCTTCTTGAAACATTTGCCTGTTTTGAATTGTTTTGTCCATTCCCTCCTTCAGCACAATTTTTTAGGGCAGGTGTCCTTTACAGCCCTGAGTCCTTGGGAATGTTAAGTGACCATTAGCTGTGAGTTTAAAGCTGCTCTTGCAGGAAACGGCCACAAGGTGGCAGCATTTCCCCTTTACCATATTTGGTTACTAGGGAAACAGAGCCTTAATGGAAGTGGTGTTGTAGGTTGTAAATTAGAATGGAATGTGCCAGGGAAAAGCCCTTTAAGTTTATGTCTCCTTACTTCTTGTTCATATTTGTAGTTTACTTTTTATTTTTTATCCCAGCAAATATGATTACAATGGTTTGTTTGTTCTAGGTGTGCAAGATGTGGTTCTTTCACACATATACATGTATCTATTCTTCCTCGCATCCTTTTCCCATGTAGGTTATGACACAATGTTGAGTAGTCTTCTCCTGGTCTTCCGTACGTCTTTGGTGGTTATATATTTCACATGGTTTGTATATCTCTGTTAACCCCAATGTGGCAATGTATCCAATCCTCATCCCTTTCTATTTGGTGAACCATAAGTTTTTTAATGAATCTGTGATTGCCTTTCTCTGTGGAAATATCTTCATTGGTATCAATTTTTAAGTAACTCTTAAAAGTGATATGATAGGATATGTGTCTTTTGCTTTCTCACTTACTACACGTGGCGTGATTACGTCTAGACTCATCTATGGTGCTGCAAACGGCATTGTTTCATTTTTTTCACTAGCGAATATTCCATCTGTACATGGAGGAGTTCTTCTTTGTCCATCCATCTGTTGGTGGACTTTTTGGTTACTTCCATATCTTGGCTATTGTAATACTGTGCAGTGCAGATTTGCCTGCCTGTGTCTTTCCAATTCTCTCTTCTTAGGTTTTACGTCGAGGAGTGGGCCTGCTGGATCATATAGTAGCTCAACGTTTACCTTTTTAAGGCACCTCCATTCTGTTCTCATTCGTGGCCCTTTCCAAGTTACGTCCCCTTTGAAGTTGAGGGTATGCATTTCTCCACAACACCTTCAGCATTTATTGTTTGTAGTTTTCTTGCTGATGTTTATACTGACAAGTGTGAGCTGATACCTCTCTGTGGTTGAATTCGAATGTGCCACATAATCTGTTGAAATTGAGCTTTAAGGCATGTCCTTTTCTATTTTTCAAGCTGTGATTACCCCTTAGTTCTTCAAAGTGTTCTCTTTAAGTATGTGTCACATTTTGAAATGTTTTGGCCTCTACCTCCCTCAAGACATTTTGAGGGCCTGTTTCATTTACAGTTCTGCAGTACTTGTTCCTATGAAGTGACCATTAGCACAGGCTTTAAAGCTGCTTTTGCAGGTAACTGCCAGAGGGCGGCAGCCTTTCTATGTCCCCCACCCTGGTAACTAGGGAAAAGCCCTTGCGGCCTGTGGTGTTTCTCGGTTATAAATTAGAGTGGAGTGTGCCCGGACAAACCCACACAAGCTGATGTCTCCTTACTTTTGTTGGATTTTTACATTTAATTTTTATTTTTTATTGGAGTAATTTTCCACTGTGTACGTGGACCACTTCTACTTTGTGCATTCCTCGGTTGATGGACATTTTCATTGCTTCCAAGTGTTGGCTATGGTAAATATTGTTGGAGTGCAGGATTGCCAGGCTGTGACTTTTCGATTCTCATTTTCTCAGGTGATAGGCCCAGCAGTGGGTGTGATTGATTGACTGGTAGCACCGTGTTTCCCTTTTCAAAGCACCTTCTTTGTGTTTTCATTAGTGGCTCTTACCACGTCCCCCTTAGAATCCAGGGTACGCATTTCTCCACAATCGCTTCAGCATTTATTGTTTGCAGCATTTATGCTAATGGCCCTTCTGGCTGCTGTGAGCTGATAGGTTTTTGTAATTTGGGTTTGCATGTCTTTGAAAATTCGTAAAACTCATCATTTTTCTCCACCGTTTTCTTTTCTGTTAAAAAAAAGGAAACAATTGGGAGTACAATAGAACTCTTGAAATTGTGTTCTTGGAAGGTTGCCCTCTTTGGAAATTTTTGGTCGATTTTCCACCCCAGAATTTTTTTAGAAAGCAGGTGTCTCTTACCGAACTGCAAGTTTGGTGAATATTTAGTGACCTTTAGCAATGGGTTTAAAGCTGCTGTTGTAGGAAGTGGCCTCAAGCAGGAAGCATATCTCCATTCCCATATCTGGGTACTAGGGCAGCAGAGCCTTTCTGGAAGTCGTGTTCCTAGTTTGTAAATTACATTGGAATGTGCATGGAGAAAGCCCCATAAGTTTATGTCTCATTATTTCTTCTTGGTTTTAAAATTTTTTTTAATTGGGGTAAAACTTAGAATATTGTTTGTCCTAGGTGTACACCATCTGGTTCGTTTGTACATTATATATGTCTATTCAAGTACAGATCCTCTTCCCATGTAAAATGTTACTGAGGGTTCCGCAGACCTCCCTTGCTATATGGTTGGTCTTTTTGAGATATGGATATAATATGTGTTTGTATACATAGAGTAACACTAATCTTAATTTATCCATTCCCCCCACCTTTCCTTTTAGATGAGCATAGTTTGTTTTCTAAGTCTGTGAGTGTCTTTCTCTGTGGAAATATGTTCCTTTGTGTCAGTTATTAGATAACGCCTATAAGTGATATCATAGAATATAGGTCTTTTGCTTTCCGACTTACCTCATGTTTTGTGATTATCTCCAGACTCATTTGTGGTGCCTGAGAGAGCAGTGGTTCATTGTTTTCCATGGCTATTATTCCATTGTGTACATGGACCACTTCTTCTTTATCCATTTACCGGTTGTTGGGCATTTTGATTGCTTCAGTGTCTTGGCTATTGTGAATAAGGCTGCACTGCAGCTTTTGCGGCCTGTGTCTTCTCGATTCTTGTCTTCTCAAGTGAGAGGTCCATTGGTGCGCCTGCTGGATTGAATGGTACCTCCATTTTTACTTTTAAACACAGCTCCTTTCTGTTCTCATTATTGGCTGTTACCCCTTTACGTCTCACCAGCAGGTAGAGGGTACACAGTTCCCTAAAACCCCTTCAGCATTTATTGTTTGTAGACTTTTTGCTCATGGTCAGTCGACTGGTGTAAGTTGAAACTTTTTGTAGATTAGATTGCATGGGTCTAACACTCCCTGAGGTTGAGCTTTTATCCATTTTCCTTTTTTTTAAAAGAGCGTGAGTAAAACTTAACTCTTCATACTCTCTTCTTGAAACATTTGCCTGTTTTGAATTGTTTTGTCCATTCCCTCCTTCAGCACAATGTTTTAGGGCAGGTGTCCTTTACAGCCCTGAGTCCTTGGGAATGTTAAGTGACCATTAGCTGTGAGTTTAAAGCTGTTCTTGCAGGAAACGGCCACAAGGTGGCAGCATTTCCCCTTTACCATATTTGGTTACTAGGGAAACAGAGCCTTAATGGAAGTGGTGTTGTAGGTTGTAAATTAGAATGGAATGTGCCAGGGAAAAGCCCTTTAAGTTTATGTCTCCTTACTTCTTGTTCATATTTGTAGTTTACTTTTTATTTTTTATCCCAGTAAATATGATTACAATGGTTTGTTTGTTCTAGGTGTGCAAGATGTGGTTCTTTCACACATATACATGTATCTATTCTTCCTCGCATCCTTTTCCCATGTAGGTTATGACACAATGTTGAGTAGTCTTCTCCTGGTCTTCCGTACGTCTTTGGTGGTTATATATTTCACATGGTTTGTATATCTCTGTTAACCCCAATGTGGCAATGTATCCAATCCTCATCCCTTTCTATTTGGTGAACCATAAGTTTTTTAATGAATCTGTGATTGCCTTTCTCTGTGGAAATATCTTCATTGGTATCAATTTTTAAGTAACTCTTAAAAGTGATATGATAGGATATGTGTCTTTTGCTTTCTCCCTTACTACACGTGGCGTGATTACGTCTAGACTCATCTATGGTGCTGCAAACGGCATTGTTTCATTTTTTTCACTAGCGAATATTCCATCTGTACATGGAGGAGTTCTTCTTTGTCCATCCATCTGTTGGTGGACTTTTCGGTTACTTCCATATCTTGGCTATTGTAATACTGTGCAGTGCAGATTTGCCTGCCTGTGTCTTTCCAATTCTCTCTTCTTAGGTTTTACGTCGAGGAGTGGGCCTGCTGGATCATATAGTAGCTCAACGTTTACCTTTTTAAGGCACCTCCATTCTGTTCTCATTCGTGGCCCTTTCCAAGTTACGTCCCCTTTGAAGTTGAGGGTATGCATTTCTCCACAACACCTTCAGCATTTATTGTTTGTAGTTTTCTTGCTGATGTTTATTCTGACAAGTGTGAGCTGATACCTCTCTGTGGTTGAATTCGAATGTGCCACATAATCTGTTGAAATTGAGCTTTAAGGCATGTCCTTTTCTATTTTTCAAGCTGTGATTACCCCTTAGTTCTTCAAAGTGTCCTCTTTAAGTATGTGTCACATTTTGAAATGTTTTGGCCTTTACCTCCCTCAAGACATTTTGAGGGCCTGTTTCATTTACAGTTCTGCAGTACTTGTTCCTATGAAGTGACCATTAGCACAGGCTTTAAAGCTGCTTTTGCAGGTAACTGCCAGAGGGCGGCAGCCTTTCTATGTCCCCCACCCTGGTAACTAGGGAAAAGCCCTTGCGGCCTGTGGTGTTTCTCGGTTATAAATTAGAGTGGAGTGTGCCCGGACAAACCCACACAAGCTGATGTCTCCTTACTTTTGTTGGATTTTTACATTTAATTTTTATTTTTTATTGGAGTAATTTTCCACTGTGTACGTGGACCACTTCTACTTTGTGCATTCCTCGGTTGATGGACATTTTCATTGCTTCCAAGTGTTGGCTATGGTAAATATTGTTGGAGTGCAGGATTGCCAGGCTGTGACTTTTCGATTCTCATTTTCTCAGGTGATAGGCCCAGCAGTGGGTGTGATTGATTGACTGGTAGCACCGTGTTTCCCTTTTCAAAGCACCTTCTTTGTGTTTTCATTAGTGGCTCTTACCACGTCCCCCTTAGAATCCAGGGTACGCATTTCTCCACAATCGCTTCAGCATTTATTGTTTGCAGCATTTATGCTAATGGCCCTTCTGGCTGCTGTGAGCTGATAGGTTTTTGTAATTTGGGTTTGCATGTCTTTGAAAATTCGTAAAACTCATCATTCTTCTCCACCGTTTTCTTTTCTGTTAAAAAAAAAGGAAACAATTGGGAGTACAATAGAACTCTTGAAATTGTGTTCTTGGAAGGTTGCCCTCTTTGGAAATTTTTGGTCGATTTTCCACCCCAGAATTTTTTTAGAAAGCAGGTGTCTCTTACCGAACTGCAAGTTTGGTGAATATTTAGTGACCTTTAGCAATGGGTTTAAAGCTGCTGTTGTAGGAAGTGGCCTCAAGCAGGAAGCATATCTCCATTCCCATATCTGGGTACTAGGGCAGCAGAGCCTTTCTGGAAGTCGTGTTCCTAGTTTGTAAATTACATTGGAATGTGCATGGAGAAAGCCCCATAAGTTTATGTCTCATTATTTCTTCTTGGTTTTAAAATTTTTTTTAATTGGGGTAAAACTTAGAATATTGTTTGTCCTAGGTGTACACCATCTGGTTCGTTTGTACATTATATATGTCTATTCAAGTACAGATACTCTTCCCATGTAAAATGTTACTGAGGGTTCCGCAGACCTCCCTTGCTATATGGTTGGTCTTTTTGAGATATGGATATAATATGTGTTTGTATACATAGAGTAACACTAATCTTAATTTATCCATTCCCCCCACCTTTCCTTTTAGATTAGCATAGTTTGTTTTCTAAGTCTGTGAGTGTCTTTCTCTGTGGAAATATGTTCCTTTGTGTCAGTTATTAGATAACGCCTATAAGTGATATCATAGAATATAGGTCTTTTGCTTTCCGACTTACCTCATGTTTTGTGATTATCTCCAGACTCATTTGTGGTGCCTGAGAGAGCAGTGGTTCATTGTTTTCCATGGCTATTATTCCATTGTGTACATGGACCACTTCTTCTTTATCCATTTACCGGTTGTTGGGCATTTTGATTGCTTCAGTGTCTTGGCTATTGTGAATAAGGCTGCACTGCAGCTTTTGCGGCCTGTGTCTTCTCGATTCTTGTCTTCTCAAGTGAGAGGTCCATTGGTGCGCCTGCTGGATTGAATGGTACCTCCATTTTTACTTTTAAACACAGCTCCTTTCTGTTCTCATTATTGGCTGTTACCCCTTTACGTCTCACCAGCAGGTAGAGGGTACACAGTTCCCTAAAACCCCTTCAGCATTTATTGTTTGTAGACTTTTTGCTCATGGTCAGTCGACTGGTGTAAGTTGAAACTTTTTGTAGATTAGATTGCATGGGTCTAACACTCCCTGAGGTTGAGCTTTTATCCATTTTCCTTTTTTTTAAAAGAGCGTGAGTAAAACTTAACTCTTCATACTCTCTTCTTGAAACATTTGCCTGTTTTGAATTGTTTTGTCCATTCCCTCCTTCAGCACAATGTTTTAGGGCAGGTGTCCTTTACAGCCCTGAGTCCTTGGGAATGTTAAGTGACCATTAGCTGTGAGTTTAAAGCTGTTCTTGCAGGAAACGGCCACAAGGTGGCAGCATTTCCCCTTTACCATATTTGGTTACTAGGGAAACAGAGCCTTAATGGAAGTGGTGTTGTAGGTTGTAAATTAGAATGGAATGTGCCAGGGAAAAGCCCTTTAAGTTTATGTCTCCTTACTTCTTGTTCATATTTGTAGTTTACTTTTTATTTTTTATCCCAGTAAATATGATTACAATGGTTTGTTTGTTCTAGGTGTGCAAGATGTGGTTCTTTCACACATATACATGTATCTATTCTTCCTCGCATCCTTTTCCCATGTAGGTTATGACACAATGTTGAGTAGTCTTCTCCTGGTCTTCCGTACGTCTTTGGTGGTTATATATTTCACATGGTTTGTATATCTCTGTTAACCCCAATGTGGCAATGTATCCAATCCTCATCCCTTTCTATTTGGTGAACCATAAGTTTTTTAATGAATCTGTGATTGCCTTTCTCTGTGGAAATATCTTCATTGGTATCAATTTTTAAGTAACTCTTAAAAGTGATATGATAGGATATGTGTCTTTTGCTTTCTCACTTACTACACGTGGCGTGATTACGTCTAGACTCATCTATGGTGCTGCAAACGGCATTGTTTCATTTTTTTCACTAGCGAATATTCCATCTGTACATGGAGGAGTTCTTCTTTGTCCATCCATCTGTTGGTGGACTTTTCGGTTACTTCCATATCTTGGCTATTGTAATACTGTGCAGTGCAGATTTGCCTGCCTGTGTCTTTCCAATTCTCTCTTCTTAGGTTTTACGTCGAGGAGTGGGCCTGCTGGATCATATAGTAGCTCAACGTTTACCTTTTTAAGGCACCTCCATTCTGTTCTCATTCGTGGCCCTTTCCAAGTTACGTCCCCTTTGAAGTTGAGGGTATGCATTTCTCCACAACACCTTCAGCATTTATTGTTTGTAGTTTTCTTGCTGATGTTTATTCTGACAAGTGTGAGCTGATACCTCTCTGTGGTTGAATTCGAATGTGCCACATAATCTGTTGAAATTGAGCTTTAAGGCATGTCCTTTTCTATTTTTCAAGCTGTGATTACCCCTTAGTTCTTCAAAGTGTTCTCTTTAAGTATGTGTCACATTTTGAAATGTTTTGGCCTTTACCTCCCTCAAGACATTTTGAGGGCCTGTTTCATTTACAGTTCTGCAGTACTTGTTCCTATGAAGTGACCATTAGCACAGGCTTTAAAGCTGCTTTTGCAGGTAACTGCCAGAGGGCGGCAGCCTTTCTATGTCCCCCACCCTGGTAACTAGGGAAAAGCCCTTGCGGCCTGTGGTGTTTCTCGGTTATAAATTAGAGTGGAGTGTGCCCGGACAAACCCACACAAGCTGATGTCTCCTTACTTTTGTTGGATTTTTACATTTAATTTTTATTTTTTATTGGAGTAAGTTTCCACTGTGTACGTGGACCACTTCTACTTTGTGCATTCCTCGGTTGATGGACATTTTCATTGCTTCCAAGTGTTGGCTATGGTAAATATTGTTGGAGTGCAGGATTGCCAGGCTGTGACTTTTCGATTCTCATTTTCTCAGGTGATAGGCCCAGCAGTGGGTGTGATTGATTGACTGGTAGCACCGTGTTTCCCTTTTCAAAGCACCTTCTTTGTGTTTTCATTAGTGGCTCTTACCACGTCCCCCTTAGAATCCAGGGTACGCATTTCTCCACAATCGCTTCAGCATTTATTGTTTGCAGCATTTATGCTAATGGCCCTTCTGGCTGCTGTGAGCTGATAGGTTTTTGTAATTTGGGTTTGCATGTCTTTGAAAATTCGTAAAACTCATCATTTTTCTCCACCGTTTTCTTTTCTGTTAAAAAAAAGGAAACAATTGGGAGTACAATAGAACTCTTGAAATTGTGTTCTTGGAAGGTTGCCCTCTTTGGAAATTTTTGGTCGATTTTCCACCCCAGAATTTTTTTAGAAAGCAGGTGTCTCTTACCGAACTGCAAGTTTGGTGAATATTTAGTGACCTTTAGCAATGGGTTTAAAGCTGCTGTTGTAGGAAGTGGCCTCAAGCAGGAAGCATATCTCCATTCCCATATCTGGGTACTAGGGCAGCAGAGCCTTTCTGGAAGTCGTGTTCCTAGTTTGTAAATTACATTGGAATGTGCATGGAGAAAGCCCCATAAGTTTATGTCTCATTATTTCTTCTTGGTTTTAAAATTTTTTTTAATTGGGGTAAAACTTAGAATATTGTTTGTCCTAGGTGTACACCATCTGGTTCGTTTGTACATTATATATGTCTATTCAAGTACAGATACTCTTCCCATGTAAAATGTTACTGAGGGTTCCGCAGACCTCCCTTGCTATATGGTTGGTCTTTTTGGGATATGGATATAATATGTGTTTGTATACATAGAGTAACACTAATCTTAATTTATCCATTCCCCCCACCTTTCCTTTTAGATGAGCATAGTTTGTTTTCTAAGTCTGTGAGTGTCTTTCTCTGTGGAAATATGTTCCTTTGTGTCAGTTATTAGATAACGCCTATAAGTGATATCATAGAATATAGGTCTTTTGCTTTCCGACTTACCTCGTTTCGTGATTATCTCCAGACTCATTTGTGGTGCCTCAGAGAGCAGTGGTTCATTGTTTTCCATGGCTATTATTCCATTGTGTACATGGACCACTTCTTCTTTATCCATTTACCGGTTGTTGGGCATTTTGATTGCTTCAGTGTCTTGGCTATTGTGAATAAGGCTGCACTGCAGCTTTTGCGGCCTGTGTCTTCTCGATTCTTGTCTTCTCAAGTGAGAGGTCCATTGGTGCGCCTGCTGGATTGAATGGTACCTCCATTTTTACTTTTAAACACAGCTCCTTTCTGTTCTCATTATTGGCTGTTACCCCTTTACGTCTCACCAGCAGGTAGAGGGTACACAGTTCCCTAAAACCCCTTCAGCATTTATTGTTTGTAGACTTTTTGCTCATGGTCAGTCGACTGGTGTAAGTTGAAACTTTTTGTAGATTAGATTGCATGGGTCTAACACTCCCTGAGGTTGAGCTTTTATCCATTTTCCTTTTTTTTAAAAGAGCGTGAGTAAAACTTAACTCTTCATACTCTCTTCTTGAAACATTTGCCTGTTTTGAATTGTTTTGTCCATTCCCTCCTTCAGCACAATGTTTTAGGGCAGGTGTCCTTTACAGCCCTGAGTCCTTGGGAATGTTAAGTGACCATTAGCTGTGAGTTTAAAGCTGCTCTTGCAGGAAACGGCCACAAGGTGGCAGCATTTCCCCTTTACCATATTTGGTTACTAGGGAAACAGAGCCTTAATGGAAGTGGTGTTGTAGGTTGTAAATTAGAATGGAATGTGCCAGGGAAAAGCCCTTTAAGTTTATGTCTCCTTACTTCTTGTTCATATTTGTAGTTTACTTTTTATTTTTTATCCCAGCAAATATGATTCCAATGGTTTGTTTGTTCTAGGTGTGCAAGATGTGGTTCTTTCACACATATACATGTATCTATTCTTCCTCGCATCCTTTTCCCATGTAGGTTATGACACAATGTTGAGTAGTCTTCTCCTGGTCTTCCGTACGTCTTTGGTGGTTATATATTTCACATGGTTTGTATATCTCTGTTAACCCCAATGTGGCAATGTATCCAATCCTCATCCCTTTCTATTTGGTGAACCATAAGTTTTTTAATGAATCTGTGATTGCCTTTCTCTGTGGAAATATCTTCATTGGTATCAATTTTTAAGTAACTCTTAAAAGTGATATGATAGGATATGTGTCTTTTGCTTTCTCACTTACTACACGTGGCGTGATTACGTCTAGACTCATCTATGGTGCTGCAAACGGCATTGTTTCATTTTTTTCACTAGCGAATATTCCATCTGTACATGGAGGAGTTCTTCTTTGTCCATCCATCTGTTGGTGGACTTTTCGGTTACTTCCATATCTTGGCTATTGTAATACTGTGCAGTGCAGATTTGCCTGCCTGTGTCTTTCCAATTCTCTCTTCTTAGGTTTTACGTCGAGGAGTGGGCCTGCTGGATCATATAGTAGCTGAACGTTTACCTTTTTAAGGCACCTCCATTCTGTTCTCATTCGTGGCCCTTTCCAAGTTACGTCCCCTTTGAAGTTGAGGGTATGCATTTCTCCACAACACCTTCAGCATTTATTGTTTGTAGTTTTCTTGCTGATGTTTATTCTGACAAGTGTGAGCTGATACCTCTCTGTGGTTGAATTCGAATGTGCCACATAATCTGTTGAAATTGAGCTTTAAGGCATGTCCTTTTCTATTTTTCAAGCTGTGATTACCCCTTAGTTCTTCAAAGTGTTCTCTTTAAGTATGTGTCACATTTTGAAATGTTTTGGCCTTTACCTCCCTCAAGACATTTTGAGGGCCTGTTTCATTTACAGTTCTGCAGTACTTGTTCCTATGAAGTGACCATTAGCACAGGCTTTAAAGCTGCTTTTGCAGGTAACTGCCAGAGGGCGGCAGCCTTTCTATGTCCCCCACCCTGGTAACTAGGGAAAAGCCCTTGCGGCCTGTGGTGTTTCTCGGTTATAAATTAGAGTGGAGTGTGCCCGGACAAACCCACACAAGCTGATGTCTCCTTACTTTTGTTGGATTTTTACATTTAATTTTTATTTTTTATTGGAGTAATTTTCCACTGTGTACGTGGACCACTTCTACTTTGTGCATTCCTCGGTTGATGGACATTTTCATTGCTTCCAAGTGTTGGCTATGGTAAATATTGTTGGAGTGCAGGATTGCCAGGCTGTGACTTTTCGATTCTCATTTTCTCAGGTGATAGGCCCAGCAGTGGGTGTGATTGATTGACTGGTAGCACCGTGTTTCCCTTTTCAAAGCACCTTCTTTGTGTTTTCATTAGTGGCTCTTACCACGTCCCCCTTAGAATCCAGGGTACGCATTTCTCCACAATCGCTTCAGCATTTATTGTTTGCAGCATTTATGCTAATGGCCCTTCTGGCTGCTGTGAGCTGATAGGTTTTTGTAATTTGGGTTTGCATGTCTTTGAAAATTCGTAAAACTCATCATTTTTCTCCACCGTTTTCTTTTCTGTTAAAAAAAAGGAAACAATTGGGAGTACAATAGAACTCTTGAAATTGTGTTCTTGGAAGGTTGCCCTCTTTGGAAATTTTTGGTCGATTTTCCACCCCAGAATTTTTTTAGAAAGCAGGTGTCTCTTACCGAACTGCAAGTTTGGTGAATATTTAGTGACCTTTAGCAATGGGTTTAAAGCTGCTGTTGTAGGAAGTGGCCTCAAGCAGGAAGCATATCTCCATTCCCATATCTGGGTACTAGGGCAGCAGAGCCTTTCTGGAAGTCGTGTTCCTAGTTTGTAAATTACATTGGAATGTGCATGGAGAAAGCCCCATAAGTTTATGTCTCATTATTTCTTCTTGGTTTTAAAATTTTTTTTAATTGGGGTAAAACTTAGAATATTGTTTGTCCTAGGTGTACACCATCTGGTTCGTTTGTACATTATATATGTCTATTCAAGTACAGATCCTCTTCCCATGTAAAATGTTACTGAGGGTTCCGCAGACCTCCCTTGCTATATGGTTGGTCTTTTTGAGATATGGATATAATATGTGTTTGTATACATAGAGTAACACTAATCTTAATTTATCCATTCCCCCCACCTTTCCTTTTAGATGAGCATAGTTTGTTTTCTAAGTCTGTGAGTGTCTTTCTCTGTGGAAATATGTTCCTTTGTGTCAGTTATTAGATAACGCCTATAAGTGATATCATAGAATATAGGTCTTTTGCTTTCCGACTTACCTCATGTTTTGTGATTATCTCCAGACTCATTTGTGGTGCCTGAGAGAGCAGTGGTTCATTGTTTTCCATGGCTATTATTCCATTGTGTACATGGACCACTTCTTCTTTATCCATTTACCGGTTGTTGGGCATTTTGATTGCTTCAGTGTCTTGGCTATTGTGAATAAGGCTGCACTGCAGCTTTTGCGGCCTGTGTCTTCTCGATTCTTGTCTTCTCAAGTGAGAGGTCCATTGGTGCGCCTGCTGGATTGAATGGTACCTCCATTTTTACTTTTAAACACAGCTCCTTTCTGTTCTCATTATTGGCTGTTACCCCTTTACGTCTCACCAGCAGGTAGAGGGTACACAGTTCCCTAAAACCCCTTCAGCATTTATTGTTTGTAGACTTTTTGCTCATGGTCAGTCGACTGGTGTAAGTTGAAACTTTTTGTAGATTAGATTGCATGGGTCTAACACTCCCTGAGGTTGAGCTTTTATCCATTTTCCTTTTTTTTAAAAGAGCGTGAGTAAAACTTAACTCTTCATACTCTCTTCTTGAAACATTTGCCTGTTTTGAATTGTTTTGTCCATTCCCTCCTTCAGCACAATGTTTTAGGGCAGGTGTCCTTTACAGCCCTGAGTCCTTGGGAATGTTAAGTGACCATTAGCTGTGAGTTTAAAGCTGTTCTTGCAGGAAACGGCCACAAGGTGGCAGCATTTCCCCTTTACCATATTTGGTTACTAGGGAAACAGAGCCTTAATGGAAGTGGTGTTGTAGGTTGTAAATTAGAATGGAATGTGCCAGGGAAAAGCCCTTTAAGTTTATGTCTCCTTACTTCTTGTTCATATTTGTAGTTTACTTTTTATTTTTTATCCCAGTAAATATGATTACAATGGTTTGTTTGTTCTAGGTGTGCAAGATGTGGTTCTTTCACACATATACATGTATCTATTCTTCCTCGCATCCTTTTCCCATGTAGGTTATGACACAATGTTGAGTAGTCTTCTCCTGGTCTTCCGTACGTCTTTGGTGGTTATATATTTCACATGGTTTGTATATCTCTGTTAACCCCAATGTGGCAATGTATCCAATCCTCATCCCTTTCTATTTGGTGAACCATAAGTTTTTTAATGAATCTGTGATTGCCTTTCTCTGTGGAAATATCTTCATTGGTATCAATTTTTAAGTAACTCTTAAAAGTGATATGATAGGATATGTGTCTTTTGCTTTCTCACTTACTACACGTGGCGTGATTACGTCTAGACTCATCTATGGTGCTGCAAACGGCATTGTTTCATTTTTTTCACTAGCGAATATTCCATCTGTACATGGAGGAGTTCTTCTTTGTCCATCCATCTGTTGGTGGACTTTTCGGTTACTTCCATATCTTGGCTATTGTAATACTGTGCAGTGCAGATTTGCCTGCCTGTGTCTTTCCAATTCTCTCTTCTTAGGTTTTACGTCGAGGAGTGGGCCTGCTGGATCATATAGTAGCTCAACGTTTACCTTTTTAAGGCACCTCCATTCTGTTCTCATTCGTGGCCCTTTCCAAGTTACGTCCCCTTTGAAGTTGAGGGTATGCATTTCTCCACAACACCTTCAGCATTTATTGTTTGTAGTTTTCTTGCTGATGTTTATTCTGACAAGTGTGAGCTGATACCTCTCTGTGGTTGAATTCGAATGTGCCACATAATCTGTTGAAATTGAGCTTTAAGGCATGTCCTTTTCTATTTTTCAAGCTGTGATTACCCCTTAGTTCTTCAAAGTGTTCTCTTTAAGTATGTGTCACATTTTGAAATGTTTTGGCCTTTACCTCCCTCAAGACATTTTGAGGGCCTGTTTCATTTACAGTTCTGCAGTACTTGTTCCTATGAAGTGACCATTAGCACAGGCTTTAAAGCTGCTTTTGCAGGTAACTGCCAGAGGGCGGCAGCCTTTCTATGTCCCCCACCCTGGTAACTAGGGAAAAGCCCTTGCGGCCTGTGGTGTTTCTCGGTTATAAATTAGAGTGGAGTGTGCCCGGACAAACCCACACAAGCTGATGTCTCCTTACTTTTGTTGGATTTTTACATTTAATTTTTATTTTTTATTGGAGTAATTTTCCACTGTGTACGTGGACCACTTCTACTTTGTGCATTCCTCGGTTGATGGACATTTTCATTGCTTCCAAGTGTTGGCTATGGTAAATATTGTTGGAGTGCAGGATTGCCAGGCTGTGACTTTTCGATTCTCATTTTCTCAGGTGATAGGCCCAGCAGTGGGTGTGATTGATTGACTGGTAGCACCGTGTTTCCCTTTTCAAAGCACCTTCTTTGTGTTTTCATTAGTGGCTCTTACCACGTCCCCCTTAGAATCCAGGGTACGCATTTCTCCACAATCGCTTCAGCATTTATTGTTTGCAGCATTTATGCTAATGGCCCTTCTGGCTGCTGTGAGCTGATAGGTTTTTGTAATTTGGGTTTGCATGTCTTTGAAAATTCGTAAAACTCATCATTTTTCTCCACCGTTTTCTTTTCTGTTAAAAAAAAGGAAACAATTGGGAGTACAATAGAACTCTTGAAATTGTGTTCTTGGAAGGTTGCCCTCTTTGGAAATTTTTGGTCGATTTTCCACCCCAGAATTTTTTTAGAAAGCAGGTGTCTCTTACCGAACTGCAAGTTTGGTGAATATTTAGTGACCTTTAGCAATGGGTTTAAAGCTGCTGTTGTAGGAAGTGGCCTCAAGCAGGAAGCATATCTCCATTCCCATATCTGGGTACTAGGGCAGCAGAGCCTTTCTGGAAGTCGTGTTCCTAGTTTGTAAATTACATTGGAATGTGCATGGAGAAAGCCCCATAAGTTTATGTCTCATTATTTCTTCTTGGTTTTAAAATTTTTTTTAATTGGGGTAAAACTTAGAATATTGTTTGTCCTAGGTGTACACCATCTGGTTCGTTTGTACATTATATATGTCTATTCAAGTACAGATACTCTTCCCATGTAAAATGTTACTGAGGGTTCCGCAGACCTCCCTTGCTATATGGTTGGTCTTTTTGAGATATGGATATAATATGTGTTTGTATACATAGAGTAACACTAATCTTAATTTATCCATTCCCCCCACCTTTCCTTTTAGATGAGCATAGTTTGTTTTCTAAGTCTGTGAGTGTCTTTCTCTGTGGAAATATGTTCCTTTGTGTCAGTTATTAGATAACGCCTATAAGTGATATCATAGAATATAGGTCTTTTGCTTTCCGACTTACCTCATGTTTTGTGATTATCTCCAGACTCATTTGTGGTGCCTGAGAGAGCAGTGGTTCATTGTTTTCCATGGCTATTATTCCATTGTGTACATGGACCACTTCTTCTTTATCCATTTACCGGTTGTTGGGCATTTTGATTGCTTCAGTGTCTTGGCTATTGTGAATAAGGCTGCACTGCAGCTTTTGCGGCCTGTGTCTTCTCGATTCTTGTCTTCTCAAGTGAGAGGTCCATTGGTGCGCCTGCTGGATTGAATGGTACCTCCATTTTTACTTTTAAACACAGCTCCTTTCTGTTCTCATTATTGGCTGTTACCCCTTTACGTCTCACCAGCAGGTAGAGGGTACACAGTTCCCTAAAACCCCTTCAGCATTTATTGTTTGTAGACTTTTTGCTCATGGTCAGTCGACTGGTGTAAGTTGAAACTTTTTGTAGATTAGATTGCATGGGTCTAACACTCCCTGAGGTTGAGCTTTTATCCATTTTCCTTTTTTTTAAAAGAGCGTGAGTAAAACTTAACTCTTCATACTCTCTTCTTGAAACATTTGCCTGTTTTGAATTGTTTTGTCCATTCCCTCCTTCAGCACAATGTTTTAGGGCAGGTGTCCTTTACAGCCCTGAGTCCTTGGGAATGTTAAGTGACCATTAGCTGTGAGTTTAAAGCTGTTCTTGCAGGAAACGGCCACAAGGTGGCAGCATTTCCCCTTTACCATATTTGGTTACTAGGGAAACAGAGCCTTAATGGAAGTGGTGTTGTAGGTTGTAAATTAGAATGGAATGTGCCAGGGAAAAGCCCTTTAAGTTTATGTCTCCTTACTTCTTGTTCATATTTGTAGTTTACTTTTTATTTTTTATCCCAGTAAATATGATTACAATGGTTTGTTTGTTCTAGGTGTGCAAGATGTGGTTCTTTCACACATATACATGTATCTATTCTTCCTCGCATCCTTTTCCCATGTAGGTTATGACACAATGTTGAGTAGTCTTCTCCTGGTCTTCCGTACGTCTTTGGTGGTTATATATTTCACATGGTTTGTATATCTCTGTTAACCCCAATGTGGCAATGTATCCAATCCTCATCCCTTTCTATTTGGTGAACCATAAGTTTTTTAATGAATCTGTGATTGCCTTTCTCTGTGGAAATATCTTCATTGGTATCAATTTTTAAGTAACTCTTAAAAGTGATATGATAGGATATGTGTCTTTTGCTTTCTCACTTACTACACGTGGCGTGATTACGTCTAGACTCATCTATGGTGCTGCAAACGGCATTGTTTCATTTTTTTCACTAGCGAATATTCCATCTGTACATGGAGGAGTTCTTCTTTGTCCATCCATCTGTTGGTGGACTTTTCGGTTACTTCCATATCTTGGCTATTGTAATACTGTGCAGTGCAGATTTGCCTGCCTGTGTCTTTCCAATTCTCTCTTCTTAGGTTTTACGTCGAGGAGTGGGCCTGCTGGATCATATAGTAGCTCAACGTTTACCTTTTTAAGGCACCTCCATTCTGTTCTCATTCGTGGCCCTTTCCAAGTTACGTCCCCTTTGAAGTTGAGGGTATGCATTTCTCCACAACACCTTCAGCATTTATTGTTTGTAGTTTTCTTGCTGATGGTTATTCTGACAAGTGTGAGCTGATACCTCTCTGTGGTTGAATTCGAATGTGCCACATAATCTGTTGAAATTGAGCTTTAAGGCATGTCCTTTTCTATTTTTCAAGCTGTGATTACCCCTTAGTTCTTCAAAGTGTTCTCTTTAAGTATGTGTCACATTTTGAAATGTTTTGGCCTTTACCTCCCTCAAGACATTTTGAGGGCCTGTTTCATTTACAGTTCTGCAGTACTTGTTCCTATGAAGTGACCATTAGCACAGGCTTTAAAGCTGCTTTTGCAGGTAACTGCCAGAGGGCGGCAGCCTTTCTATGTCCCCCACCCTGGTAACTAGGGAAAAGCCCTTGCGGCCTGTGGTGTTTCTCGGTTATAAATTAGAGTGGAGTGTGCCCGGACAAACCCACACAAGCTGATGTCTCCTTACTTTTGTTGGATTTTTACATTTAATTTTTATTTTTTATTGGAGTAATTTTCCACTGTGTACGTGGACCACTTCTACTTTGTGCATTCCTCGGTTGATGGACATTTTCATTGCTTCCAAGTGTTGGCTGTGGTAAATATTGTTGGAGTGCAGGATTGCCAGGCTGTGACTTTTCGATTCTCATTTTCTCAGGTGATAGGCCCAGCAGTGGGTGTGATTGATTGACTGGTAGCACCGTGTTTCCCTTTTCAAAGCACCTTCTTTGTGTTTTCATTAGTGGCTCTTACCACGTCCCCCTTAGAATCCAGGGTACGCATTTCTCCACAATCGCTTCAGCATTTATTGTTTGCAGCATTTATGCTAATGGCCCTTCTGGCTGCTGTGAGCTGATAGGTTTTTGTAATTTGGGTTTGCATGTCTTTGAAAATTCGTAAAACTCATCATTTTTCTCCACCGTTTTCTTTTCTGTTAAAAAAAAGGAAACAATTGGGAGTACAATAGAACTCTTGAAATTGTGTTCTTGGAAGGTTGCCCTCTTTGGAAATTTTTGGTCGATTTTCCACCCCAGAATTTTTTTAGAAAGCAGGTGTCTCTTACCGAACTGCAAGTTTGGTGAATATTTAGTGACCTTTAGCAATGGGTTTAAAGCTGCTGTTGTAGGAAGTGGCCTCAAGCAGGAAGCATATCTCCATTCCCATATCTGGGTACTAGGGCAGCAGAGCCTTTCTGGAAGTCGTGTTCCTAGTTTGTAAATTACATTGGAATGTGCATGGAGAAAGCCCCATAAGTTTATGTCTCATTATTTCTTCTTGGTTTTAAAATTTTTTTTAATTGGGGTAAAACTTAGAATATTGTTTGTCCTAGGTGTACACCATCTGGTTCGTTTGTACATTATATATGTCTATTCAAGTACAGATACTCTTCCCATGTAAAATGTTACTGAGGGTTCCGCAGACCTCCCTTGCTATATGGTTGGTCTTTTTGAGATATGGATATAATATGTGTTTGTATACATAGAGTAACACTAATCTTAATTTATCCATTCCCCCCACCTTTCCTTTTAGATGAGCATAGTTTGTTTTCTAAGTCTGTGAGTGTCTTTCTCTGTGGAAATATGTTCCTTTGTGTCAGTTATTAGATAACGCCTATAAGTGATATCATAGAATATAGGTCTTTTGCTTTCCGACTTACCTCATGTTTTGTGATTATCTCCAGACTCATTTGTGGTGCCTGAGAGAGCAGTGGTTCATTGTTTTCCATGGCTATTATTCCATTGTGTACATGGACCACTTCTTCTTTATCCATTTACCGGTTGTTGGGCATTTTGATTGCTTCAGTGTCTTGGCTATTGTGAATAAGGCTGCACTGCAGCTTTTGCGGCCTGTGTCTTCTCGATTCTTGTCTTCTCAAGTGAGAGGTCCATTGGTGCGCCTGCTGGATTGAATGGTACCTCCATTTTTACTTTTAAACACAGCTCCTTTCTGTTCTCATTATTGGCTGTTACCCCTTTACGTCTCACCAGCAGGTAGAGGGTACACAGTTCCCTAAAACCCCTTCAGCATTTATTGTTTGTAGACTTTTTGCTCATGGTCAGTCGACTGGTGTAAGTTGAAACTTTTTGTAGATTAGATTGCATGGGTCTAACACTCCCTGAGGTTGAGCTTTTATCCATTTTCCTTTTTTTTAAAAGAGCGTGAGTAAAACTTAACTCTTCATACTCTCTTCTTGAAACATTTGCCTGTTTTGAATTGTTTTGTCCATTCCCTCCTTCAGCACAATGTTTTAGGGCAGGTGTCCTTTACAGCCCTGAGTCCTTGGGAATGTTAAGTGACCATTAGCTGTGAGTTTAAAGCTGTTCTTGCAGGAAACGGCCACAAGGTGGCAGCATTTCCCCTTTACCATATTTGGTTACTAGGGAAACAGAGCCTTAATGGAAGTGGTGTTGTAGGTTGTAAATTAGAATGGAATGTGCCAGGGAAAAGCCCTTTAAGTTTATGTCTCCTTACTTCTTGTTCATATTTGTAGTTTACTTTTTATTTTTTATCCCAGTAAATATGATTACAATGGTTTGTTTGTTCTAGGTGTGCAAGATGTGGTTCTTTCACACATATACATGTATCTATTCTTCCTCGCATCCTTTTCCCATGTAGGTTATGACACAATGTTGAGTAGTCTTCTCCTGGTCTTCCGTACGTCTTTGGTGGTTATATATTTCACATGGTTTGTATATCTCTGTTAACCCCAATGTGGCAATGTATCCAATCCTCATCCCTTTCTATTTGGTGAACCATAAGTTTTTTAATGAATCTGTGATTGCCTTTCTCTGTGGAAATATCTTCATTGGTATCAATTTTTAAGTAACTCTTAAAAGTGATATGATAGGATATGTGTCTTTTGCTTTCTCACTTACTACACGTGGCGTGATTACGTCTAGACTCATCTATGGTGCTGCAAACGGCATTGTTTCATTTTTTTCACTAGCGAATATTCCATCTGTACATGGAGGAGTTCTTCTTTGTCCATCCATCTGTTGGTGGACTTTTCGGTTACTTCCATATCTTGGCTATTGTAATACTGTGCAGTGCAGATTTGCCTGCCTGTGTCTTTCCAATTCTCTCTTCTTAGGTTTTACGTCGAGGAGTGGGCCTGCTGGATCATATAGTAGCTCAACGTTTACCTTTTTAAGGCACCTCCATTCTGTTCTCATTCGTGGCCCTTTCCAAGTTACGTCCCCTTTGAAGTTGAGGGTATGCATTTCTCCACAACACCTTCAGCATTTATTGTTTGTAGTTTTCTTGCTGATGGTTATTCTGACAAGTGTGAGCTGATACCTCTCTGTGGTTGAATTCGAATGTGCCACATAATCTGTTGAAATTGAGCTTTAAGGCATGTCCTTTTCTATTTTTCAAGCTGTGATTACCCCTTAGTTCTTCAAAGTGTTCTCTTTAAGTATGTGTCACATTTTGAAATGTTTTGGCCTTTACCTCCCTCAAGACATTTTGAGGGCCTGTTTCATTTACAGTTCTGCAGTACTTGTTCCTATGAAGTGACCATTAGCACAGGCTTTAAAGCTGCTTTTGCAGGTAACTGCCAGAGGGCGGCAGCCTTTCTATGTCCCCCACCCTGGTAACTAGGGAAAAGCCCTTGCGGCCTGTGGTGTTTCTCGGTTATAAATTAGAGTGGAGTGTGCCCGGACAAACCCACACAAGCTGATGTCTCCTTACTTTTGTTGGATTTTTACATTTAATTTTTATTTTTTATTGGAGTAATTTTCCACTGTGTACGTGGACCACTTCTACTTTGTGCATTCCTCGGTTGATGGACATTTTCATTGCTTCCAAGTGTTGGCTATGGTAAATATTGTTGGAGTGCAGGATTGCCAGGCTGTGACTTTTCGATTCTCATTTTCTCAGGTGATAGGCCCAGCAGTGGGTGTGATTGATTGACTGGTAGCACCGTGTTTCCCTTTTCAAAGCACCTTCTTTGTGTTTTCATTAGTGGCTCTTACCACGTCCCCCTTAGAATCCAGGGTACGCATTTCTCCACAATCGCTTCAGCATTTATTGTTTGCAGCATTTATGCTAATGGCCCTTCTGGCTGCTGTGAGCTGATAGGTTTTTGTAATTTGGGTTTCCATGTCTTTGAAAATTCGTAAAACTCATCATTTTTCTCCACCGTTTACTTTTCTGTTAAAAAAAAGGAAACAATTGGGAGTACAATAGAACTCTTGAAATTGTGTTCTTGGAAGGTTGCCCTCTTTGGAAATTTTTGGTCGATTTTCCACCCCAGAATTTTTTTAGAAAGCAGGTGTCTTTTACCGAACTGCAAGTTTGGTGAATATTTAGTGACCTTTAGCAATGGGTTTAAATCTGCTGTTGTGGGAAGTGGCCTCAAGCAGGCAGCATATCTCCATTCCCATATCTGGGTACTAGGGCAGCAGAGCCTTTCTGGAAGTCGTGTTCCTAGTTTGTAAATTACATTGGAATGTGCATGGAGAAAGCCCCATAAGTATATGTCTCATTATTTCTTCTTGGTTTTAAATTTTTTTTTTAATTGTGGTAAAGCTTAGAATATTGTTTGTCCTAGGTGTACACAATCTGGTTCGTTTGTACATTATATATGTCTATTCAAGTACAGATCCTCTTCCCATGTAAAATGTTACTGACGGTTCCGCAGACCTCCCTTGCTATATGGTTGGTCTTTTTGAGATATGGATATAATATGTGTTTGTATACATAAAGTAACACTAATCTTAATTTATCCATTCCCCCCACCTTTCCTTTTAGATGAGCATAGTTTGTTTTCTAAGTCTGTGAGTGTCTTTCTCTGTGGAAATATGTTCCTTTGTGTCAGTTATTAGATAACGCCTATAAGTGATATCATAGAATATAGGTCTTTTGCTTTCCGACTTACCTCATGTTTCGTGATTATCTCCAGACTCATTTGTGGTGCCTCAGAGAGCAGTGGTTCATTGTTTTCCATGGCTATTATTCCATTGTGTACATGGACCACTTCTTCTTTATCCATTTACCGGTTGTTGGGCATTTTGATTGCTTCAGTGTCTTGGCTATTGTGAATAAGGCTGCACTGCAGCTTTTGCGGCCTGTGTCTTCTCGATTCTTGTCTTCTCAAGTGAGAGGTCCATTGGTGCGCCTGCTGGATTGAATGGTACCTCCATTTTTACTTTTAAACACAGCTCCTTTCTGTTCTCATTATTGGCTGTTACCCCTTTACGTCTCACCAGCAGGTAGAGGGTACACAGTTCCCTAAAACCCCTTCAGCATTTATTGTTTGTAGACTTTTTGCTCATGGTCAGTCGACTGGTGTAAGTTGAAACTTTTTGTAGATTAGATTGCATGGGTCTAACACTCCCTGAGGTTGAGCTTTTATCCATTTTCCTTTTTTTTAAAAGAACGTGAGTAAAACTTAACTCTTCATACTCTCTTCTTGAAATGTTTGCCTGTTTTGAATTGTTTTGTCCATTCCCTCCTTCAGCACAATGTTTTAGGGCAGGTGTCCTTTACAGCCCTGAGTCCTTGGGAATGTTAAGTGACCATTAGCTGTGATTTTAAAGCTGTTCTTGCAGGAAACGGCCACAAGGTGGCAGCATTTCCCCTTTACCATATTTGGTTACTAGGGAAACAGAGCCTTAATGGAAGTGGTGTTGTAGGTTGTAAATTAGAATGGAATGTGCCAGGGAGAAGCCCTTTATGTTTATGTCTCATTACTTCTTGTTCATATTTGTAATTTACTTTTTAGTTTTTATCCCAGCCAATATGATTACAATGGTTTGTTTGTTCTAGGTGTGCAAGATGTGGTTCTTTCCCACATATACATGTATCTATTCTTCCTCGCATCCTTTTCCCATGTAGGTTATGACACAATGTTGAGTAGTCTTCTCCTGGTCTTCCGTACGTCTTTGGTGGTTATATATTTCACATGGTTTGTATATCTCTGTTAACCCCAATGTGGTAATGTATCCAATCCTCATCCCTTTCTATTTGGTGAACCATAAGTTTTTTAATGAATCTGTGATTGCCTTTCTCTGTGGAAATATCTTCATTGGTATCAATTTTTAAGTAACTCTTAAAAGTGATATGATAGGATATGTGTCTTTTGCTTTCTCACTTACTACACGTGGCGTGATTACGTCTAGACTCATCTATGGTGCTGCAAACGGCATTGTTTCATTTTTTTCACTAGCGAATATTCCATCTGTACATGGAGGAGTTCTTCTTTGTCCATCCATCTGTTGGTGGACTTTTTGGTTACTTCCATATCTTGGCTATTGTAATACTGTGCAGTGCAGATTTGCCTGCCTGTGTCTTTCCAATTCTCTCTTCTTAGGTTTTACGTCGAGGAGTGGGCCTGCTGGATCATATAGTAGCTCAATGTTTACCTTTTTAAGGCACCTCCATTCTGTTCTCATTCGTGGCCCTTTCCAAGTTACGTCCCCTTTGAAGTTGAGGGTATGCATTTCTCCACAACACCTTCAGCATTTATTGTTTGTAGTTTTCTTGCTGATGGTTATTCTGACAAGTGTGAGCTGATACCTCTCTGTGGTTGAATTCGAATGTGCCACATAATCTGTTGAAATTGAGCTTTAAGGCATGTCCTTTTCTATTTTTCAAGCTGTGATTACCCCTTAGTTCTTCAAAGTGTTCTCTTTAAGTATGTGTCACATTTTGAAATGTTTTGGCCTTTACCTCCCTCAAGACATTTTGAGGGCCTGTTTCATTTACAGTTCTGCAGTACTTGTTCCTATGAAGTGACCATTAGCACAGGCTTTAAAGCTGCTTTTGCAGGTAACTGCCAGAGGGCGGCAGCCTTTCTATGTCCCCCACCCTGGTAACTAGGGAAAAGCCCTTGCGGCCTGTGGTGTTTCTCGGTTATAAATTAGAGTGGAGTGTGCCCGGACAAACCCACACAAGCTGATGTCTCCTTACTTTTGTTGGATTTTTACATTTAATTTTTATTTTTTATTGGAGTAATTTTCCACTGTGTACGTGGACCACTTCTACTTTGTGCATTCCTCGGTTGATGGACATTTTCATTGCTTCCAAGTGTTGGCTATGGTAAATATTGTTGGAGTGCAGGATTGCCAGGCTGTGACTTTTCGATTCTCATTTTCTCAGGTGATAGGCCCAGCAGTGGGTGTGATTGATTGACTGGTAGCACCGTGTTTCCCTTTTCAAAGCACCTTCTTTGTGTTTTCATTAGTGGCTCTTACCACGTCCCCCTTAGAATCCAGGGTACGCATTTCTCCACAATCGCTTCAGCATTTATTGTTTGCAGCATTTATGCTAATGGCCCTTCTGGCTGCTGTGAGCTGATAGGTTTTTGTAATTTGGGTTTGCATGTCTTTGAAAATTCGTAAAACTCATCATTTTTCTCCACCGTTTTCTTTTCTGTTAAAAAAAAGGAAACAATTGGGAGTACAATAGAACTCTTGAAATTGTGTTCTTGGAAGGTTGCCCTCTTTGGAAATTTTTGGTCGATTTTCCACCCCAGAATTTTTTTAGAAAGCAGGTGTCTCTTACCGAACTGCAAGTTTGGTGAATATTTAGTGACCTTTAGCAATGGGTTTAAAGCTGCTGTTGTAGGAAGTGGCCTCAAGCAGGAAGCATATCTCCATTCCCATATCTGGGTACTAGGGCAGCAGAGCCTTTCTGGAAGTCGTGTTCCTAGTTTGTAAATTACATTGGAATGTGCATGGAGAAAGCCCCATAAGTTTATGTCTCATTATTTCTTCTTGGTTTTAAAATTTTTTTTAATTGGGGTAAAACTTAGAATATTGTTTGTCCTAGGTGTACACCATCTGGTTCGTTTGTACATTATATATGTCTATTCAAGTACAGATCCTCTTCCCATGTAAAATGTTACTGAGGGTTCCGCAGACCTCCCTTGCTATATGGTTGGTCTTTTTGAGATATGGATATAATATGTGTTTGTATACATAGAGTAACACTAATCTTAATTTATCCATTCCCCCCACCTTTCCTTTTAGATGAGCATAGTTTGTTTTCTAAGTCTGTGAGTGTCTTTCTCTGTGGAAATATGTTCCTTTGTGTCAGTTATTAGATAACGCCTATAAGTGATATCATAGAATATAGGTCTTTTGCTTTCCGACTTACCTCATGTTTTGTGATTATCTCCAGACTCATTTGTGGTGCCTGAGAGAGCAGTGGTTCATTGTTTTCCATGGCTATTATTCCATTGTGTACATGGACCACTTCTTCTTTATCCATTTACCGGTTGTTGGGCATTTTGATTGCTTCAGTGTCTTGGCTATTGTGAATAAGGCTGCACTGCAGCTTTTGCGGCCTGTGTCTTCTCGATTCTTGTCTTCTCAAGTGAGAGGTCCATTGGTGCGCCTGCTGGATTGAATGGTACCTCCATTTTTACTTTTAAACACAGCTCCTTTCTGTTCTCATTATTGGCTGTTACCCCTTTACGTCTCACCAGCAGGTAGAGGGTACACAGTTCCCTAAAACCCCTTCAGCATTTATTGTTTGTAGACTTTTTGCTCATGGTCAGTCGACTGGTGTAAGTTGAAACTTTTTGTAGATTAGATTGCATGGGTCTAACACTCCCTGAGGTTGAGCTTTTATCCATTTTCCTTTTTTTTAAAAGAGCGTGAGTAAAACTTAACTCTTCATACTCTCTTCTTGAAACATTTGCCTGTTTTGAATTGTTTTGTCCATTCCCTCCTTCAGCACAATGTTTTAGGGCAGGTGTCCTTTACAGCCCTGAGTCCTTGGGAATGTTAAGTGACCATTAGCTGTGAGTTTAAAGCTGTTCTTGCAGGAAACGGCCACAAGGTGGCAGCATTTCCCCTTTACCATATTTGGTTACTAGGGAAACAGAGCCTTAATGGAAGTGGTGTTGTAGGTTGTAAATTAGAATGGAATGTGCCAGGGAAAAGCCCTTTAAGTTTATGTCTCCTTACTTCTTGTTCATATTTGTAGTTTACTTTTTATTTTTTATCCCAGTAAATATGATTACAATGGTTTGTTTGTTCTAGGTGTGCAAGATGTGGTTCTTTCACACACATACATGTATCTATTCTTCCTCGCATCCTTTTCCCATGTAGGTTATGACACAATGTTGAGTAGTCTTCTCCTGGTCTTCTGTACGTCTTTGGTGGTTATATATTTCACATGGTTTGTATATCTCTGTTAACCCCAATGTGGCAATGTATCCAATCCTCATCCCTTTCTATTTGGTGAACCATAAGTTTTTTAATGAATCTGTGATTGCCTTTCTCTGTGGAAATATCTTCATTGGTATCAATTTTTAAGTAACTCTTAAAAGTGATATGATAGGATATGTGTCTTTTGCTTTCTCACTTACTACACGTGGCGTGATTACGTCTAGACTCATCTATGGTGCTGCAAACGGCATTGTTTCATTTTTTTCACTAGCGAATATTCCATCTGTACATGGAGGAGTTCTTCTTTGTCCATCCATCTGTTGGTGGACTTTTCGGTTACTTCCATATCTTGGCTATTGTAATACTGTGCAGTGCAGATTTGCCTGCCTGTGTCTTTCCAATTCTCTCTTCTTAGGTTTTACGTCGAGGAGTGGGCCTGCTGGATCATATAGTAGCTCAACGTTTACCTTTTTAAGGCACCTCCATTCTGTTCTCATTCGTGGCCCTTTCCAAGTTACGTCCCCTTTGAAGTTGAGGGTATGCATTTCTCCACAACACCTTCAGCATTTATTGTTTGTAGTTTTCTTGCTGATGTTTATTCTGACAAGTGTGAGCTGATACCTCTCTGTGGTTGAATTCGAATGTGCCACATAATCTGTTGAAATTGAGCTTTAAGGCATGTCCTTTTCTATTTTTCAAGCTGTGATTACCCCTTAGTTCTTCAAAGTGTTCTCTTTAAGTATGTGTCACATTTTGAAATGTTTTGGCCTTTACCTCCCTCAAGACATTTTGAGGGCCTGTTTCATTTACAGTTCTGCAGTACTTGTTCCTATGAAGTGACCATTAGCACAGGCTTTAAAGCTGCTTTTGCAGGTAACTGCCAGAGGGCGGCAGCCTTTCTATGTCCCCCACCCTGGTAACTAGGGAAAAGCCCTTGCGGCCTGTGGTGTTTCTCGGTTATAAATTAGAGTGGAGTGTGCCCGGACAAACCCACACAAGCTGATGTCTCCTTACTTTTGTTGGATTTTTACATTTAATTTTTATTTTTTATTGGAGTAATTTTCCACTGTGTACGTGGACCACTTCTACTTTGTGCATTCCTCGGTTGATGGACATTTTCATTGCTTCCAAGTGTTGGCTGTGGTAAATATTGTTGGAGTGCAGGATTGCCAGGCTGTGACTTTTCGATTCTCATTTTCTCAGGTGATAGGCCCAGCAGTGGGTGTGATTGATTGACTGGTAGCACCGTGTTTCCCTTTTCAAAGCACCTTCTTTGTGTTTTCATTAGTGGCTCTTACCACGTCCCCCTTAGAATCCAGGGTACGCATTTCTCCACAATCGCTTCAGCATTTATTGTTTGCAGCATTTATGCTAATGGCCCTTCTGGCTGCTGTGAGCTGATAGGTTTTTGTAATTTGGGTTTGCATGTCTTTGAAAATTCGTAAAACTCATCATTTTTCTCCACCGTTTTCTTTTCTGTTAAAAAAAAGGAAACAATTGGGAGTACAATAGAACTCTTGAAATTGTGTTCTTGGAAGGTTGCCCTCTTTGGAAATTTTTGGTCGATTTTCCACCCCAGAATTTTTTTAGAAAGCAGGTGTCTCTTACCGAACTGCAAGTTTGGTGAATATTTAGTGACCTTTAGCAATGGGTTTAAAGCTGCTGTTGTAGGAAGTGGCCTCAAGCAGGAAGCATATCTCCATTCCCATATCTGGGTACTAGGGCAGCAGAGCCTTTCTGGAAGTCGTGTTCCTAGTTTGTAAATTACATTGGAATGTGCATGGAGAAAGCCCCATAAGTTTATGTCTCATTATTTCTTCTTGGTTTTAAAATTTTTTTTAATTGGGGTAAAACTTAGAATATTGTTTGTCCTAGGTGTACACCATCTGGTTCGTTTGTACATTATATATGTCTATTCAAGTACAGATCCTCTTCCCATGTAAAATGTTACTGAGGGTTCCGCAGACCTCCCTTGCTATATGGTTGGTCTTTTTGAGATATGGATATAATATGTGTTTGTATACATAGAGTAACACTAATCTTAATTTATCCATTCCCCCCACCTTTCCTTTTAGATGAGCATAGTTTGTTTTCTAAGTCTGTGAGTGTCTTTCTCTGTGGAAATATGTTCCTTTGTGTCAGTTATTAGATAACGCCTATAAGTGATATCATAGAATATAGGTCTTTTGCTTTCCGACTTACCTCATGTTTTGTGATTATCTCCAGACTCATTTGTGGTGCCTGAGAGAGCAGTGGTTCATTGTTTTCCATGGCTATTATTCCATTGTGTACATGGACCACTTCTTCTTTATCCATTTACCGGTTGTTGGGCATTTTGATTGCTTCAGTGTCTTGGCTATTGTGAATAAGGCTGCACTGCAGCTTTTGCGGCCTGTGTCTTCTCGATTCTTGTCTTCTCAAGTGAGAGGTCCATTGGTGCGCCTGCTGGATTGAATGGTACCTCCATTTTTACTTTTAAACACAGCTCCTTTCTGTTCTCATTATTGGCTGTTACCCCTTTACGTCTCACCAGCAGGTAGAGGGTACACAGTTCCCTAAAACCCCTTCAGCATTTATTGTTTGTAGACTTTTTGCTCATGGTCAGTCGACTGGTGTAAGTTGAAACTTTTTGTAGATTAGATTGCATGGGTCTAACACTCCCTGAGGTTGAGCTTTTATCCATTTTCCTTTTTTTTAAAAGAGCGTGAGTAAAACTTAACTCTTCATACTCTCTTCTTGAAACATTTGCCTGTTTTGAATTGTTTTGTCCATTCCCTCCTTCAGCACAATGTTTTAGGGCAGGTGTCCTTTACAGCCCTGAGTCCTTGGGAATGTTAAGTGACCATTAGCTGTGAGTTTAAAGCTGTTCTGGCAGGAAACGGCCACAAGGTGGCAGCATTTCCCCTTTACCATATTTGGTTACTAGGGAAACAGAGCCTTAATGGAAGTGGTGTTGTAGGTTGTAAATTAGAATGGAATGTGCCAGGGAAAAGCCCTTTAAGTTTATGTCTCCTTACTTCTTGTTCATATTTGTAGTTTACTTTTTATTTTTTATCCCAGTAAATATGATTACAATGGTTTGTTTGTTCTAGGTGTGCAAGATGTGGTTCTTTCACACATATACATGTATCTATTCTTCCTCGCATCCTTTTCCCATGTAGGTTATGACACAATGTTGAGTAGTCTTCTCCTGGTCTTCCGTACGTCTTTGGTGGTTATATATTTCACATGGTTTGTATATCTCTGTTAACCCCAATGTGGCAATGTATCCAATCCTCATCCCTTTCTATTTGGTGAACCATAAGTTTTTTAATGAATCTGTGATTGCCTTTCTCTGTGGAAATATCTTCATTGGTATCAATTTTTAAGTAACTCTTAAAAGTGATATGATAGGATATGTGTCTTTTGCTTTCTCACTTACTACACGTGGCGTGATTACGTCTAGACTCATCTATGGTGCTGCAAACGGCATTGTTTCATTTTTTTCACTAGCGAATATTCCATCTGTACATGGAGGAGTTCTTCTTTGTCCATCCATCTGTTGGTGGACTTTTCGGTTACTTCCATATCTTGGCTATTGTAATACTGTGCAGTGCAGATTTGCCTGCCTGTGTCTTTCCAATTCTCTCTTCTTAGGTTTTACGTCGAGGAGTGGGCCTGCTGGATCATATAGTAGCTCAACGTTTACCTTTTTAAGGCACCTCCATTCTGTTCTCATTCGTGGCCCTTTCCAAGTTACGTCCCCTTTGAAGTTGAGGGTATGCATTTCTCCACAACACCTTCAGCATTTATTGTTTGTAGTTTTCTTGCTGATGTTTATTCTGACAAGTGTGAGCTGATACCTCTCTGTGGTTGAATTCGAATGTGCCACATAATCTGTTGAAATTGAGCTTTAAGGCATGTCCTTTTCTATTTTTCAAGCTGTGATTACCCCTTAGTTCTTCAAAGTGTTCTCTTTAAGTATGTGTCACATTTTGAAATGTTTTGGCCTTTACCTCCCTCAAGACATTTTGAGGGCCTGTTTCATTTACAGTTCTGCAGTACTTGTTCCTATGAAGTGACCATTAGCACAGGCTTTAAAGCTGCTTTTGCAGGTAACTGCCAGAGGGCGGCAGCCTTTCTATGTCCCCCACCCTGGTAACTAGGGAAAAGCCCTTGCGGCCTGTGGTGTTTCTCGGTTATAAATTAGAGTGGAGTGTGCCCGGACAAACCCACACAAGCTGATGTCTCCTTACTTTTGTTGGATTTTTACATTTAATTTTTATTTTTTATTGGAGTAATTTTCCACTGTGTACGTGGACCACTTCTACTTTGTGCATTCCTCGGTTGATGGACATTTTCATTGCTTCCAAGTGTTGGCTGTGGTAAATATTGTTGGAGTGCAGGATTGCCAGGCTGTGACTTTTCGATTCTCATTTTCTCAGGTGATAGGCCCAGCAGTGGGTGTGATTGATTGACTGGTAGCACCGTGTTTCCCTTTTCAAAGCACCTTCTTTGTGTTTTCATTAGTGGCTCTTACCACGTCCCCCTTAGAATCCAGGGTACGCATTTCTCCACAATCGCTTCAGCATTTATTGTTTGCAGCATTTATGCTAATGGCCCTTCTGGCTGCTGTGAGCTGATAGGTTTTTGTAATTTGGGTTTGCATGTCTTTGAAAATTCGTAAAACTCATCATTTTTCTCCACCGTTTTCTTTTCTGTTAAAAAAAAGGAAACAATTGGGAGTACAATAGAACTCTTGAAATTGTGTTCTTGGAAGGTTGCCCTCTTTGGAAATTTTTGGTCGATTTTCCACCCCAGAATTTTTTTAGAAAGCAGGTGTCTCTTACCGAACTGCAAGTTTGGTGAATATTTAGTGACCTTTAGCAATGGGTTTAAAGCTGCTGTTGTAGGAAGTGGCCTCAAGCAGGAAGCATATCTCCATTCCCATATCTGGGTACTAGGGCAGCAGAGCCTTTCTGGAAGTCGTGTTCCTAGTTTGTAAATTACATTGGAATGTGCATGGAGAAAGCCCCATAAGTTTATGTCTCATTATTTCTTCTTGGTTTTAAAATTTTTTTTAATTGGGGTAAAACTTAGAATATTGTTTGTCCTAGGTGTACACCATCTGGTTCGTTTGTACATTATATATGTCTATTCAAGTACAGATACTCTTCCCATGTAAAATGTTACTGAGGGTTCCGCAGACCTCCCTTGCTATATGGTTGGTCTTTTTGAGATATGGATATAATATGTGTTTGTATACATAGAGTAACACTAATCTTAATTTATCCATTCCCCCCACCTTTCCTTTTAGATTAGCATAGTTTGTTTTCTAAGTCTGTGAGTGTCTTTCTCTGTGGAAATATGTTCCTTTGTGTCAGTTATTAGATAACGCCTATAAGTGATATCATAGAATATAGGTCTTTTGCTTTCCGACTTACCTCATGTTTTGTGATTATCTCCAGACTCATTTGTGGTGCCTGAGAGAGCAGTGGTTCATTGTTTTCCATGGCTATTATTCCATTGTGTACATGGACCACTTCTTCTTTATCCATTTACCGGTTGTTGGGCATTTTGATTGCTTCAGTGTCTTGGCTATTGTGAATAAGGCTGCACTGCAGCTTTTGCGGCCTGTGTCTTCTCGATTCTTGTCTTCTCAAGTGAGAGGTCCATTGGTGCGCCTGCTGGATTGAATGGTACCTCCATTTTTACTTTTAAACACAGCTCCTTTCTGTTCTCATTATTGGCTGTTACCCCTTTACGTCTCACCAGCAGGTAGAGGGTACACAGTTCCCTAAAACCCCTTCAGCATTTATTGTTTGTAGACTTTTTGCTCATGGTCAGTCGACTGGTGTAAGTTGAAACTTTTTGTAGATTAGATTGCATGGGTCTAACACTCCCTGAGGTTGAGCTTTTATCCATTTTCCTTTTTTTAAAAAGAGCGTGAGTAAAACTTAACTCTTCATACTCTCTTCTTGAAACATTTGCCTGTTTTGAATTGTTTTGTCCATTCCCTCCTTCAGCACAATGTTTTAGGGCAGGTGTCCTTTACAGCCCTGAGTCCTTGGGAATGTTAAGTGACCATTAGCTGTGAGTTTAAAGCTGCTCTTGCAGGAAACGGCCACAAGGTGGCAGCATTTCCCCTTTACCATATTTGGTTACTAGGGAAACAGAGCCTTAATGGAAGTGGTGTTGTAGGTTGTAAATTAGAATGGAATGTGCCAGGGAAAAGCCCTTTAAGTTTATGTCTCCTTACTTCTTGTTCATATTTGTAGTTTACTTTTTATTTTTTATCCCAGCAAATATGATTACAATGGTTTGTTTGTTCTAGGTGTGCAAGATGTGGTTCTTTCCCACATATACATGTATCTATTCTTCCTCGCATCCTTTTCCCATGTAGGTTATGACACAATGTTGAGTAGTCTTCTCCTGGTCTTCCGTACGTCTTTGGTGGTTATATATTTCACATGGTTTGTATATCTCTGTTAACCCCAATGTGGCAATGTATCCAATCCTCATCCCTTTCTATTTGGTGAACCATAAGTTTTTTAATGAATCTGTGATTGCCTTTCTCTGTGGAAATATCTTCATTGGTATCAATTTTTAAGTAACTCTTAAAAGTGATATGATAGGATATGTGTCTTTTGCTTTCTCACTTACTACACGTGGCGTGATTACGTCTAGACTCATCTATGGTGCTGCAAACGGCATTGTTTCATTTTTTTCACTAGCGAATATTCCATCTGTACATGGAGGAGTTCTTCTTTGTCCATCCATCTGTTGGCGGACTTTTTGGTTACTTCCATATCTTGGCTATTGTAATACTGTGCAGTGCAGATTTGCCTGCCTGTGTCTTTCCAATTCTCTCTTCTTAGGTTTTACGTCGAGGAGTGGGCCTGCTGGATCATATAGTAGCTCAACGTTTACCTTTTTAAGGCACCTCCATTCTGTTCTCATTCGTGGCCCTTTCCAAGTTACGTCCCCTTTGAAGTTGAGGGTATGCATTTCTCCACAACACCTTCAGCATTTATTGTTTGTAGTTTTCTTGCTGATGTTTATTCTGACAAGTGTGAGCTGATACCTCTCTGTGGTTGAATTCGAATGTGCCACATAATCTGTTGAAATTGAGCTTTAAGGCATGTCCTTTTCTATTTTTCAAGCTGTGATTACCCCTTAGTTCTTCAAAGTGTTCTCTTTAAGTATGTGTCACATTTTGAAATGTTTTGGCCTTTACCTCCCTCAAGACATTTTGAGGGCCTGTTTCATTTACAGTTCTGCAGTACTTGTTCCTATGAAGTGACCATTAGCACAGGCTTTAAAGCTGCTTTTGCAGGTAACTGCCAGAGGGCGGCAGCCTTTCTATGTCCCCCACCCTGGTAACTAGGGAAAAGCCCTTGCGGCCTGTGGTGTTTCTCGGTTATAAATTAGAGTGGAGTGTGCCCGGACAAACCCACACAAGCTGATGTCTCCTTACTTTTGTTGGATTTTTACATTTAATTTTTATTTTTTATTGGAGTAATTTTCCACTGTGTACGTGGACCACTTCTACTTTGTGCATTCCTCGGTTGATGGACATTTTCATTGCTTCCAAGTGTTGGCTATGGTAAATATTGTTGGAGTGCAGGATTGCCAGGCTGTGACTTTTCGATTCTCATTTTCTCAGGTGATAGGCCCAGCAGTGGGTGTGATTGATTGACTGGTAGCACCGTGTTTCCCTTTTCAAAGCACCTTCTTTGTGTTTTCATTAGTGGCTCTTACCACGTCCCCCTTAGAATCCAGGGTACGCATTTCTCCACAATCGCTTCAGCATTTATTGTTTGCAGCATTTATGCTAATGGCCCTTCTGGCTGCTGTGAGCTGATAGGTTTTTGTAATTTGGGTTTGCATGTCTTTGAAAATTCGTAAAACTCATCATTTTTCTCCACCGTTTTCTTTTCTGTTAAAAAAAAGGAAACAATTGGGAGTACAATAGAACTCTTGAAATTGTGTTCTTGGAAGGTTGCCCTCTTTGGAAATTTTTGGTCGATTTTCCACCCCAGAATTTTTTTAGAAAGCAGGTGTCTCTTACCGAACTGCAAGTTTGGTGAATATTTAGTGACCTTTAGCAATGGGTTTAAAGCTGCTGTTGTAGGAAGTGGCCTCAAGCAGGAAGCATATCTCCATTCCCATATCTGGGTACTAGGGCAGCAGAGCCTTTCTGGAAGTCGTGTTCCTAGTTTGTAAATTACATTGGAATGTGCATGGAGAAAGCCCCATAAGTTTATGTCTCATTATTTCTTCTTGGTTTTAAAATTTTTTTTAATTGGGGTAAAACTTAGAATATTGTTTGTCCTAGGTGTACACCATCTGGTTCGTTTGTACATTATATATGTCTATTCAAGTACAGATACTCTTCCCATGTAAAATGTTACTGAGGGTTCCGCAGACCTCCCTTGCTATATGGTTGGTCTTTTTGAGATATGGATATAATATGTGTTTGTATACATAGAGTAACACTAATCTTAATTTATCCATTCCCCCCACCTTTCCTTTTAGATGAGCATAGTTTGTTTTCTAAGTCTGTGAGTGTCTTTCTCTGTGGAAATATGTTCCTTTGTGTCAGTTATTAGATAACGCCTATAAGTGATATCATAGAATATAGGTCTTTTGCTTTCCGACTTACCTCATGTTTTGTGATTATCTCCAGACTCATTTGTGGTGCCTGAGAGAGCAGTGGTTCATTGTTTTCCATGGCTATTATTCCATTGTGTACATGGACCACTTCTTCTTTATCCATTTACCGGTTGTTGGGCATTTTGATTGCTTCAGTGTCTTGGCTATTGTGAATAAGGCTGCACTGCAGCTTTTGCGGCCTGTGTCTTCTCGATTCTTGTCTTCTCAAGTGAGAGGTCCATTGGTGCGCCTGCTGGATTGAATGGTACCTCCATTTTTACTTTTAAACACAGCTCCTTTCTGTTCTCATTATTGGCTGTTACCCCTTTACGTCTCACCAGCAGGTAGAGGGTACACAGTTCCCTAAAACCCCTTCAGCATTTATTGTTTGTAGACTTTTTGCTCATGGTCAGTCGACTGGTGTAAGTTGAAACTTTTTGTAGATTAGATTGCATGGGTCTAACACTCCCTGAGGTTGAGCTTTTATCCATTTTCCTTTTTTTTAAAAGAGCGTGAGTAAAACTTAACTCTTCATACTCTCTTCTTGAAACATTTGCCTGTTTTGAATTGTTTTGTCCATTCCCTCCTTCAGCACAATGTTTTAGGGCAGGTGTCCTTTACAGCCCTGAGTCCTTGGGAATGTTAAGTGACCATTAGCTGTGAGTTTAAAGCTGTTCTTGCAGGAAACGGCCACAAGGTGGCAGCATTTCCCCTTTACCATATTTGGTTACTAGGGAAACAGAGCCTTAATGGAAGTGGTGTTGTAGGTTGTAAATTAGAATGGAATGTGCCAGGGAAAAGCCCTTTAAGTTTATGTCTCCTTACTTCTTGTTCATATTTGTAGTTTACTTTTTATTTTTTATCCCAGCAAATATGATTACAATGGTTTGTTTGTTCTAGGTGTGCAAGATGTGGTTCTTTCACACATATACATGTATCTATTCTTCCTCGCATCCTTTTCCCATGTAGGTTATGACACAATGTTGAGTAGTCTTCTCCTGGTCTTCCGTACGTCTTTGGTGGTTATATATTTCACATGGTTTGTATATCTCTGTTAACCCCAATGTGGCAATGTATCCAATCCTCATCCCTTTCTATTTGGTGAACCATAAGTTTTTTAATGAATCTGTGATTGCCTTTCTCTGTGGAAATATCTTCATTGGTATCAATTTTTAAGTAACTCTTAAAAGTGATATGATAGGATATGTGTCTTTTGCTTTCTCACTTACTACACGTGGCGTGATTACGTCTAGACTCATCTATGGTGCTGCAAACGGCATTGTTTCATTTTTTTCACTAGCGAATATTCCATCTGTACATGGAGGAGTTCTTCTTTGTCCATCCATCTGTTGGTGGACTTTTTGGTTACTTCCATATCTTGGCTATTGTAATACTGTGCAGTGCAGATTTGCCTGCCTGTGTCTTTCCAATTCTCTCTTCTTAGGTTTTACGTCGAGGAGTGGGCCTGCTGGATCATATAGTAGCTCAACGTTTACCTTTTTAAGGCACCTCCATTCTGTTCTCATTCGTGGCCCTTTCCAAGTTACGTCCCCTTTGAAGTTGAGGGTATGCATTTCTCCACAACACCTTCAGCATTTATTGTTTGTAGTTTTCTTGCTGATGTTTATCCTGACAAGTGTGAGCTGATACCTCTCTGTGGTTGAATTCGAATGTGCCACATAATCTGTTGAAATTGAGCTTTAAGGCATGTCCTTTTCTATTTTTCAAGCTGTGATTACCCCTTAGTTCTTCAAAGTGTTCTCTTTAAGTATGTGTCACATTTTGAAATGTTTTGGCCTTTACCTCCCTCAAGACATTTTGAGGGCCTGTTTCATTTACAGTTCTGCAGTACTTGTTCCTATGAAGTGACCATTAGCACAGGCTTTAAAGCTGCTTTTGCAGGTAACTGCCAGAGGGCGGCAGCCTTTCTATGTCCCCCACCCTGGTAACTAGGGAAAAGCCCTTGCGGCCTGTGGTGTTTCTCGGTTATAAATTAGAGTGGAGTGTGCCCGGACAAACCCACACAAGCTGATGTCTCCTTACTTTTGTTGGATTTTTACATTTAATTTTTATTTTTTATTGGAGTAATTTTCCACTGTGTACGTGGACCACTTCTACTTTGTGCATTCCTCGGTTGATGGACATTTTCATTGCTTCCAAGTGTTGGCTGTGGTAAATATTGTTGGAGTGCAGGATTGCCAGGCTGTGACTTTTCGATTCTCATTTTCTCAGGTGATAGGCCCAGCAGTGGGTGTGATTGATTGACTGGTAGCACCGTGTTTCCCTTTTCAAAGCACCTTCTTTGTGTTTTCATTAGTGGCTCTTACCACGTCCCCCTTAGAATCCAGGGTACGCATTTCTCCACAATCGCTTCAGCATTTATTGTTTGCAGCATTTATGCTAATGGCCCTTCTGGCTGCTGTGAGCTGATAGGTTTTTGTAATTTGGGTTTGCATGTCTTTGAAAATTCGTAAAACTCATCATTTTTCTCCACCGTTTTCTTTTCTGTTAAAAAAAAGGAAACAATTGGGAGTACAATAGAACTCTTGAAATTGTGTTCTTGGAAGGTTGCCCTCTTTGGAAATTTTTGGTCGATTTTCCACCCCAGAATTTTTTTAGAAAGCAGGTGTCTCTTACCGAACTGCAAGTTTGGTGAATATTTAGTGACCTTTAGCAATGGGTTTAAAGCTGCTGTTGTAGGAAGTGGCCTCAAGCAGGAAGCATATCTCCATTCCCATATCTGGGTACTAGGGCAGCAGAGCCTTTCTGGAAGTCGTGTTCCTAGTTTGTAAATTACATTGGAATGTGCATGGAGAAAGCCCCATAAGTTTATGTCTCATTATTTCTTCTTGGTTTTAAAATTTTTTTTAATTGGGGTAAAACTTAGAATATTGTTTGTCCTAGGTGTACACCATCTGGTTCGTTTGTACATTATATATGTCTATTCAAGTACAGATACTCTTCCCATGTAAAATGTTACTGAGGGTTCCGCAGACCTCCCTTGCTATATGGTTGGTCTTTTTGAGATATGGATATAATATGTGTTTGTATACATAGAGTAACACTAATCTTAATTTATCCATTCCCCCCACCTTTCCTTTTAGATGAGCATAGTTTGTTTTCTAAGTCTGTGAGTGTCTTTCTCTGTGGAAATATGTTCCTTTGTGTCAGTTATTAGATAACGCCTATAAGTGATATCATAGAATATAGGTCTTTTGCTTTCCGACTTACCTCATGTTTTGTGATTATCTCCAGACTCATTTGTGGTGCCTGAGAGAGCAGTGGTTCATTGTTTTCCATGGCTATTATTCCATTGTGTACATGGACCACTTCTTCTTTATCCATTTACCGGTTGTTGGGCATTTTGATTGCTTCAGTGTCTTGGCTATTGTGAATAAGGCTGCACTGCAGCTTTTGCGGCCTGTGTCTTCTCGATTCTTGTCTTCTCAAGTGAGAGGTCCATTGGTGCGCCTGCTGGATTGAATGGTACCTCCATTTTTACTTTTAAACACAGCTCCTTTCTGTTCTCATTATTGGCTGTTACCCCTTTACGTCTCACCAGCAGGTAGAGGGTACACAGTTCCCTAAAACCCCTTCAGCATTTATTGTTTGTAGACTTTTTGCTCATGGTCAGTCGACTGGTGTAAGTTGAAACTTTTTGTAGATTAGATTGCATGGGTCTAACACTCCCTGAGGTTGAGCTTTTATCCATTTTCCTTTTTTTTAAAAGAGCGTGAGTAAAACTTAACTCTTCATACTCTCTTCTTGAAACATTTGCCTGTTTTGAATTGTTTTGTCCATTCCCTCCTTCAGCACAATGTTTTAGGGCAGGTGTCCTTTACAGCCCTGAGTCCTTGGGAATGTTAAGTGACCATTAGCTGTGAGTTTAAAGCTGTTCTTGCAGGAAACGGCCACAAGGTGGCAGCATTTCCCCTTTACCATATTTGGTTACTAGGGAAACAGAGCCTTAATGGAAGTGGTGTTGTAGGTTGTAAATTAGAATGGAATGTGCCAGGGAAAAGCCCTTTAAGTTTATGTCTCCTTACTTCTTGTTCATATTTGTAGTTTACTTTTTATTTTTTATCCCAGCAAATATGATTACAATGGTTTGTTTGTTCTAGGTGTGCAAGATGTGGTTCTTTCCCACATATACATGTATCTATTCTTCCTCGCATCCTTTTCCCATGTAGGTTATGACACAATGTTGAGTAGTCTTCTCCTGGTCTTCCGTACGTCTTTGGTGGTTATATATTTCACATGGTTTGTATATCTCTGTTAACCCCAATGTGGCAATGTATCCAATCCTCATCCCTTTCTATTTGGTGAACCATAAGTTTTTTAATGAATCTGTGATTGCCTTTCTCTGTGGAAATATCTTCATTGGTATCAATTTTTAAGTAACTCTTAAAAGTGATATGATAGGATATGTGTCTTTTGCTTTCTCACTTACTACACGTGGCGTGATTACGTCTAGACTCATCTATGGTGCTGCAAACGGCATTGTTTCATTTTTTTCACTAGCGAATATTCCATCTGTACATGGAGGAGTTCTTCTTTGTCCATCCATCTGTTGGTGGACTTTTCGGTTACTTCCATATCTTGGCTATTGTAATACTGTGCAGTGCAGATTTGCCTGCCTGTGTCTTTCCAATTCTCTCTTCTTAGGTTTTACGTCGAGGAGTGGGCCTGCTGGATCATATAGTAGCTCAACGTTTACCTTTTTAAGGCACCTCCATTCTGTTCTCATTCGTGGCCCTTTCCAAGTTACGTCCCCTTTGAAGTTGAGGGTATGCATTTCTCCACAACACCTTCAGCATTTATTGTTTGTAGTTTTCTTGCTGATGGTTATTCTGACAAGTGTGAGCTGATACCTCTCTGTGGTTGAATTCGAATGTGCCACATAATCTGTTGAAATTGAGCTTTAAGGCATGTCCTTTTCTATTTTTCAAGCTGTGATTACCCCTTAGTTCTTCAAAGTGTTCTCTTTAAGTATGTGTCACATTTTGAAATGTTTTGGCCTTTACCTCCCTCAAGACATTTTGAGGGCCTGTTTCATTTACAGTTCTGCAGTACTTGTTCCTATGAAGTGACCATTAGCACAGGCTTTAAAGCTGCTTTTGCAGGTAACTGCCAGAGGGCGGCAGCCTTTCTATGTCCCCCACCCTGGTAACTAGGGAAAAGCCCTTGCGGCCTGTGGTGTTTCTCGGTTATAAATTAGAGTGGAGTGTGCCCGGACAAACCCACACAAGCTGATGTCTCCTTACTTTTGTTGGATTGTTACATTTAATTTTTATTTTTTATTGGAGTAATTTTCCACTGTGTACGTGGACCACTTCTACTTTGTGCATTCCTCGGTTGATGGACATTTTCATTGCTTCCAAGTGTTGGCTGTGGTAAATATTGTTGGAGTGCAGGATTGCCAGGCTGTGACTTTTCGATTCTCATTTTCTCAGGTGATAGGCCCAGCAGTGGGTGTGATTGATTGACTGGTAGCACCGTGTTTCCCTTTTCAAAGCACCTTCTTTGTGTTTTCATTAGTGGCTCTTACCACGTCCCCCTTAGAATCCAGGGTACGCATTTCTCCACAATCGCTTCAGCATTTATTGTTTGCAGCATTTATGCTAATGGCCCTTCTGGCTGCTGTGAGCTGATAGGTTTTTGTAATTTGGGTTTGCATGTCTTTGAAAATTCGTAAAACTCATCATTTTTCTCCACCGTTTTCTTTTCTGTTAAAAAAAAGGAAACAATTGGGAGTACAATAGAACTCTTGAAATTGTGTTCTTGGAAGGTTGCCCTCTTTGGAAATTTTTGGTCGATTTTCCACCCCAGAATTTTTTTAGAAAGCAGGTGTCTCTTACCGAACTGCAAGTTTGGTGAATATTTAGTGACCTTTAGCAATGGGTTTAAAGCTGCTGTTGTAGGAAGTGGCCTCAAGCAGGAAGCATATCTCCATTCCCATATCTGGGTACTAGGGCAGCAGAGCCTTTCTGGAAGTCGTGTTCCTAGTTTGTAAATTACATTGGAATGTGCATGGAGAAAGCCCCATAAGTTTATGTCTCATTATTTCTTCTTGGTTTTAAAATTTTTTTTAATTGGGGTAAAACTTAGAATATTGTTTGTCCTAGGTGTACACCATCTGGTTCGTTTGTACATTATATATGTCTATTCAAGTACAGATACTCTTCCCATGTAAAATGTTACTGAGGGTTCCGCAGACCTCCCTTGCTATATGGTTGGTCTTTTTGAGATATGGATATAATATGTGTTTGTATACATAGAGTAACACTAATCTTAATTTATCCATTCCCCCCACCTTTCCTTTTAGATTAGCATAGTTTGTTTTCTAAGTCTGTGAGTGTCTTTCTCTGTGGAAATATGTTCCTTTGTGTCAGTTATTAGATAACGCCTATAAGTGATATCATAGAATATAGATCTTTTGCTTTCCGACTTACCTCATGTTTTGTGATTATCTCCAGACTCATTTGTGGTGCCTGAGAGAGCAGTGGTTCATTGTTTTCCATGGCTATTATTCCATTGTGTACATGGACCACTTCTTCTTTATCCATTTACCGGTTGTTGGGCATTTTGATTGCTTCAGTGTCTTGGCTATTGTGAATAAGGCTGCACTGCAGCTTTTGCGGCCTGTGTCTTCTCGATTCTTGTCTTCTCAGGTGAGAGGTCCAATGGTGCACCTGCTGTATCGAATGGTGCCTGCAGTTTTACTTTTAAACACAGCTCCTTTCTGTGCTCATTATTGGCTGTTACCTCTTCACGTCTCACCAGCAGGTAGAGTGTACACAGTTCTCTAAAACCCCTTCAGCATTTATTGTTTGTAGACTTTTTGCTGATGGTAAGTCAACTGGTGTAAGTTGAAACTTTTGTAGATTAGATTGCATGGGTCTAACACTCCCTGAGGTTGAGCTTTTATCCATGTTCCTTTTTTTTTAAAGAGCATGAGTAAAACTTAACTCTTCATACTCTCTTCTTGAAACATTTGCCTGTTTTGAATTGTTTTGTCCATTCCCTCCTTCAGCACAATTTTTTAGGGCAGGTGTCCTTTACATCCCTGAGTCCTTGGGAATGTTAAGTGACCATGCGCTGTGAGTTTAAAGCTGTTCTTGCAGGAAACGGCCACAAGGTGGCAGCATTTCCCCTTTACCATATTTGGTTACTAGGGAAACAGAGCCTTAATGGAAGTGGTGTTGTAGGTTGTAATTTAGAATGGAATGTGCCAGGGAAAAGCCCTTTAAGTTTATGTCTCATTACTTCTTGTTCATATTTGTAGTTTACTTATTTTTTATCCCAGTAAATATGATTACAATGGTTTGTTTGTTCTATTTGTGCAAGATGTGGTTCTTTCACACATATACATGGAACTATTCTTCCTCGCATCCTTTTCCCATGTAGGTTATGACACAATGTTGAGTAGTCTTCTCCTGGTCTTCCGTACGTCTTTGGTGGTTATATATTTCACATGGTTTGTATATCTCTGTTAACCCCAATGTGGCAATGTATCCAATCCTCATCCCTTTCTATTTGGTGAACCATAAGTTTTTTAATGAATCTGTGATTGCCTTTCTCTGTGGAAATATCTTCATTGGTATCAATTTTTAAGTAACTCTTAAAAGTGATATGATAGGATATGTGTCTTTTGCTTTCTCACTTACTACACGTGGCGTGATTACGTCTAGACTCATCTATGGTGCTGCAATGGAATATTACTCCAATAAAAAATAAAAATTAAATGTAAAAATCCAACAAAAGTAAGGAGACATCAGCTTGTGTGGGTTTGTTCGGGCACACTCCACTCTAATTTATAACCGAGAAACACCACAGGCCGCAAGGGCTTTTCCCTAGTTACCAGGGTGGGGGACATAGAAAGGCTGCCGCCCTCTGGCAGTTACCTGCAAAAGCAGCTTTAAAGCCTGTGCTAATGGTCACTTCATAGGAACAAGTACTGCAGAACTGTAAATGAAACAGGCCCTCAAAATGTCTTGAGGGAGGTAAAGGCCAAAACATTTCAAAATATGACACATACTTAAAGAGAACACTTTGAAGAACTAAGGGGTAATCACAGCTTGAAAAATAGAAAAGGACATGCCTTAAAGCTCAATTTCAACAGATTATGTGGCACATTCGAATTCAACCACAGAGAGGTATCAGCTCACACTTGTCAGAATAACCATCAGCAAGAAAACTACAAACACTAAATGCTGAAGGTGTTGTGGAGAAATGCATACCCTCAACTTCAAAGGGGACGTAACTTGGAAAGGGCCACGAATGAGAACAGAATGCAGGTGCCTTAAAAGGTAAACATTGAGCTACTATATGATCCAGCAGGCCCACTCCTCGACGTAAAACCTAAGAAGAGAGAATTGGAAAGACACAGGCAGGCAAATCTGCACTGCACAGTATTACAATAGCCAAGATATGGAAGTAACCGAAAAGTCCACCAACAGATGGATGGACAAAGAAGAACTCCTCCATGTACAGATGGAATATTCGCTAGTGAAAAAAATGAAACAATGCCGTTTGCAGCACCATAGATGAGTCTAGACGTAATCACGCCACGTGTAGTAAGTGAGAAAGCAAAAGACACATATCCTATCATATCACTTTTAAGAGTTACTTAAAAATTGATACCAATGAAGATATTTCCACAGAGAAAGGCAATCACAGATTCATTAAAAAACTTATGGTTCACCAAATAGAAAGGGATGAGGATTGGATACATTGCCACATTGGGGTTAACAGAGATATACAAACCATGTGAAATATATAACCACCAAAGACGTACGGAAGACCAGGAGAAGACTCCTCAACATTGTGTCATAACCTACATGGCAAAAGGATGCGAGGAAGAATAGATGCATGTATATGTGTGAAAGAACCACATCTTGCACACCTAGAACAAACAAACCATTGTAATCATATTTGCTGGGATAAAAAATAAAAAGTAAATTACAAATATGAACAAGAAGTAATGAGACATAAACTTAAAGGGCTTTTCCCTGGCACATTCCATTCTAATTTACAACCTACAACACCACTTCCATTAAGGCTCTGTTTCCCTAGTAACCAAATATGGTAAAGGGGAAATGCTGCCACCTTGTGGCCGTTTCCTGCAAGAACAGCTTTAAACTCACAGCTAATGGTCACTTAACATTCCCAAGGACTCAGGGCTGTAAAGGACACCTGCCCTAAAAAATTGTGCTGAAGGAAGGAATGGACAAAAAAATTCAAAACAGGCAAATGTTTCAAGAAGAGAGTATGAAGAGTTAAGTTTTACTCACGCTCTTTTAAAAAAAAGGAAAATGGATAAAAGCTCAACCTCAGGGAGTGTTAGACCCATGCAATCTAATCTACAAAAAGTTTCAACTTACACCAGTCGACTTACCATCAGCAAAAAGTCAACAAACAATAAATGCTGAAGGGGTTTTAGAGAACTGTGTACACTCTACCTGCTGGTGAGACGTGAAGGGGTAACAGCCAATAATGAGAACAGAAAGGAGCTGTGTTTAAAAGTATAACTGCAGGCACCATTCAATGCAGCAGGCGCACCATTGGACCTCTCACCTGAGAAGACAAGAATCGAGAAGACACAGGCCGCAAAAGCTGCAGTGCAGCCTTATTCACAATAGCCAAGACAGTGGAGCAATCAAAATGTCCAACAACAGGTGAATGGATAAAGAAGAAGTGGTCCATGTACACAATGGAATAATAGCCATGGAAAACAATGAACCACTGCTCTCTGAGGCACCACAAATGAGTCTGGAGATAATCACGAAACATGAGGTAAGTCGGAAAGCAAAAGACCTATATTCTATGATATCACTTATAGGCGTTATCTAATAACTGACACAAAGGAACATATTTCCACAGAGAAAGACACTCACAGACTTAGAAAACAAACTATGCTCATCTAAAAGGAAAGGTGGGGGGAATGGATAAATTAAGATTAGTGTTACTATATGTATACAAACACATATTATATCCATATCTCAAAAAGACCAACCATATAGCAAGGGAGGTCTGCGGAACCCTCAGTAACATTTTACATGGGAAGAGGATCTGTACTTGAATAGACATATATAATGTACAAACGAACCAGATTGTGTACACCTAGGACAAACAATATTCTCAGCTTTACCCCAATTAAAAAAAATTTTAAAACCAAGAAGAAATAATGAGACATAAACTTATGGGGCTTTCTCCATGCACATTCCAATGTAATTTACAAACTAGGAACACGACTTCCAGAAAGGCTCTGCTGCCCTAGTACCCAGATATGGGAATGGAGATATGCTGCCTGCTTGAGGCCACTTCCCACAACAGCAGCTTTAAACCCATTGCTAAAGGTCACTAAATATTCACCAAACTTGCAGTTCGCTAAAAGACACCTGCTTTCTAAAAAAATTCTGGAGTGGAAAATCGACCAAAAATTTCAAAAGAGGGCAACCTTCCAAGAACACAATTTCAAGAGTTCTACTGTACTCCCAATTGTTTCCTTTTTTTTAACAGAAAAGAAAACGGTGGAGAAAAATGATGAGTTTTACGAATTTTCAAAGACATGCAAACCCAAATTACAAAAACCTATCAGCTCACAGCAGCCAGAAGGGCCATTAGCATAAATGCTGCAAACAATATATGCTGAAGCGATTGTGGAGAAATGCGTACCCTCGATTCTAAGGGGGACGTGGTAAGAGCCACTAATGAAAACACAAAGAAGGTGCTTTGAAAAGGGAAACACGGTGCTACCAGTCAATCAATTACACCCACTGCTGGGCCTATCACCTGAGAAAATGAGAATCGAAAAGTCACAGCCTGGCAATCCTGCACTCCAACAATATTTACCATAGCCAACACTTGGAAGCAATGAAAATGTCCATCAACCGAGGAATGCACAAAGTAGAAGTGGTCCACGTACACAGTGGAAAAGTACTCCAATAAAAAATAAAAATTAAATGTAAAAATCCAACAAAAGTAAGGAGACATCAGCTTGTGTGGGTTTGTCCGGGCACACTCCACTCTAATTTATAACCGAGAAACACCACAGGCCGCAAGGGCTTTTCCCTAGTTACCAGGGTGGGGGACATAGAAAGGCTGCCGCCCTCTGGCAGTTACCTGCAAAAGCAGCTTTAAAGCCTGTGCTAATGGTCACTTCATAGGAACAAGTACTGCAGAACTGTAAATGAAACAGGCCCTCAAAATGTCTTGAGGGAGGTAAAGGCCAAAACATTTCAAAATGTGACACATACTTAAAGAGAACACTTTGAAGAACTAAGGGGTAATCACAGCTTGAAAAATAGCAAAGGACATGCCTTAAAGCTCAATTTCAACAGATTATGTGGCACATTCGAATTCAACCACAGAGAGGTATCAGCTCACACTTGTCAGAATAACCATCAGCAAGAAAACTACAAACACTAAATGCTGAAGGTGTTGTGGAGAAATGCATACCCTCAACTTCAAAGGGGACGTAACTTGGAAAGGGCCACGAATGAGAACAGAATGGAGGTGCCTTAAAAAGGTAAACATTGAGCTACTATATGATCCAGCAGGCCCACTCCTCGACGTAAAACCTAAGAAGAGAGAATTGGAAAGACACAGGCAGGCAAATCTGCACTGCACAGTATTACAATAGCCAAGATATGGAAGTAACCAAAAAGTCCACCAACAGATGGATGGACAAAGAAGAACTCCTCCATGTACAGATGGAATATTCGCTAGTGAAAAAAATGAAACAATGCCGTTTGCAGCACCATAGATGAGTCTAGACGTAATCACGCCACGTGTAGTAAGTGAGAAAGCAAAAGACACATATCCTATCGTATCACTTTTAAGAGTTACTTAAAAATTGATACCAATGAAGATATTTCCACAGAGAAAGGCAATCACAGATTCATTAAAAAACTTATGGTTCACCAAATAGAAAGGGATGAGGATTGGATACTTTACCATATTGTGGTTAAGAGAGATATACAAACCATGTGAAATATATAACCAGCAAAGACGTACAGAAAACCAGGAGAAGACTACTCAACATTTTGTCATAACCTACATGGGAAAAGGATGCGAGGAAGAATAGATACACGTATATGTGTGAAAGAACCACCTCTTGCACACCTAGAACAAACAAACCATTGTAATCAAATTTGCTGGGATAAAAAATAAAAAGTAAATTACAAATATGAACAAGAAGTAATGAGACATAAACTTACAGGGCTTTTCCCTGGCACATTCCATTCTAATTTACAACCTACAACACCACTTCCATTAAGGCTCTGTTTCCCCAGGTACCAAATATGGTAAATGAGAAATGCTGCCACCTTGTGGCCGTTTCCTGCAAGAGCAGCTTTAAACTCACAGCGAATGGTCACTTAACATTCCCAAGGACTCAGGGCTGTAAAGGACACCTGCCCTAAAAAATTGTGCTGAAGGAGGGAATGGACAAAAAAATTCAAAACAGGCAAATGTTTCAAGAAGAGAGTATGAAGAGTTAAGTTTTACTCACGCTCTTTTAAAAAAAAGGAAAATGGATAAAAGCTCAACCTCAGGGAGTATTAGACCCATGCAATCTAATCTACAAAAAGTTTCAACTTACACCAGTCGACTGACCATCAGCAAAAGTCTACAAACAATAAATGCTGAAGGGGTTTTAGAGAACTGTGTACCCTCTACCTGCTGGTGAGACGTAAAGGGGTAACAGCCAATAATGAGAACAGAAAGGAGCTGTGTTTTAAAGTAAAAATGGAGGTACCATTCAATCCAGCAGGTGCACCAATGGACCTCTCACCTGAGAAGACAGGAATCGCAAAGACACAGGCCACAAAAGCTGCAGTGCAGCCTTATTCTCAATAGCCAAGACAGTGAAGCAATCAAAATGTCCAACAACAGGTGAATGGATAAAGAAGAAGTGGTCCTTGTACACAATGGAATATTAGCCATGGAAAACAATGAACCATTGGTCTCTGAGGCACCACAAATGAATCTGGAGATAATCACGAAACATGAGGTAAGTCGGAAAGCAAAAGACCTCTATTCTATGATATCACTTACAGGCGTCATCTAGTAACTGACACAAATGAACATATTTCCACAGAGAAAGACACTCACAGACTTAGAAAACAAACTATGCTCATCTAAAAGGAAAGGTGTGGGAAATGGATAAATTAAGATTAGTGTTCCTATATGTATACAAACACATATTATATACATATCTCAAAAAGACCAACCATATAGCAAGGGAGGTCTGTGCAATCCTCAGTAACATTTTACATGGGAAGAGGATCTGTACTTGAATAGACAAATATACTGTACAAATGAACCCGATTGTGTACACCTAGGAAAAATAATATTCTAAGCTTTACCCCAATTCAAAAATTCTTTAAAACCAAGAAGAAATAATGAGACATAAACTTATGGGGCTTTCTCCATGCACATTCCAATGTAATTTACAAATTAGGAACACGACTTCCAGAAAGGCTCTGCTGCCCTAGTACCCAGATATGGGAATGGAGAAATGCTGCCTGCTTGAGGCCACTTCCTACAACAGCAGCTTTAAACCCACTTCTAAAGGTCACTAAATATTCACCAAACTTGCAGTGCGTGAAATGACACCTGTTCTCTAAAAAAACTCTGGGGTGGAAAATCGAGCATAAAATTCAAAAGAGGGCAACCTTTCAAGAAGACAATTTCAAGAGTTATATTGTACTCACTACTGTTTCCTTTTTTTAACAGAAAAGAAAACGGCGGAGAAAAATGATGAGTTTTACGAATTTTCAAAGACATGCAAACCCAAATTACAAAAACCTATCAGCTCACAGCAGCCAGAAGGGCCATTAGCATAAATGCTGCAAACAATAAATGCTGAAGCGATTGTGGAGAAATGCGTACCCTGGATTCTAAGGGGGACGTGGTAAGAGCCACTAATGAAAACACAAAGAAGGTGCTTTGAAAAGGGTAACACGGTTCTACCAGTCAATCAGTCACACCCACTGCTGGGCCTATCACCTGAGAAAATGAGAATCAAAAAGTCACAGGCAGGCAATCCTGCACTGCAACAATATTTACCATAGCCAATACTTGGAAGCAATGAAAATGTCCATCAACCGAGGAATGCACAAAGTAGAAGTGGTCCACGTACACAGTGGAAAATTACTCCAATAAAAAATAAAAATTAAATGTAAAAATCCAACAAAAGTAAGGAGACATCAGCTTGTGTGGGTTTCTCCGGGCACACTCCACTCTAATTTATAACCGAGAAACACCACAGGCCGCAAGGGCTTTTCCCTAGATACCAGGGTTGGGAACATAGAAAGGCTGCCGCCCTCTGGCAGTTACCTGCAAAAGCAGCTTTAAAGGCTGTGCTAATGGTCATTTCGTAGGAACAAGTACTGCAGAACTGTAAATGAAAACTGCCCTCAAAGTGTCTTGAGGCAGGTAATGGCCAAAACATTTCAAAATGTGACACACAGTTAAAGAGAAGACTTTGAAGAAGTAAGGGATAATCACAGCTTCAAAAATAAAAAGGACATGCATTACAGGTCAGTTTCACTGGATTATGAGGCACATGCGAATTCAACCACAGAGAGGTATCAGCTCACACTTGTCAGAATAACCATCAGCAAGAAAACTACAAACAATAAATGCTGAAGGTGTTGTGGAGAAATGCATACCCTCAACATCAAAGGGGACGTAACTTGGAAAGGGCCACGAATGAGTACAGAATGGAGGTGCCTTAAAAAGGTAAACATTGAGCTACCATATGATCCAGCAGGCCCACTCCTCGACGTATAACCTAAGAAGAGAGAATTGGAAAGACACAGGCAGGCAAATCTGCATTGCACACCATTACAATAGCCAAGATATGGAAGTAACCAAAAAGTCCACCAAAAATGGATGGACAAAGAAGAACTCCTCCATGTACAGATGGAATATTCGCTAGTGAAAAAAATGAAACAATGCTATTTGAAGCACCATAGATGAGTCTAGACGTAATCACGTCACGTGTACTAAGTGAGAAAGCAAAAGGCACATATCCTATCATATCATATTTAAGAGTTACTTAAAAATTGATACCAATGAAGATATTTCAACAGAGAAAGGCAATCACAGATTCGTTAAAAAACTTATGGTTCACCAAATAGAAAGGGATGAGGATTGGATACATTGCCACATTGGGGTTAACAGAGATATACAAACCATGTGAAATATATAACCACCAAAGACGTACGGAAGACCAGGAGAAGACTACTCAACATTGTGTCATAACCTACATGGGAAAAGGATGCGAGGAAGAATAGATGCATGTATATGTGTGAAAGAACCACATCTTGCACACCTAGAACAAACAAACCATTGTAATCATATTTGCTGGGATAAAAAATAAAAAGTAAATTACAAATATGAACAAGAAGTAATGAGACATAAACTTAAAGGGCTTTTCCCTGGCACATTCCATTCTAATTTACAACCTACAACACCACTTCCATTAAGGCTCTGTTTCCCTAGTAACCAAATATGGTAAAGGGGAAATGCTGCCACCTTGTGGCCGTTTCCTGCAAGAACAGCTTTAAACTCACAGCTAATGGTCACTTAACATTCCCAAGGACTCAGGGCTGTAAAGGACACCTGCCCTAAAAAATTGTGCTGAAGGAGGGAATGGACAAAACAATTCAAAACAGGCAAATGTTTCAAGAAGAGAGTATGAAGAGTTAAGTTTTACTCACGCTCTTTTAAAAACAAGGAAAATGGATAAAAGCTCAACCTCAGGGAGTGTTAGAGCCATTCAATCTAATCTACAAAAAGTTTCAACTTACACCAGTCGACTGACCATCAGCAAAAAGTCTACAAACAATAAATGCTGAAGGGGTTTTAGAGAACTGTGTACCCTCTACCTGCTGGTGAGACGTAAAGGGGTAACAGCCAATAATGAGAACAGAAAGGAGCTGTGTTTAAAAGTAAAAATGGAGGTACCATTCAATCCAGCAGGTGCACCAATGGACTTCTCACCTGAGAAGACAAAAATCGCAAAGACACAGGCCACAAAACTGCAGTGCAGCCTTATTCTCAATAACCAAGACAGTGAAGCAATCAAAATGTCCAACAAGAGGTGAATGGATAAAGAAGAAGTGGTCCATGTACACAATGGAATATTAGCCATGGAAAACAATGAACCTTTGGTCTCTGAGGCACCACAAATGAGTCTGGAGATAATCACGAAACATGAGGTAAGTCGAAAAGCAAAACACCTCTATTCTATGATATCACTTACAGGCGTTATCTAGTAACTGACACAAATGAACATATTTCCACAGAGAAAGACACTCACAGACTTAGAAAAAAAACTATGCTCATCTAAAAGGAAAGGTGTGGGAAATGGATAAATTAAGATTAGTGTTACTATATGTATACAAACACATATTATATACATATCTCAAAAAGACCGACCATATAGCAAGGGAGGTCTGCGGAACCCTCAGTAACATTTTACATGGGAAGAGGATCTGTACTTGGATAGACAAATATAATGTACAAATGAACCAGATTGTGTACACCTAGGAAAAACAATATTCTAAGCTTTACCCCAATTAAAAAATTTTTTAAAACCAAGAAAAAATAATGAGACATAAACTAAAGGGGGTTTCTCCATGCATATTCCAATGTAATTTACAACCTAGGAACATGACTTCCAGAAAGACTCTGCTGCCCTAGTACCCAGATTTGGGAGTGGAGAAATGCTGCCTGCTTGAGGACACTTCCAACAACAGCAGATTTAAACCCATTGCTAAAGGTCACTAAATATTCACCAAACTTGCAGTTCGGGAAATGACACCTGTTCCCTAAAAAAACTCTGGGGTGGAAAATCGAGCAAAAAATTCAAAAGAGGGCAACCTTTCAAGAAGACAATTTCAAGAGTTATATTGTACTCACTACTGTTTCCTTTTTTTAACAGAAAAGAAAACGGCGGAGAAAAATGATGAGTTTACGAATTTTCAAAGACATGCAAACCCAAATAACAAAAACCTATCAGCTCACAGCAGCCAGAAGGGCCATTAGCATAAATGCTGCAAACAATAAATGCTGAAGCGATTGTGGAGAAATGCGTACCCTGGATTCTAAGGGGGACGTGGTAAGAGCCACTAATGAAAACACAAAGAAGGTGCTTTGAAAAGGGTAACACGGTGCTACCAGTCAATCAATCACACCCACTGCTGGGCCTCTCACCTGAGAAAATGAGAATCAAAAAGTCACAGGCAGGCAATCCTGCACTGCAACAATATTTACCATAGCCAATACTTGGAAGCAATGAAAATGTCCATCAACCGAGGAATGCCCAAAGCAGAAGTGGTCCACGTACACAGTGGAAAATTACTCCAATAAAAAATAAAAATTAAATGTAAAAATCCAACAAAAGTAAGGAGACATCAGCTTGTGTGGGTTTCTCCGGGCACACTCCACTCTAATTTATAACCGAGAAACACCACAGGCCGCAAGGACTTTTCCCTAGATACCAGGGTGGGGAAAATAGAAAGGCTGCCGCCCTATGGCAGTTACCTGCAAAAGCAGCTTTAAAGGCTGTGCTAATGGTCATTTCGTAGGAACAAGTACTGCAGAACTATAAATGAAAACTGCCCTCAAAATGTCTTGAGGGAGGTAATGGCCAAAACATTTCAAAATGTGACACATAGTTAAAGAGAAGACTTTGAAGAAGTAAGGGATAATCACAGCTTCAAAAATAAAAAGGACATGCATTACAGGTCAATTTCACTGGATTATGAGGCACATGCGAATTCAACCACAAAGAAGTATCAGCTCACACTTGTCAGAATAACCATCAGCAAGAATACTACAAACAATAAATGCTGAAGATGTTGTGGAGAAATGCATACCCTCAACTTCAAGTGGGACGTAAGTGGGAAAGGGCCATGAATGAGAACAGAATGGAGCTGCCTTAAAAAGGTAAACATTGAGCTACCATATGATCCAGCAGGCCCACTCCTCCACCTATAATCTAACAAGAGAGAATGGGCAAGACACAGGCAGGCAAATCTGCATTGCACAGTATTACAATAGCCAAGATATGGAAGTAACCAAAAAGTCCACCAACAGATGGGTGGACAAAGAAGAACTCCTCCATGTACAGATGGAATATTCGCTAGTGAAAAAAATGAAACAATGCCATTTGCAGCACCATAGATGAGTCTAGACGTAATCACGCCACCTGTAGTAAGTGAGAAAGCAAAAGACACATATCCTATCATATCACTTTTAGGAGTTACTTAAAAATTGATACCAATGAAGATATTTCCACAGAGAAAGGCAATCACAGATTCATTAAAAAACTTATGGTTCACCAAATAGAAAGGGATGAGGATTGGATACATTGCCATATTGGGGATAACAGAGATATACAAACCATGCGAAATATATAATCACCAAAGACGTACGGAAGACCAGGAGAAGACTATTCAACATTGTGTCATAACCTACATGGGAAAAGGATGCGAGGAAGAATAGATACACGTATATGTGTGAAAGAACCACATCTTGCACACCTAGAACAAACAAACCCTTGTAATCAAATGTGCTGTAATAAAAAATAAAAAGTAAATTACAAACATGAACAAGAAGTAATGAGACATAAATTATAGGGCTTTTTCCTGGCACATTCCATTCTAATTTACAACCTAGAACGCCACTTCCATTAAGGCTCTGTTTCCCCAGGTACCAAATATGGTAAATGAGAAATGCTGCCACCTTGTGGCCGTTTCCTGCAAGAGCAGCTTTAAACTCACAGGGAATGGCCACTTAACATTCCCAAGGACTCAGGGCTGTAAAGGACACCTGCCCTAAAAAATTGTGCTGAAGGAGGGAATGGACAAAACAATTCAAAACAGGCAAATGTTTCAAGAAGAGAGTATGAAGAGTTAAGTATTACTCACGCTCTTTTAAAAACAAGGAAAATGGATAAAAGCTCAACCTCAGGGAGTGTTAGAGCCATGCAATCTAATCTACAAAAAGTTTCAACTTACACCAGTCGACTGACCATCAGCAAAAAGTCTACAAACAATAAATGCTGAAGGGGTTTTAGAGAACTGTGTACCCTCTACCTGCTGGTGAGACGTAAAGGGGTAACAGCCAATAATGAGAACAGAAAGGAGCTGTGTTTAAAAGTAAAAATGGAGGTACCATTCAATCCAGCAGGTGCACCAATGGACCTCTCACCTGAGAAGACAAGAATCGCAAAGACACAGGCCACAAAAGCTGCAGTGCAGCCTTATTCTCAATAACCAAGACAGTGAAGCAATCAAAATGTCCAACAAGAGGTGAATGGATAAAGAAGAAGTGGTCCATGTACACAATGGAATATTAGCCATGGAAAACAATGAACCATTGGTCTCTGATGCACCACAAATGAGTCTGGAGATAATCACGAAACATGAGGTAAGTCGAAAAGCAAAACACCTCTATTCTATGATATCACTTACAGGCGTTATCTAGTAACTGACACAAATGAACATATTTCCACAGAGAAAGACACTCACAGACTTAGAAAAAAAACTATGCTCATCTAAAAGGAAAGGTGTGGGAAATGGATACATTAAGATTAGTGTTACTATATGTATACAAACACATATTATATACATATCTCAAAAAGACCGACCATATAGCAAGGGAGGTCTGCGGAACCCTCAGTAACATTTTACATGGGAAGAGGATCTCTACTTGGATAGACAAATATAATGTACAAATGAACCCGATTGTGTACACCTAGGAAAAACAATATTCTAAGCTTTAACCCAATTAAAAAATTTTTTAAAACCAAGAAAAAATAATGAGACATAAACTAAAGGGGGTTTCTCCATGCATATTCCAATGTAATTTACAACCTAGGAACACGACTTCCAGAAAGACTCTGCTGCCCTAGTACCCAGATTTGGGAATGGAGAAATGCTGCCTGCTTCAGGCCACATCCCACAACAGGAGCTTTAAACCCATTGCTAAAGGTAACTAAATATTCATCAAAATTGCAGTTCAGTAAATGACACCTGCTTTCTAAAGAAGTCTGAGGTGGAAAATCGACCAAAAAATACAAAAGAGAGCAACCTTCCAAGAAGACAATATCAAGAGTTATATTGTACTCCCAATTGTTTCCTTTTTTTAACAGAAAAGAAAAGGGCGGAGAGAAATGATGAGTTTTACGAATTTTCAAAGACATGCAAACCCAAATTACAAAAACCTATCAGCTCACAGCAGCCAGTAGGGCCATTAGCATAAATGCTGCAAACAATAAATGCTGAAGCGATTGTGGAGAAATGTGTAAACTCCATTCTAAGGGGGACGTGATAAGTCCCACTAATGGAATCACAAAGAAGGTGCTTTGAAAAGGGAAACACTGTGCTACTAGTCAGTCAATCACAACCACGGCTGGGCCTATCACCTGAGAAAATGAGAATCAAAAAGTCACAGGCTGGCAATCCTGCACTCCAACAATATTTACCATAGCCGACACTTGGAAGCAATGAAAATGTCCATCAACCGAGGAATGCACAAAGTAGAAGTGGTCCACGTACACAGTGGAAAATTACTCCAATAAAAAATAAAAATTAAATTTAAAAATCCAACAAAAGTAAGGAGACATCAGCTTGTGTGGGTTTGTCCGGGCACACTCCACTCTAATTTATAACCGAGAAACACCACAGGCCGCAAGGGCTTTTCCCTAGTTACCAGGGTGGGGGACCTAGAAAGGCTGCCGCCCTCTGGCAGTTACCTGCAAAAGCAGCTTTAAAGCCTGTGCTAATGGTCACTTCATAGGAACAAGTACTGCAGAACTGTAAATGAAACAGGCCCTCAAAATGTCTTGAGGGAGGTAAAGGCCAAAACATTTCAAAATTTGACACATACTTAAAGAGAACACTTTGAAGAACTAAGGGGTAACCACAGCATGAAACATAGAAAAGGACATGCCTTAAAGCTCAATTTCAACAGATTATGTGGCACATTCGAATTCAACCACAGAGAGGTATCAGCTCACACTTGTCAGAATAACCAACAGCAAGAAAACTACAAACAATAAATGCTGAAGGTGTTGTGGAGAAATGCATACCCTCAACTTCAAAGGGGACGTAACTTGGAAAGGGCCACGAATGAGAACAGAATGGAGGTGCCTTAAAAAGGTAAACATTGAGCTACTATATGATCCAGCAGGCCCACTACTCGACGTATAACCTAAGAAGAGAGAATTGGAAAGACACAGGCAGGCAAATCTGCACTGCACAGTATTACAATAGCCAAGATATGGAAGTAACCAAAAAGTCCACCAACAGATGGATGGACAAAGAAGAACTCCTCCATGTACAGATGGAATATTCGCTAGTGAAAAAAATGAAACAATGCCATTTGCAGCACCATAGATGAGTCTAGACGTAATCACGCCACGTGTAGTAAGTGAGAAAGCAAAAGACACATATCCTATCATATCATATTTAAGAGTTACTTAAAAATTGATACCAGTGAAGATATTTCCACAGAGAAAGGCAATCACAGATTCATTAAAAAACTTATGGTTCACCAAATAGAAAGGGATGAGGATTGGATACATTGCCACATTGGGGTTAACAGAGATATACAAACCATGTGAAATATATAACCAGCAAAGACGTACGGAAGACCAGGAGAAGACTACTCAACATTGTGTCATAACCTACATGGGAAAAGGATGCGAGGAACAATAGATACATGTATATGTGTGAAAGAACCACATCTTGCACACCTAGAACAAACAAACCATTGTAATCATATTTGCTGGGATAAAAAATAAAAAGTAAATTACAAATATGAACAAGAAGTAATGAGACATAAACTTAAAGGGCTTTTCCCTGGCACATTCCATTCTAATTTACAACCTACAACACCACTTCCATTAAGGCTCTGTTTCCCTAGTAACCAAATATGGTAAAGGGGAAATGCTGCCACCTTGTGGCCGTTTCCTGCAAGAACAGCTTTAAACTCACAGCTAATGGTCACTTAACATTCCCAAAGACTCAGGGCTGTAAAGGACACCTGCCCTAAAAAATTGTGCTGAAGGAGGGAATGGACAAAACAATTCAAAACAGGCAAATGTTTCAAGAAGAGAGTATGAAGAGTTAAGTTTTACTCACGCTCTTTTAAAAAAAAGGAAAATGGATAAAAGCTCAACCTCAGGGAGTGTTAGACCCATGCAATCTAATCTACAAAAAGTTTCAACTTACACCAGTCGACTGACCATGAGCAAAAAGTCTACAAACAATAAATGCTGAAGGGGTTTTAGGGAACTGTGTACCCTCTACCTGCTGGTGAGACGTAAAGGGGTAACAGCCAATAATGAGAACAGAAAGGAGCTGTGTTTAAAAGTAAAAATGGAGGTACCATTCACTCCAGCAGGCGCACCAATGGACCTCTCACTTGAGAAGACAAGAATCGAGAAGACACAGGCCGCAAAAGCTGCAGTGCAGCCTTATTCACAATAGCCAAGACAGTGAAGCAATCAAAATGTCCAACAACCGGTAAATGGATAAAGAAGAAGTGGTCCATGTACACAATGGAATAATAGCCATGTAAAACAATGAACCACTGCTCTCTGAGGCACCACAAATGAGTCTGGAGATAATCACAAAACATGAGGTAAGTCGGAAAGCAAAAGACCTATATTCTATGATATCACTTATAGGCGTTATCTAATAACTGACACAAAGGAACATATTTCCACAGAGAAAGACACTCACAGACTTAGGAAACCAACTATGCTCATCTAAAAGGAAAGGTGGGGGGAATGGATAAATTAAGATTAGTGTTACTATATGTATACAAACACATATTATATACATATCTCAAAAAGACCAACCATATAACAAGGGAGGTCTGCGGAACCCTCAGTAACATTTTACATGGGAAGAGTATCTGTAATTGAATAGACATATATAATGTACAAACGAACCAGATGATATACACCTAGGACAAACAATATTCTAAGCTTTACCCCAATTAAAAAAAAAATTTAAAACCAAGAAGAAATAATGAGACATAAACTTATGGGGCTTTCTCCATGCACATTCCAATGTAATTTACAAACTAGGAACACGACCTCCAGAAAGGCTCTGCTGCCCTAGTACCCAGATATGGGAATGGAGATATGCTGCCTGCTTGAGGCCACTTCCCACAACAGCAGATTTAAACCCATTGCTAAAGGTCACTAAATATTCACCAAACTTGCAGTTTGGTAAAAGACACCTGCTTTCTAAAAAAATTCTGGGGTGAAAAATCGACCAAAAATTTCAAAAGAGGGCAACCTTCCAAGAACACAATTTCAAGAGTTCTATTGTACTCCCAATTGTTTCCTTTTTTTTAACAGAAAAGAAAACGGTGGAGAAAAATGATGAGTTTTACGAATTTTCAAAGACATGCAAACCCAAATTACAAAAACCTATCAGCTCACAGCAGCCAGAAGGGCCATTAGCATAAATGCTGCAAACAATAAATGCTGAAGCGATTGTGGAGAAATGCGTACCCTGGATTCTAAGGGGGACGTGGTAAGAGCCACTAATGAAAACACAAAGAAGGTGCTTTGAAAAGGGAAACACGGTGCTACCAGTCAATCAATCACACCCACTGCTGGGCCTATCACCTGAGAAAATGAGAATCAAAAATTCACAGGCTGGCAATCCTGCACTCCAACAATATTTACCATAGCCAACACTTGGAAGCAATGAAAATGTCCATCAACCGAGGAATGCACAAAGTAGAAGTGGTCCACGTACACAGTGGAAAATTACTCCAATAAAAAATAAAAATTAAATGTAAAAATCCAACAAAAGTAAGGAGACATCAGCTTGTGTGGGTTTGTCCGGGCACACTCCACTCTAATTTATAACCGAGAAACACCACAGGCCGCAAGGGCTTTTCCCTAGTTACCAGGGTGGGGGACCTAGAAAGGCTGCTGCCCTCTGGCAGTTACCTGCAAAAGCAGCTTTTAAGCCTGTGCTAATGGTCACTTCATACGAACAAGTACTGCAGAACTGTAAATGAAACAGGCCCTCAAAATGTCTTGAGGGAGGCAAAGGCCAAAACATTTCAAAATATGACACATACTTAAAGAGAACACTTTGAAGAACTAAGGGGTAATCACAGCTTGAAACATAGAAAAGGACATGCCTTAAAGCTCAATTTCAACAGATTATGTGGCACATTCGAATTCAACCACAGAGAGGTATCAGCTCACACTTGTCAGAATAAACATCAGCAAGAAAACTACAAAGAATAAATGCTGAAGGTGTTGTGGAGAAATGCATACCCTCAACTTCAAAGGGGACGTAACTTGGAAAGGGCCACGAATGAGAACAGAATGGAGGTGCCTTAAAAAGGTAAACATTGAGCTACTATATGATCCAGCAGGCCCACTCCTCGACGTAAAACCTAAGAAGAGAGAATTGGAAAGACACAGGCAGGCAAATCTGCACTGCACAGTATTACAATAGCCAAGATATGGAAGTAACCAAAAAGTCCACCAACAGATGGATGGACAAAGAAGAACTCCTCCATGTACAGATGGAATATTCGCTAGTGAAAAAAATGAAACAATGCCGTTTGCAGCACCATAGATGAGTCTAGACGTAATCACGCCACGTGTAGTAAGTGAGAAAGCAAAAGACACATATCCTATCATATCACTTTTAAGAGTTACTTAAAAATTGATACCAATGAAGATATTTCCACAGAGAAAGGCAATCACAGATTCATTAAAAAACTTATGGTTCACCAAATAGAAAGGGATGAGGATTGGATACATTGCCACATTGGGGTTAACAGAGATATACAAACCATGTGAAATATATAACCACCAAAGACGTACGGAAGACCAGGAGAAGACTACTCAACATTGTGTCATAACCTACATGGGAAAAGGATGCGAGGAAGAATAGATACATGTATATGTGTGAAAGAACCACATCTTGCACACCTAGAACAAACAAACCATTGTAATCATATTTACTGGGATAAAAAATAAAAAGTAAACTACAAATATGAACAAGAAGTAAGGAGACATAAACTTAAAGGGCTTTTCCCTGGCACATTCCATTCTAATTTACAACCTACAACACCACTTCCATTAAGGCTCTGTTTCCCTAGTAACCAAATATGGTAAAGGGGAAATGCTGCCACCTTGTGGCCGTTTCCTGCAAGAGCAGCTTTAAACTCACAGCTAATGGTCACTTAACATTCCCAAGGACTCAGGGCTGTAAAGGACACCTGCCCTAAAAAATTGTGCTGAAGGAGGGAATGGAGAAAACAATTCAAAACAGGCAAATGTTTCAAGAAGAGAGTATGAAGAGTTAAGTTTTACTCACGTTCTTTTAAAAAAAAGGAAAATGGATAAAAGCTCAACCTCAGGGAGTGTTAGACCCATGCAATCTAATCTACAAAAAGTTTCAACTTACACCAGTCGACTGACCATGAGCAAAAAGTCTACAAACAATAAATGCTGAAGGGGTTTTAGGGAACTGTGTACCCTCTACCTGCTGGTGAGACGTAAAGGGGTAACAGCCAATAATGAGAACAGAAAGGAGCTGTGTTTAAAAGTAAAAATGGAGGTACCATTCAATCCAGCAGGCGCACCAATGGACCTCTCACTTGAGAAGACAAGAATCGAGAAGACACAGGCCGCAAAAGTTGCAGTGCAGCCTTATTCACAATAGCCAAGACAGTGAAGCAATCAAAATGTCCAACAACCGGTAAATGGATAAAGAAGAAGTGGTCCATGTACACAATGGAATAATAGCCATGGAAAACAATGAACCACTGCTCTCTGAGGCACCACAAATGAGTCTGGAGATAATCACAAAACATGAGGTAAGTCGGAAAGCAAAAGACCTATATTCTATGATATCACTTATAGGCGTTATCTAATAACTGACACAAAGGAACATATTTCCACAGAGAAAGACACTCACAGACTTAGAAAACCAACTATGCTCATCTAAAAGGAAAGGTGGGGGGAATGGATAAATTAAGATTAGTGTTACTATATGTATACAAACACATATTATATACATATCTCAAAAAGACCAACCATATAACAAGGGAGGTCTGCGGAACCCTCAGTAATATTTTACATGGGAAGAGTATCTGTAATTGAATAGACATATATAATGTACAAACGAACCAGATGGTGTACACCTAGGACAAACAATATTCTAAGCTTTACCCCAATTAAAAAAAATTTTAAAACCAAGAAGAAATAATGAGACATAAACTTATGGGGCTTTCTCCATGCACATTCCAATGTAATTTACAAACTAGGAACACGACCTCCAGAAAGGCTCTGCTGCCCTAGTACCCAGATATGGGAATGGAGATATGCTGCCTGCTTGAGGCCACTTCCCACAACAGCAGATTTAAACCCATTGCTAAAGGTCACTAAATATTCACCAAACTTGCAGTTTGGTAAAAGACACCTGCTTTCTAAAAAAATTCTGGGGTGGAAAATCGACCAAAAATTTCAAAAGAGGGCAACCTTCCAAGAACACAATTTCAAGAGTTCTATTGTACTCCCAATTGTTTCCTTTTTTTTAACAGAAAAGAAAACGGTGGAGAAAAATGATGAGTTTTACGAATTTTCAAAGACATGCAAACCCAAATTACAAAAACCTATCAGCTCACAGCAGCCAGAAGGGCCATTAGCATAAATGCTGCAAACAATAAATGCTGAAGCGATTGTGGAGAAATGCGTTCCCTGGATTCTAAGGGGGTTCGTGGTAAGAGCCACTAATGAAAACACAAAGAAGGTGCTTTGAAAAGGGAAACACGGTGCTACCAGTCAATCAATCACACCCACTGCTGGGCCTATCACCTGAGAAAATGAGAATCAAAAAGTCACAGGCTGGCAATCCTGCACTCCAACAATATTTACCATAGCCAACACTTGGAAGCAATGAAAATGTCCATCAACCGAGGAATGCACAAAAGTAGAAGTGGTCCACGTACACAGTGGAAAATTACTCCAATAAAAAATAAAAATTAAATGTAAAAATCCAACAAAAGTAAGGAGACATCAGCTTGTGTGGGTTTGTCCGGGCACACTCCACTCTAATTTATAACCGAGAAACACCACAGGCCGCAAGGGCTTTTCCCTAGTTACCAGGGTGGGGGACCTAGAAAGGCTGCTGCCCTCTGGCAGTTACCTGCAAAAGCAGCTTTTAAGCCTGTGCTAATGGTCACTTCATAGGAACAAGTACTGCAGAACTGTAAATGAAACAGGCCCTCAAAATGTCTTGAGGGAGGCAAAGGCCAAAACATTTCAAAATATGACACATACTTAAAGAGAACACTTTGAAGAACTAAGGGGTAATCACAGCTTGAAACATAGAAAAGGACATGCCTTAAAGCTCAATTTCAACAGATTATGTGGCACATTCGAATTCAACCACAGAGAGGTATCAGCTCACACTTGTCAGAATAAACATCAGCAAGAAAACTACAAAGAATAAATGCTGAAGGTGTTGTGGAGAAATGCATACCCTCAACTTCAAAGGGGACGTAACTTGGAAAGGGCCACGAATGAGAACAGAATGGAGGTGCCTTAAAAAGGTAAACATTGAGCTACTATATGATCCAGCAGGCCCACTCCTCGACGTAAAACCTAAGAAGAGAGAATTGGAAAGACACAGGCAGGCAAATCTGCACTGCACAGTATTACAATAGCCAAGATATGGAAGTAACCAAAAAGTCCACCAACAGATGGATGGACAAAGAAGAACTCCTCCATGTACAGATGGAATATTCGCTAGTGAAAAAAATGAAACAATGCCGTTTGCAGCACCATAGATGAGTCTAGACGTAATCACGCCACGTGTAGTAAGTGAGAAAGCAAAAGACACATATCCTATCATATCACTTTTAAGAGTTACTTAAAAATTGATACCAATGAAGATATTTCCACAGAGAAAGGCAATCACAGATTCATTAAAAAACTTATGGTTCACCAAATAGAAAGGGATGAGGATTGGATACATTGCCACATTGGGGTTAACAGAGATATACAAACCATGTGAAATATATAACCACCAAAGACGTACGGAAGACCAGGAGAAGACTACTCAACATTGTGTCATAACCTACATGGGAAAAGGATGCGAGGAAGAATAGATACATGTATATGTGTGAAAGAACCACATCTTGCACACCTAGAACAAACAAACCATTGTAATCATATTTACTGGGATAAAAAATAAAAAGTAAACTACAAATATGAACAAGAAGTAATGAGACATAAACTTAAAGGGCTTTTCCCTGGCACATTCCATTCTAATTTACAACCTACAACACCACTTCCATTAAGGCTCTGTTTCCCCAGGTACCAAATATGGTAAATGAGAAATGCTGCCACCTTGTGGCCGTTTCCTGCAAGAGCAGCTTTAAACTCACAGGGAATGGCCACTTAACATTCCCAAGGACTCAGGGCTGTAAAGGACACCTGCCCTAAAAAATTGTGCTGAGGAGGGAATGGACAAAACAATTCAAAACAGGCAAATGTTTCAAGAAGAGAGTATGAAGAGTTAAGTATTACTCACGCTCTTTTAAAAACAAGGAAAATGGATAAAAGCTCAACCTCAGGGAGTGTTAGAGCCATGCAATCTAATCTACAAAAAGTTTCAACTTACACCAGTCGACTGACCATCACCAAAAGGCTACAAACAATAAATGCTGAAGGGGTTTTAGAGAACTGTGTACCCTCTACCTGCTGGTGAGACGTAAAGGGGTAACAGCCAATAATGAGAACAGAAAGGAGCTGTGTTTAAAAGTAAAAATGGAGGTACCATTCAATCCAGCAGGTGCACCAATGGACCTCTCACCTGAGAAGACAAGAATCGCAAAGACACAGGCCACAAAACTGCAGTGCAGCCTTATTCTCAATAACCAAGACAGTGAAGCAATCAAAATGTCCAACAAGAGGTGAATGGATAAAGAAGAAGTGGTCCATGTACACAATGGAATATTAGCCATGGAAAACAATGAACCATTGGTCTCTGAGGCACCACAAATGAGTCTGGAGATAATCACGAAACATGAGGTAAGTCGAAAAGCAAAACACCTCTATTCTATGATATCACTTACAGGCGTTATCTAGTAACTGACACAAATGAACATATTTCCACTGAGAAAGACACTCACAGACTTAGAAAAAAAACTATGCTCATCTAAAAGGAAAGGTGTGGGAAATGGATACATTAAGATTAGTGTTACTATATGTATACAAACACATATTATATACATATCTCAAAAAGACCGACCATATAGCAAGGGAGGTCTGCGGAACCCTCAGTAACATTTTACATGGGAAGAGGATCTCTACTTGGATAGACAAATATAATGTACAAATGAACCAGATTGTGTACACCTAAGAAAAACAATATTCTAAGCTTTACCCCAATTAAAAAATTTTTTAAAACCAAGAAAAAATAATGAGACATAAACTAAAGGGTGTTTCTCCATGCATATTCCAATGTAATTTACAACCTAGGAACACGACTTCCAGAAAGACTCTGCTGCCCTAGTACCCAGATTTGGGAATGGAGAAATGCTGCCTGCTTCAGGCCACATCCCACAACAGGAGCTTTAAACCCATTGCTAAAGGTAACTAAATATTCATCAAAATTGCAGTTCAGTAAATGACACCTGCTTTCTAAAGAAGTCTGAGGTGGAAAATCGACCAAAAAATACAAAAGAGAGCAACCTTCCAAGAAGACAATATCAAGAGTTATATTGTACTCCCAATTGTTTCCTTTTTTTAACAGAAAAGAAAAGGGCGGAGAGAAATGATGAGTTTAACGAATTTTCAAAGACATGCAAACCCAAATTACAAAAACCTATCAGCTCACAGCAGCCAGAAGGGCCATTAGCATAAATGCTGCAAACAATAAATGCTGAAGCGATTGTGGAGAAATGTGTAAACTCCATTCTAAGGGGGACGTGATAAGTCCCACTAATGGAATCACAAAGAAGGTGCTTTGAAAAGGGAAACACTGTGCTACTAGTCAGTCAATCACAACCACGGCTGGGCCTATCACCTGAGAAAATGAGAATCAAAAAGTCACAGGCTGGCAATCCTGCACTCCAACAATATTTACCATAGCCAACACTTGGAGGCAATGAAAATGTCCATCAACCGAGGAATGCACAAAGTAGAAGTGGTCCACGTACACAGTGGAAAATTACTCCAATAAAAAATAAAAATTAAATTTAAAAATCCAACAAAAGTAAGGAGACATCAGCTTGTGTGGGTTTGTCCGGGCACACTCCACTCTAATTTATAACCGAGAAACACCACAGGCCGCAAGGGCTTTTCCCTAGTTACCAGGGTGGGGGACATAGAAAGGCTGCCACCCTCTGGCAGTTACCTGCAAAAGCAGCTTTAAAGCCTGTGCTAATGGTCACTTCATAGGAACAAGTACTGCAGAACTGTAAATGAAACAGGCCCTCAAAATGTCTTGAGGGAGGTAAAGGCCAAAACATTTCAAAATTTGACACATACTTAAAGAGAACACTTTGAAGAACTAAGGGGTAACCACAGCATGAAACATAGAAAAGGACATGCCTTAAAGCTCAATTTCAACAGATTATGTGGCACATTCGAATTCAACCACAGAGAGGTATCAGCTCACACTTGTCAGAATAACCAACAGCAAGAAAACTACAAACAATAAATGCTGAAGGTGTTGTGGAGAAATGCATACCCTCAACTTCAAAGGGGACGTAACTTGGAAAGGGCCACGAATGAGAACAGAATGGAGGTGCCTTAAAAAGGTAAACATTGTGCTACTATATGATCCAGCAGGCCCACTACTCGACGTATAACCTAAGAAGAGAGAATTGGAAAGACACAGGCAGGCAAATCTGCACTGCACAGTATTACAATAGCCAAGATATGGAAGTAACCAAAAAGTCCACCAACAGATGGATGGACAAAGAAGAACTCCTCCATGTACAGATGGAATATTCGCTAGTGAAAAAAATGAAACAATGCCATTTGCAGCACCATAGATGAGTCTAGACGTAATCACGTCACGTGTAGTAAGTGAGAAAGCAAAAGGCACATATCCTATCATATCATATTTAAGAGTTACTTAAAAATTGATACCAGTGAAGATATTTCCACAGAGAAAGGCAATCACAGATTCATTAAAAAACTTATGGTTCACCAAATAGAAAGGGATGAGGATTGGATACATTGCCACATTGGGGTTAACAGAGATATACAAACCATGTGAAATATATAACCAGCAAAGACGTACGGAAGACCAGGAGAAGACTACTCAACATTGTGTCATAACCTACATGGGAAAAGGATGCGAGGAACAATAGATACATGTATATGTGTGAAAGAACCACATCTTGCACACCTAGAACAAACAAACCATTGTAATCATATTTGCTGGGATAAAAAATAAAAAGTAAATTACAAATATGAAGAAGAAGTAATGAGACATAAACTTAAAGGGCTTTTCCCTGGCACATTCCATTCTAATTTACAACCTACAACACCACTTCCATTAAGGCTCTGTTTCCCTAGTAACCAAATATGGTAAAGGGGAAATGCTGCCACCTTGTGGCCGTTTCCTGCAAGAGCAGCTTTAAACTCACAGCTAATGGTCACTTAACATTCCCAAGGACTCAGGGCTGTAAAGGACACCTGCCCTAAAAAATTGTGCTGAAGGAGGGAATGGACAAAACAATTCAAAACAGGCAAATGTTTCAAGAAGAGAGTATGAAGAGTTAAGTTTTACTCACGCTCTTTTAAAAAAAAGGAAAATGGATAAAAGCTCAACCTCAGGGAGTGTTAGACCCATGCAATCTAATCTACAAAAAGTTTCAACTTACACCAGTCGACTGACCATGAGCAAAAAGTCTACAAACAATAAATGCTGAAGGGGTTTTAGGGAACTGTGTACCCTCTACCTGCTGGTGAGACGTAAAGGGGTAACAGCCAATAATGAGAACAGAAAGGAGCTGTGTTTAAAAGTAAAAATGGAGGTACCATTCACTCCAGCAGGCGCACCAATGGACCTCTCACTTGAGAAGACAAGAATCGAGAAGACACAGGCCGCAAAAGTTGCAGTGCAGCCTTATTCACAATAGCCAAGACAGTGAAGCAATCAAAATGTCCAACAACCGGTAAATGGATAAAGAAGAAGTGGTCCATGTACACAATGGAATAATAGCCATGGAAAACAATGAACCACTGCTCTCTGAGGCACCACAAATGAGTCTGGAGATAATCACAAAACATGAGGTAAGTCGGAAAGCAAAAGACCTATATTCTATGATATCACTTATAGGCGTTATCTAATAACTGACACAAAGGAACATATTTCCACAGAGAAAGACACTCACAGACTTAGAAAACCAACTATGCTCATCTAAAAGGAAAGGTGGGGGGAATGGATAAATTAAGATTAGTGTTACTATATGTATACAAACACATATTATATACATATCTCAAAAAGACCAACCATATAACAAGGGAGGTCTGCGGAACCCTCAGTAACATTTTACATGGGAAGAGTATCTGTAATTGAATAGACATATATAATGTACAAACGAACCAGATGGTGTACACCTAGGACAAACAATATTCTAAGCTTTACCCCAATTAAAAAAAAATTTTAAAACCAAGAAGAAATAATGAGACATAAACTTATGGGGCTTTCTCCATGCACATTCCAATGTAATTTACAAACTAGGAACACGACCTCCAGAAAGGCTCTGCTGCCCTAGTACCCAGATATGGGAATGGAGATATGCTGCCTGCTTGAGGCCACTTCCCACAACAGCAGATTTAAACCCATTGCTAAAGGTCACTAAATATTCACCAAACTTGCAGTTTGGTAAAAGACACCTGCTTTCTAAAAAAATTCTGGGGTGAAAAATCGACCAAAAATTTCAAAAGAGGGCAACCTTCCAAGAACACAATTTCAAGAGTTCTATTGTACTCCCAATTGTTTCCTTTTTTTTAACAGAAAAGAAAACGGTGGAGAAAAATGATGAGTTTTACGAATTTTCAAAGACATGCAAACCCAAATTACAAAAACCTATCAGCTCACAGCAGCCAGAAGGGCCATTAGCATAAATGCTGCAAACAATAAATGCTGAAGCGATTGTGGAGAAATGCGTACCCTGGATTCTAAGGGGGACGTGGTAAGAGCCACTAATGAAAACACAAAGAAGGTGCTTTGAAAAGGGAAACACGGTGCTACCAGTCAATCAATCACACCCACTGCTGGGCCTATCACCTGAGAAAATGAGAATCAAAAAGTCACAGGCTGGCAATCCTGCACTCCAACAATATTTACCATAGCCAACACTTGGAAGCAATGAAAATGTCCATCAACCGAGGAATGCACAAAGTAGAAGTGGTCCACGTACACAGTGGAAAATTACTCCAATAAAAAATAAAAATTAAATGTAAAAATCCAACAAAAGTAAGGAGACATCAGCTTGTGTGGGTTTGTCCGGGCACACTCCACTCTAATTTATAACCGAGAAACACCACAGGCCGCAAGGGCTTTTCCCTAGTTACCAGGGTGGGGGACCTAGAAAGGCTGCCGCCCTCTGGCAGTTACCTGCAAAAGCAGCTTTAAAGCCTGTGCTAATGGTCACTTCATACGAACAAGTACTGCAGAACTGTAAATGAAACAGGCCCTCAAAATGTCTTGAGGGAGGTAAAGGCCAAAACATTTCAAAATATGACACATACTTAAAGAGAACACTTTGAAGAACTAAGGGGTAATCATAGCTTGAAACATAGAAAAGGACATGCCTTAAAGCTCAATTTCAACAGATTATGTGGCACATTCGAATTCAACCACAGAGAGGTATCAGCTCACACTTGTCAGAATAACCATCAGCAAGAAAACTACAAACAATAAATGCTGAAGGTGTTGTGGAGAAATGCATACCCTCAACATCAAAGGGGACGTAACTTGGAAAGGGCCACGAATGAGTACAGAATGGAGGTGCCTTAAAAAGGTAAACATTGAGCTACCACATGATCCAGCAGGCCCACTCCTTGACGTATAACCTAAGAAGAGAGAATTGGAAAGACACAGGCAGGCAAATCTGCATTGCACACCATTACAATAGCCAAGATATGGAAGTAACCAAAAAGTCCACCAAAAGATGGATGGACAAAGAAGAACTCCTCCATGTACAGATGGAATATTCGCTAGTGAAAAAAATGAAGCAATGCTATTTGAAGCACCATAGATGAGTCTAGACGTAATCACGTCACGTGTAGTAAGTGAGAAAGCAAAAGGCACATATCCTATCATATCATATTTAAGAGTTACTTAAAAATTGATACCAATGAAGATATTTCAACAGAGAAAGGCAATCACAGATTCGTTAAAAAACTTATGGTTCACCAAATAGAAAGGGATGAGGATTGGATACATTACCACATTGGGGTTAACAGAGATATACAAACCATGTGAAATATATAACCAGCAAAGACGTACGGAAGACCAGGAGAAGACTACTCAACATTGTGTCATAACCTACATGGGAAAAGGATGCGAGGAACAATAGATACATGTATATGTGTGAAAGAACCACATCTTGCACACCTAGAACAAACAAACCATTGTAATCATATTTGCTGGGATAAAAAATAAAAAGTAAATTACAAATATGAACAAGAAGTAATGAGACATAAACTTAAAGGGCTTTTCCCTGGCACATTCCATTCTAATTTACAACCTACAACACCACTTCCATTAAGGCTCTGTTTCCCTAGTAACCAAATATGGTAAAGGGGAAATGCTGCCACCTTGTGGCCGTTTCCTGCAAGAGCAGCTTTAAACTCACAGCTAATGGTCACTTAACATTCCCAAGGACTCAGGGCTGTAAAGGACACCTGCCCTAAAAAATTGTGCTGAAGGAGGGAATGGACAAAACAATTCAAAACAGGCAAATGTTTCAAGAAGAGAGTATGAAGAGTTAAGTTTTACTCACGCTCTTTTAAAAAAAAGGAAAATGGATAAAAGCTCAACCTCAGGGAGTGTTAGACCCATGCAATCTAATCTACAAAAAGTTTCAACTTACACCAGTCGACTGACCATGAGCAAAAAGTCTACAAACAATAAATGCTGAAGGGGTTTTAGGGAACTGTGTACCCTCTACCTGCTGGTGAGACGTAAAGGGGTAACAGCCAATAATGAGAACAGAAAGGAGCTGTGTTTAAAAGTAAAAATGGAGGTACCATTCACTCCAGCAGGCGCACCAATGGACCTCTCACTTGAGAAGACAAGAATCGAGAAGACACAGGCCGCAAAAGTTGCAGTGCAGCCTTATTCACAATAGCCAAGACAGTGAAGCAATCAAAATGTCCAACAACCGGTAAATGGATAAAGAAGAAGTGGTCCATGTACACAATGGAATAATAGCCATGGAAAACAATGAACCACTGCTCTCTGAGGCACCACAAATGAGTCTGGAGATAATCACAAAACATGAGGTAAGTCGGAAAGCAAAAGACCTATATTCTATGATATCACTTATAGGCGTTATCTAATAACTGACACAAAGGAACATATTTCCACAGAGAAAGACACTCACAGACTTAGAAAACCAACTATGCTCATCTAAAAGGAAAGGTGGGGGGAATGGATAAATTAAGAATACTGTTACTATATGTATACAAACACATATTATATACATATCTCAAAAAGCCCAACCATATAACAAGGGAGGTCTGCGGAACCCTCAGTAACATTTTACATGGGAAGAGTATCTGTAATTGAATAGACATATATAATGTACAAACGAACCAGATGGTGTACACCTAGGACAAACAATATTCTAAGCTTTACCCCAATTAAAAAAAAATTTTAAAACCAAGAAGAAATAATGAGACATAAACTTATGGGGCTTTCTCCATGCACATTCCAATGTAATTTACAAACTAGGAACACGACCTCCAGAAAGGCTCTGCTGCCCTAGTACCCAGATATGGGAATGGAGATATGCTGCCTGCTTGAGGCCACTTCCCACAACAGCAGATTTAAACCCATTGCTAAAGGTCACTAAATATTCACCAAACTTGCAGTTTGGTAAAAGACACCTGCTTTCTAAAAAAATTCTGGGGTGAAAAATCGACCAAAAATTTCAAAAGAGGGCAACCTTCCAAGAACACAATTTCAAGAGTTCTATTGTACTCCCAATTGTTTCCTTTTTTTTAACAGAAAAGAAAACGGTGGAGAAAAATGATGAGTTTTACGAATTTTCAAAGACATGCAAACCCAAATTACAAAAACCTATCAGCTCACAGCAGCCAGAAGGGCCATTAGCATAAATGCTGCAAACAATAAATGCTGAAGCGATTGTGGAGAAATGCGTACCCTGGATTCTAAGGGGGACGTGGTAAGAGCCACTAATGAAAACACAAAGAAGGTGCTTTGAAAAGGGAAACACGGTGCTACCAGTCAATCAATCACACCCACTGCTGGGCCTATCACCTGAGAAAATGAGAATCAAAAAGTCACAGGCTGGCAATCCTGCACTCCAACAATATTTACCATAGCCAACACTTGGAAGCAATGAAAATGTCCATCAACCGAGGAATGCACAAAGTAGAAGTGGTCCACGTACACAGTGGAAAATTACTCCAATAAAAAATAAAAATTAAATGTAAAAATCCAACAAAAGTAAGGAGACATCAGCTTGTGTGGGTTTGTCCGGGCACACTCCACTCTAATTTATAACCGAGAAACACCACAGGCCGCAAGGGCTTTTCCCTAGTTACCAGGGTGGGGGACCTAGAAAGGCTGCCGCCCTCTGGCAGTTACCTGCAAAAGCAGCTTTAAAGCCTGTGCTAATGGTCACTTCATACGAACAAGTACTGCAGAACTGTAAATGAAACAGGCCCTCAAAATGTCTTGAGGGAGGTAAAGGCCAAAACATTTCAAAATATGACACATACTTAAAGAGAACACTTTGAAGAACTAAGGGGTAATCATAGCTTGAAACATAGAAAAGGACATGCCTTAAAGCTCAATTTCAACAGATTATGTGGCACATTCGAATTCAACCACAGAGAGGTATCAGCTCACACTTGTCAGAATAACCATCAGCAAGAAAACTACAAACAATAAATGCTGAAGGTGTTGTGGAGAAATGCATACCCTCAACATCAAAGGGGACGTAACTTGGAAAGGGCCACGAATGAGTACAGAATGGAGGTGCCTTAAAAAGGTAAACATTGAGCTACCACATGATCCAGCAGGCCCACTCCTTGACGTATAACCTAAGAAGAGAGAATTGGAAAGACACAGGCAGGCAAATCTGCACTGCACAGTATTACAATAGCCAAGATATGGAAGTAACCGAAAAGTCCACCAACAGATGGATGGACAAAGAAGAACTCCTCCATGTACAGATGGAATATTCGCTAGTGAAAAAAATGAAACAATGCCGTTTGCAGCACCATAGATGAGTCTAGACGTAATCACGCCACGTGTAGTAAGTGAGAAAGCAAAAGACACATATCCTATCATATCACTTTTAAGAGTTACTTAAAAATTGATACCAATGAAGATATTTCCACAGAGAAAGGCAATCACAGATTCATTAAAAAACTTATGGTTCACCAAATAGAAAGGGATGAGGATTGGATACATTGCCACATTGGGGTTAACAGAGATATACAAACCATGTGAAATATATAACCACCAAAGACGTACGGAAGACCAGGAGAAGACTACTCAACATTGTGTCATAACCTACATGGGAAAAGGATGCGAGGAAGAATAGATACATGTATATGTGTGAAAGAACCACATCTTGCACACCTAGAACAAACAAACCATTGTAATCATATTTACTGGGATAAAAAATAAAAAGTAAACTACAAATATGAACAAGAAGTAAGGAGACATAAACTTAAAGGGCTTTTCCCTGGCACATTCCATTCTAATTTACAACCTACAACACCACTTCCATTAAGGCTCTGTTTCCCTAGTAACCAAATATGGTAAAGGGGAAATGCTGCCACCTTGTGGCCGTTTCCTGCAAGAGCAGCTTTAAACTCACAGCTAATGGTCACTTAACATTCCCAAGGACTCAGGGCTGTAAAGGACACCTGCCCTAAAAAATTGTGCTGAAGGAGGGAATGGACAAAACAATTCAAAACAGGCAAATGTTTCAAGAAGAGAGTATGAAGAGTTAAGTTTTACTCACGCTCTTTTAAAAAAAAGGAAAATGGATAAAAGCTCAACCTCAGGGAGTGTTAGACCCATGCAATCTAATCTACAAAAAGTTTCAACTTACACCAGTCGACTGACCATGAGCAAAAAGTCTACAAACAATAAATGCTGAAGGGGTTTTAGGGAACTGTGTACCCTCTACCTGCTGGTGAGACGTAAAGGGGTAACAGCCAATAATGAGAACAGAAAGGAGCTGTGTTTAAAAGTAAAAATGGAGGTACCATTCAATCCAGCAGGTGCACCAATGGACCTCTCACCTGAGAAGACAAGAATCGCAAAGACACAGGCCACAAAACTGCAGTGCAGCCTTATTCTCAATAACCAAGACAGTGAAGCAATCAAAATGTCCAACAAGAGGTGAATGGATAAAGAAGAAGTGGTCCATGTACACAATGGAATATTAGCCATGGAAAACAATGAACCATTGGTCTCTGAGGCACCACAAATGAGTCTGGAGATAATCACGAAACATGAGGTAAGTCGAAAAGCAAAACACCTCTATTCTATGATATCACTTACAGGCGTTATCTAGTAACTGACACAAATGAACATATTTCCACTGAGAAAGACACTCACAGACTTAGAAAAAAAACTATGCTCATCTAAAAGGAAAGGTGTGGGAAATGGATACATTAAGATTAGTGTTACTATATGTATACAAACACATATTATATACATATCTCAAAAAGACCGACCATATAGCAAGGGAGGTCTGCGGAACCCTCAGTAACATTTTACATGGGAAGAGGATCTCTACTTGGATAGACAAATATAATGTACAAATGAACCAGATTGTGTACACCTAAGAAAAACAATATTCTAAGCTTTACCCCAATTAAAAAATTTTTTAAAACCAAGAAAAAATAATGAGACATAAACTAAAGGGTGTTTCTCCATGCATATTCCAATGTAATTTACAACCTAGGAACACGACTTCCAGAAAGACTCTGCTGCCCTAGTACCCAGATTTGGGAATGGAGAAATGCTGCCTGCTTCAGGCCACATCCCACAACAGGAGCTTTAAACCCATTGCTAAAGGTAACTAAATATTCATCAAAATTGCAGTTCAGTAAATGACACCTGCTTTCTAAAGAAGTCTGAGGTGGAAAATCGACCAAAAAATACAAAAGAGAGCAACCTTCCAAGAAGACAATATCAAGAGTTATATTGTACTCCCAATTGTTTCCTTTTTTTAACAGAAAAGAAAAGGGCGGAGAGAAATGATGAGTTTAACGAATTTTCAAAGACATGCAAACCCAAATTACAAAAACCTATCAGCTCACAGCAGCCAGAAGGGCCATTAGCATAAATGCTGCAAACAATAAATGCTGAAGCGATTGTGGAGAAATGCGTTCCCTGGATTCTAAGGGGGTTCGTGGTAAGAGCCACTAATGAAAACACAAAGAAGGTGCTTTGAAAAGGGAAACACTGTGCTACTAGTCAGTCAATCACAACCACGGCTGGGCCTATCACCTGAGAAAATGAGAATCAAAAAGTCACAGGCTGGCAATCCTGCACTCCAACAATATTTACCATAGCCAACACTTGGAGGCAATGAAAATGTCCATCAACCGAGGAATGCACAAAGTAGAAGTGGTCCACGTACACAGTGGAAAATTACTCCAATAAAAAATAAAAATTAAATGTAAAAATCCAACAAAAGTAAGGAGACATCAGCTTGTGTGGGTTTGTCCGGGCACACTCCACTCTAATTTATAACCGAGAAACACCACAGGCCGCAAGGGCTTTTCCCTAGTTACCAGGGTGGGGGACATAGAAAGGCTGCCACCCTCTGGCAGTTACCTGCAAAAGCAGCTTTAAAGCCTGTGCTAATGGTCACTTCATAGGAACAAGTACTGCAGAACTGTAAATGAAACAGGCCCTCAAAATGTCTTGAGGGAGGTAAAGGCCAAAACATTTCAAAATTTGACACATACTTAAAGAGAACACTTTGAAGAACTAAGGGGTAACCACAGCATGAAACATAGAAAAGGACATGCCTTAAAGCTCAATTTCAACAGATTATGTGGCACATTCGAATTCAACCACAGAGAGGTATCAGCTCACACTTGTCAGAATAACCAACAGCAAGAAAACTACAAACAATAAATGCTGAAGGTGTTGTGGAGAAATGCATACCCTCAACTTCAAAGGGGACGTAACTTGGAAAGGGCCACGAATGAGAACAGAATGGAGGTGCCTTAAAAAGGTAAACATTGAGCTACTATATGATCCAGCAGGCCCACTACTCGACGTATAACCTAAGAAGAGAGAATTGGAAAGACACAGGCAGGCAAATCTGCACTGCACAGTATTACAATAGCCAAGATATGGAAGTAACCAAAAAGTCCACCAACAGATGGATGGACAAAGAAGAACTCCTCCATGTACAGATGGAATATTCGCTAGTGAAAAAAATGAAACAATGCCATTTGCAGCACCATAGATGAGTCTAGACGTAATCACGTCACGTGTAGTAAGTGAGAAAGCAAAAGGCACATATCCTATCATATCATATTTAAGAGTTACTTAAAAATTGATACCAGTGAAGATATTTCCACAGAGAAAGGCAATCACAGATTCATTAAAAAACTTATGGTTCACCAAATAGAAAGGGATGAGGATTGGATACATTGCCACATTGGGGTTAACAGAGATATACAAACCATGTGAAATATATAACCAGCAAAGACGTACGGAAGACCAGGAGAAGACTACTCAACATTGTGTCATAACCTACATGGGAAAAGGATGCGAGGAACAATAGATACATGTATATGTGTGAAAGAACCACATCTTGCACACCTAGAACAAACAAACCATTGTAATCATATTTGCTGGGATAAAAAATAAAAAGTAAATTACAAATATGAACAAGAAGTAATGAGACATAAACTTAAAGGGCTTTTCCCTGGCACATTCCATTCTAATTTACAACCTACAACACCACTTCCATTAAGGCTCTGTTTCCCTAGTAACCAAATATGGTAAAGGGGAAATGCTGCCACCTTGTGGCCGTTTCCTGCAAGAGCAGCTTTAAACTCACAGCTAATGGTCACTTAACATTCCCAAGGACTCAGGGCTGTAAAGGACACCTGCCCTAAAAAATTGTGCTGAAGGAGGGAATGGACAAAACAATTCAAAACAGGCAAATGTTTCAAGAAGAGAGTATGAAGAGTTAAGTTTTACTCACGCTCTTTTAAAAAAAAGGAAAATGGATAAAAGCTCAACCTCAGGGAGTGTTAGACCCATGCAATCTAATCTACAAAAAGTTTCAACTTACACCAGTCGACTGACCATGAGCAAAAAGTCTACAAACAATAAATGCTGAAGGGGTTTTAGGGAACTGTGTACCCTCTACCTGCTGGTGAGACGTAAAGGGGTAACAGCCAATAATGAGAACAGAAAGGAGCTGTGTTTAAAAGTAAAAATGGAGGTACCATTCACTCCAGCAGGCGCACCAATGGACCTCTCACTTGAGAAGACAAGAATCGAGAAGACACAGGCCGCAAAAGTTGCAGTGCAGCCTTATTCACAATAGCCAAGACAGTGAAGCAATCAAAATGTCCAACAACCGGTAAATGGATAAAGAAGAAGTGGTCCATGTACACAATGGAATAATAGCCATGGAAAACAATGAACCACTGCTCTCTGAGGCACCACAAATGAGTCTGGAGATAATCACAAAACATGAGGTAAGTCGGAAAGCAAAAGACCTATATTCTATGATATCACTTATAGGCGTTATCTAATAACTGACACAAAGGAACATATTTCCACAGAGAAAGACACTCACAGACTTAGAAAACCAACTATGCTCATCTAAAAGGAAAGGTGGGGGGAATGGATAAATTAAGATTAGTGTTACTATATGTATACAAACACATATTATATACATATCTCAAAAAGACCAACCATATAACAAGGGAGGTCTGCGGAACCCTCAGTAACATTTTACATGGGAAGAGTATCTGTAATTGAATAGACATATATAATGTACAAACGAACCAGATGGTGTACACCTAGGACAAACAATATTCTAAGCTTTACCCCAATTAAAAAAAAATTTTAAAACCAAGAAGAAATAATGAGACATAAACTTATGGGGCTTTCTCCATGCACATTCCAATGTAATTTACAAACTAGGAACACGACCTCCAGAAAGGCTCTGCTGCCCTAGTACCCAGATATGGGAATGGAGATATGCTGCCTGCTTGAGGCCACTTCCCACAACAGCAGATTTAAACCCATTGCTAAAGGTCACTAAATATTCACCAAACTTGCAGTTTGGTAAAAGACACCTGCTTTCTAAAAAAATTCTGGGGTGAAAAATCGACCAAAAATTTCAAAAGAGGGCAACCTTCCAAGAACACAATTTCAAGAGTTCTATTGTACTCCCAATTGTTTCCTTTTTTTTAACAGAAAAGAAAACGGTGGAGAAAAATCATGAGTTTTACGAATTTTCAAAGACATGCAAACCCAAATTACAAAAACCTATCAGCTCACAGCAGCCAGAAGGGCCATTAGCATAAATGCTGCAAACAATAAATGCTGAAGCGATTGTGGAGAAATGCGTACCCTGGATTCTAAGGGGGACGTGGTAAGAGCCACTAATGAAAACACAAAGAAGGTGCTTTGAAAAGGGAAACACGGTGCTACCAGTCAATCAATCACACCCACTGCTGGGCCTATCACCTGAGAAAATGAGAATCAAAAAGTCACAGGCTGGCAATCCTGCACTCCAACAATATTTACCATAGCCAACACTTGGAAGCAATGAAAATGTCCATCAACCGAGGAATGCACAAAGTAGAAGTGGTCCACGTACACAGTGGAAAATTACTCCAATAAAAAATAAAAATTAAATGTAAAAATCCAACAAAAGTAAGGAGACATCAGCTTGTGTGGGTTTGTCCGGGCACACTCCACTCTAATTTATAACCGAGAAACACCACAGGCCGCAAGGGCTTTTCCCTAGTTACCAGGGTGGGGGACCTAGAAAGGCTGCCGCCCTCTGGCAGTTACCTGCAAAAGCAGCTTTAAAGCCTGTGCTAATGGTCACTTCATACGAACAAGTACTGCAGAACTGTAAATGAAACAGGCCCTCAAAATGTCTTGAGGGAGGTAAAGGCCAAAACATTTCAAAATATGACACATACTTAAAGAGAACACTTTGAAGAACTAAGGGGTAATCATAGCTTGAAACATAGAAAAGGACATGCCTTAAAGCTCAATTTCAACAGATTATGTGGCACATTCGAATTCAACCACAGAGAGGTATCAGCTCACACTTGTCAGAATAACCATCAGCAAGAAAACTACAAACAATAAATGCTGAAGGTGTTGTGGAGAAATGCATACCCTCAACATCAAAGGGGACGTAACTTGGAAAGGGCCACGAATGAGTACAGAATGGAGGTGCCTTAAAAAGGTAAACATTGAGCTACCACATGATCCAGCAGGCCCACTCCTTGACGTATAACCTAAGAAGAGAGAATTGGAAAGACACAGGCAGGCAAATCTGCATTGCACACCATTACAATAGCCAAGATATGGAAGTAACCAAAAAGTCCACCAAAAGATGGATGGACAAAGAAGAACTCCTCCATGTACAGATGGAATATTCGCTAGTGAAAAAAATGAAGCAATGCTATTTGAAGCACCATAGATGAGTCTAGACGTAATCACGTCACGTGTAGTAAGTGAGAAAGCAAAAGGCACATATCCTATCATATCATATTTAAGAGTTACTTAAAAATTGATACCAATGAAGATATTTCAACAGAGAAAGGCAATCACAGATTCGTTAAAAAACTTATGGTTCACCAAATAGAAAGGGATGAGGATTGGATACATTACCACATTGGGGTTAACAGAGATATACAAACCATGTGAAATATATAACCAGCAAAGACGTACGGAAGACCAGGAGAAGACTACTCAACATTGTGTCATAACCTACATGGGAAAAGGATGCGAGGAACAATAGATACATGTATATGTGTGAAAGAACCACATCTTGCACACCTAGAACAAACAAACCATTGTAATCATATTTGCTGGGATAAAAAATAAAAAGTAAATTACAAATATGAAGAAGAAGTAATGAGACATAAACTTAAAGGGCTTTTCCCTGGCACATTCCATTCTAATTTACAACCTACAACACCACTTCCATTAAGGCTCTGTTTCCCTAGTAACCAAATATGGTAAAGGGGAAATGCTGCCACCTTGTGGCCGTTTCCTGCAAGAGCAGCTTTAAACTCACAGCTAATGGTCACTTAACATTCCCAAGGACTCAGGGCTGTAAAGGACACCTGCCCTAAAAAATTGTGCTGAAGGAGGGAATGGACAAAACAATTCAAAACAGGCAAATGTTTCAAGAAGAGAGTATGAAGAGTTAAGTTTTACTCACGCTCTTTTAAAAAAAAGGAAAATGGATAAAAGCTCAACCTCAGGGAGTGTTAGACCCATGCAATCTAATCTACAAAAAGTTTCAACTTACACCAGTCGACTGACCATGAGCAAAAAGTCTACAAACAATAAATGCTGAAGGGGTTTTAGGGAACTGTGTACCCTCTACCTGCTGGTGAGACGTAAAGGGGTAACAGCCAATAATGAGAACAGAAAGGAGCTGTGTTTAAAAGTAAAAATGGAGGTACCATTCACTCCAGCAGGCGCACCAATGGACCTCTCACTTGAGAAGACAAGAATCGAGAAGACACAGGCCGCAAAAGTTGCAGTGCAGCCTTATTCACAATAGCCAAGACAGTGAAGCAATCAAAATGTCCAACAACCGGTAAATGGATAAAGAAGAAGTGGTCCATGTACACAATGGAATAATAGCCATGGAAAACAATGAACCACTGCTCTCTGAGGCACCACAAATGAGTCTGGAGATAATCACAAAACATGAGGTAAGTCGGAAAGCAAAAGACCTATATTCTATGATATCACTTATAGGCGTTATCTAATAACTGACACAAAGGAACATATTTCCACAGAGAAAGACACTCACAGACTTAGAAAACCAACTATGCTCATCTAAAAGGAAAGGTGGGGGGAATGGATAAATTAAGAATACTGTTACTATATGTATACAAACACATATTATATACATATCTCAAAAAGCCCAACCATATAACAAGGGAGGTCTGCGGAACCCTCAGTAACATTTTACATGGGAAGAGTATCTGTAATTGAATAGACATATATAATGTACAAACGAACCAGATGGTGTACACCTAGGACAAACAATATTCTAAGCTTTACCCCAATTAAAAAAAAATTTTAAAACCAAGAAGAAATAATGAGACATAAACTTATGGGGCTTTCTCCATGCACATTCCAATGTAATTTACAAACTAGGAACACGACCTCCAGAAAGGCTCTGCTGCCCTAGTACCCAGATATGGGAATGGAGATATGCTGCCTGCTTGAGGCCACTTCCCACAACAGCAGATTTAAACCCATTGCTAAAGGTCACTAAATATTCACCAAACTTGCAGTTTGGTAAAAGACACCTGCTTTCTAAAAAAATTCTGGGGTGAAAAATCGACCAAAAATTTCAAAAGAGGGCAACCTTCCAAGAACACAATTTCAAGAGTTCTATTGTACTCCCAATTGTTTCCTTTTTTTTAACAGAAAAGAAAACGGTGGAGAAAAATGATGAGTTTTACGAATTTTCAAAGACATGCAAACCCAAATTACAAAAACCTATCAGCTCACAGCAGCCAGAAGGGCCATTAGCATAAATGCTGCAAACAATAAATGCTGAAGCGATTGTGGAGAAATGCGTACCCTGGATTCTAAGGGGGACGTGGTAAGAGCCACTAATGAAAACACAAAGAAGGTGCTTTGAAAAGGGAAACACGGTGCTACCAGTCAATCAATCACACCCACTGCTGGGCCTATCACCTGAGAAAATGAGAATCAAAAAGTCACAGGCTGGCAATCCTGCACTCCAACAATATTTACCATAGCCAACACTTGGAAGCAATGAAAATGTCCATCAACCGAGGAATGCACAAAGTAGAAGTGGTCCACGTACACAGTGGAAAATTACTCCAATAAAAAATAAAAATTAAATGTAAAAATCCAACAAAAGTAAGGAGACATCAGCTTGTGTGGGTTTGTCCGGGCACACTCCACTCTAATTTATAACCGAGAAACACCACAGGCCGCAAGGGCTTTTCCCTAGTTACCAGGGTGGGGGACCTAGAAAGGCTGCCGCCCTCTGGCAGTTACCTGCAAAAGCAGCTTTAAAGCCTGTGCTAATGGTCACTTCATAGGAACAAGTACTGCAGAACTGTAAATGAAACAGGCCCTCAAAATGTCTTGAGGGAGGTAAAGGCCAAAACATTTCAAAATATGACACATACTTAAAGAGAACACTTTGAAGAACTAAGGGGTAATCATAGCTTGAAACATAGAAAAGGACATGCCTTAAAGCTCAATTTCAACAGATTATGTGGCACATTCGAATTCAACCACAGAGAGGTATCAGCTCACACTTGTCAGAATAACCATCAGCAAGAAAACTACAAACAATAAATGCTGAAGGTGTTGTGGAGAAATGCATACCCTCAACATCAAAGGGGACGTAACTTGGAAAGGGCCACGAATGAGTACAGAATGGAGGTGCCTTAAAAAGGTAAACATTGAGCTACCACATGATCCAGCAGGCCCACTCCTTGACGTATAACCTAAGAAGAGAGAATTGGAAAGACACAGGCAGGCAAATCTGCATTGCACACCATTACAATAGCCAAGATATGGAAGTAACCAAAAAGTCCACCAAAAGATGGATGGACAAAGAAGAACTCCTCCATGTACAGATGGAATATTCGCTAGTGAAAAAAATGAAGCAATGCTATTTGAAGCACCATAGATGAGTCTAGACGTAATCACGTCACGTGTAGTAAGTGAGAAAGCAAAAGGCACATATCCTATCATATCATATTTAAGAGTTACTTAAAAATTGATACCAATGAAGATATTTCAACAGAGAAAGGCAATCACAGATTCGTTAAAAAACTTATGGTTCACCAAATAGAAAGGGATGAGGATTGGATACATTACCACATTGGGGTTAACAGAGATATACAAACCATGTGAAATATATAACCAGCAAAGACGTACGGAAGACCAGGAGAAGACTACTCAACATTGTGTCATAACCTACATGGGAAAAGGATGCGAGGAACAATAGATACATGTATATGTGTGAAAGAACCACATCTTGCACACCTAGAACAAACAAACCATTGTAATCATATTTGCTGGGATAAAAAATAAAAAGTAAATTACAAATATGAACAAGAAGTAATGAGACATAAACTTAAAGGGCTTTTCCCTGGCACATTCCATTCTAATTTACAACCTACAACACCACTTCCATTAAGGCTCTGTTTCCCTAGTAACCAAATATGGTAAAGGGGAAATGCTGCCACCTTGTGGCCGTTTCCTGCAAGAGCAGCTTTAAACTCACAGCTAATGGTCACTTAACATTCCCAAGGACTCAGGGCTGTAAAGGACACCTGCCCTAAAAAATTGTGCTGAAGGAGGGAATGGACAAAACAATTCAAAACAGGCAAATGTTTCAAGAAGAGAGTATGAAGAGTTAAGTTTTACTCACGCTCTTTTAAAAAAAAGGAAAATGGATAAAAGCTCAACCTCAGGGAGTGTTAGACCCATGCAATCTAATCTACAAAAAGTTTCAACTTACACCAGTCGACTGACCATGAGCAAAAAGTCTACAAACAATAAATGCTGAAGGGGTTTTAGGGAACTGTGTACCCTCTACCTGCTGGTGAGACGTAAAGGGGTAACAGCCAATAATGAGAACAGAAAGGAGCTGTGTTTAAAAGTAAAAATGGAGGTACCATTCACTCCAGCAGGCGCACCAATGGACCTCTCACTTGAGAAGACAAGAATCGAGAAGACACAGGCCGCAAAAGTTGCAGTGCAGCCTTATTCACAATAGCCAAGACAGTGAAGCAATCAAAATGTCCAACAACCGGTAAATGGATAAAGAAGAAGTGGTCCATGTACACAATGGAATAATAGCCATGGAAAACAATGAACCACTGCTCTCTGAGGCACCACAAATGAGTCTGGAGATAATCACAAAACATGAGGTAAGTCGGAAAGCAAAAGACCTATATTCTATGATATCACTTATAGGCGTTATCTAATAACTGACACAAAGGAACATATTTCCACAGAGAAAGACACTCACAGACTTAGGAAACCAACTATGCTCATCTAAAAGGAAAGGTGGGGGGAATGGATAAATTAAGATTAGTGTTACTATATGTATACAAACACATATTATATACATATCTCAAAAAGACCAACCATATAACAAGGGAGGTCTGCGGAACCCTCAGTAACATTTTACATGGGAAGAGTATCTGTAATTGAATAGACATATATAATGTACAAACGAACCAGATGATATACACCTAGGACAAACAATATTCTAAGCTTTACCCCAATTAAAAAAAAAATTTAAAACCAAGAAGAAATAATGAGACATAAACTTATGGGGCTTTCTCCATGCACATTCCAATGTAATTTACAAACTAGGAACACGACCTCCAGAAAGGCTCTGCTGCCCTAGTACCCAGATATGGGAATGGAGATATGCTGCCTGCTTGAGGCCACTTCCCACAACAGCAGATTTAAACCCATTGCTAAAGGTCACTAAATATTCACCAAACTTGCAGTTTGGTAAAAGACACCTGCTTTCTAAAAAAATTCTGGGGTGAAAAATCGACCAAAAATTTCAAAAGAGGGCAACCTTCCAAGAACACAATTTCAAGAGTTCTATTGTACTCCCAATTGTTTCCTTTTTTTTAACAGAAAAGAAAACGGTGGAGAAAAATGATGAGTTTTACGAATTTTCAAAGACATGCAAACCCAAATTACAAAAACCTATCAGCTCACAGCAGCCAGAAGGGCCATTAGCATAAATGCTGCAAACAATAAATGCTGAAGCGATTGTGGAGAAATGCGTACCCTGGATTCTAAGGGGGACGTGGTAAGAGCCACTAATGAAAACACAAAGAAGGTGCTTTGAAAAGGGAAACACGGTGCTACCAGTCAATCAATCACACCCACTGCTGGGCCTATCACCTGAGAAAATGAGAATCAAAAATTCACAGGCTGGCAATCCTGCACTCCAACAATATTTACCATAGCCAACACTTGGAAGCAATGAAAATGTCCATCAACCGAGGAATGCACAAAGTAGAAGTGGTCCACGTACACAGTGGAAAATTACTCCAATAAAAAATAAAAATTAAATGTAAAAATCCAACAAAAGTAAGGAGACATCAGCTTGTGTGGGTTTGTCCGGGCACACTCCACTCTAATTTATAACCGAGAAACACCACAGGCCGCAAGGGCTTTTCCCTAGTTACCAGGGTGGGGGACCTAGAAAGGCTGCTGCCCTCTGGCAGTTACCTGCAAAAGCAGCTTTTAAGCCTGTGCTAATGGTCACTTCATACGAACAAGTACTGCAGAACTGTAAATGAAACAGGCCCTCAAAATGTCTTGAGGGAGGCAAAGGCCAAAACATTTCAAAATATGACACATACTTAAAGAGAACACTTTGAAGAACTAAGGGGTAATCACAGCTTGAAACATAGAAAAGGACATGCCTTAAAGCTCAATTTCAACAGATTATGTGGCACATTCGAATTCAACCACAGAGAGGTATCAGCTCACACTTGTCAGAATAAACATCAGCAAGAAAACTACAAAGAATAAATGCTGAAGGTGTTGTGGAGAAATGCATACCCTCAACTTCAAAGGGGACGTAACTTGGAAAGGGCCACGAATGAGAACAGAATGGAGGTGCCTTAAAAAGGTAAACATTGAGCTACTATATGATCCAGCAGGCCCACTCCTCGACGTAAAACCTAAGAAGAGAGAATTGGAAAGACACAGGCAGGCAAATCTGCACTGCACAGTATTACAATAGCCAAGATATGGAAGTAACCAAAAAGTCCACCAACAGATGGATGGACAAAGAAGAACTCCTCCATGTACAGATGGAATATTCGCTAGTGAAAAAAATGAAACAATGCCGTTTGCAGCACCATAGATGAGTCTAGACGTAATCACGCCACGTGTAGTAAGTGAGAAAGCAAAAGACACATATCCTATCATATCACTTTTAAGAGTTACTTAAAAATTGATACCAATGAAGATATTTCCACAGAGAAAGGCAATCACAGATTCATTAAAAAACTTATGGTTCACCAAATAGAAAGGGATGAGGATTGGATACATTGCCACATTGGGGTTAACAGAGATATACAAACCATGTGAAATATATAACCACCAAAGACGTACGGAAGACCAGGAGAAGACTACTCAACATTGTGTCATAACCTACATGGGAAAAGGATGCGAGGAAGAATAGATACATGTATATGTGTGAAAGAACCACATCTTGCACACCTAGAACAAACAAACCATTGTAATCATATTTACTGGGATAAAAAATAAAAAGTAAACTACAAATATGAACAAGAAGTAAGGAGACATAAACTTAAAGGGCTTTTCCCTGGCACATTCCATTCTAATTTACAACCTACAACACCACTTCCATTAAGGCTCTGTTTCCCTAGTAACCAAATATGGTAAAGGGGAAATGCTGCCACCTTGTGGCCGTTTCCTGCAAGAGCAGCTTTAAACTCACAGCTAATGGTCACTTAACATTCCCAAGGACTCAGGGCTGTAAAGGACACCTGCCCTAAAAAATTGTGCTGAAGGAGGGAATGGAGAAAACAATTCAAAACAGGCAAATGTTTCAAGAAGAGAGTATGAAGAGTTAAGTTTTACTCACGTTCTTTTAAAAAAAAGGAAAATGGATAAAAGCTCAACCTCAGGGAGTGTTAGACCCATGCAATCTAATCTACAAAAAGTTTCAACTTACACCAGTCGACTGACCATGAGCAAAAAGTCTACAAACAATAAATGCTGAAGGGGTTTTAGGGAACTGTGTACCCTCTACCTGCTGGTGAGACGTAAAGGGGTAACAGCCAATAATGAGAACAGAAAGGAGCTGTGTTTAAAAGTAAAAATGGAGGTACCATTCAATCCAGCAGGCGCACCAATGGACCTCTCACTTGAGAAGACAAGAATCGAGAAGACACAGGCCGCAAAAGTTGCAGTGCAGCCTTATTCACAATAGCCAAGACAGTGAAGCAATCAAAATGTCCAACAACCGGTAAATGGATAAAGAAGAAGTGGTCCATGTACACAATGGAATAATAGCCATGGAAAACAATGAACCACTGCTCTCTGAGGCACCACAAATGAGTCTGGAGATAATCACAAAACATGAGGTAAGTCGGAAAGCAAAAGACCTATATTCTATGATATCACTTATAGGCGTTATCTAATAACTGACACAAAGGAACATATTTCCACAGAGAAAGACACTCACAGACTTAGAAAACCAACTATGCTCATCTAAAAGGAAAGGTGGGGGGAATGGATAAATTAAGATTAGTGTTACTATATGTATACAAACACATATTATATACATATCTCAAAAAGACCAACCATATAACAAGGGAGGTCTGCGGAACCCTCAGTAATATTTTACATGGGAAGAGTATCTGTAATTGAATAGACATATATAATGTACAAACGAACCAGATGGTGTACACCTAGGACAAACAATATTCTAAGCTTTACCCCAATTAAAAAAAATTTTAAAACCAAGAAGAAATAATGAGACATAAACTTATGGGGCTTTCTCCATGCACATTCCAATGTAATTTACAAACTAGGAACACGACCTCCAGAAAGGCTCTGCTGCCCTAGTACCCAGATATGGGAATGGAGATATGCTGCCTGCTTGAGGCCACTTCCCACAACAGCAGATTTAAACCCATTGCTAAAGGTCACTAAATATTCACCAAACTTGCAGTTTGGTAAAAGACACCTGCTTTCTAAAAAAATTCTGGGGTGGAAAATCGACCAAAAATTTCAAAAGAGGGCAACCTTCCAAGAACACAATTTCAAGAGTTCTATTGTACTCCCAATTGTTTCCTTTTTTTTAACAGAAAAGAAAACGGTGGAGAAAAATGATGAGTTTTACGAATTTTCAAAGACATGCAAACCCAAATTACAAAAACCTATCAGCTCACAGCAGCCAGAAGGGCCATTAGCATAAATGCTGCAAACAATAAATGCTGAAGCGATTGTGGAGAAATGCGTTCCCTGGATTCTAAGGGGGTTCGTGGTAAGAGCCACTAATGAAAACACAAAGAAGGTGCTTTGAAAAGGGAAACACGGTGCTACCAGTCAATCAATCACACCCACTGCTGGGCCTATCACCTGAGAAAATGAGAATCAAAAAGTCACAGGCTGGCAATCCTGCACTCCAACAATATTTACCATAGCCAACACTTGGAAGCAATGAAAATGTCCATCAACCGAGGAATGCACAAAAGTAGAAGTGGTCCACGTACACAGTGGAAAATTACTCCAATAAAAAATAAAAATTAAATGTAAAAATCCAACAAAAGTAAGGAGACATCAGCTTGTGTGGGTTTGTCCGGGCACACTCCACTCTAATTTATAACCGAGAAACACCACAGGCCGCAAGGGCTTTTCCCTAGTTACCAGGGTGGGGGACCTAGAAAGGCTGCTGCCCTCTGGCAGTTACCTGCAAAAGCAGCTTTTAAGCCTGTGCTAATGGTCACTTCATAGGAACAAGTACTGCAGAACTGTAAATGAAACAGGCCCTCAAAATGTCTTGAGGGAGGCAAAGGCCAAAACATTTCAAAATATGACACATACTTAAAGAGAACACTTTGAAGAACTAAGGGGTAATCACAGCTTGAAACATAGAAAAGGACATGCCTTAAAGCTCAATTTCAACAGATTATGTGGCACATTCGAATTCAACCACAGAGAGGTATCAGCTCACACTTGTCAGAATAAACATCAGCAAGAAAACTACAAAGAATAAATGCTGAAGGTGTTGTGGAGAAATGCATACCCTCAACTTCAAAGGGGACGTAACTTGGAAAGGGCCACGAATGAGAACAGAATGGAGGTGCCTTAAAAAGGTAAACATTGAGCTACTATATGATCCAGCAGGCCCACTCCTCGACGTAAAACCTAAGAAGAGAGAATTGGAAAGACACAGGCAGGCAAATCTGCACTGCACAGTATTACAATAGCCAAGATATGGAAGTAACCAAAAAGTCCACCAACAGATGGATGGACAAAGAAGAACTCCTCCATGTACAGATGGAATATTCGCTAGTGAAAAAAATGAAACAATGCCGTTTGCAGCACCATAGATGAGTCTAGACGTAATCACGCCACGTGTAGTAAGTGAGAAAGCAAAAGACACATATCCTATCATATCACTTTTAAGAGTTACTTAAAAATTGATACCAATGAAGATATTTCCACAGAGAAAGGCAATCACAGATTCATTAAAAAACTTATGGTTCACCAAATAGAAAGGGATGAGGATTGGATACATTGCCACATTGGGGTTAACAGAGATATACAAACCATGTGAAATATATAACCACCAAAGACGTACGGAAGACCAGGAGAAGACTACTCAACATTGTGTCATAACCTACATGGGAAAAGGATGCGAGGAAGAATAGATACATGTATATGTGTGAAAGAACCACATCTTGCACACCTAGAACAAACAAACCATTGTAATCATATTTACTGGGATAAAAAATAAAAAGTAAACTACAAATATGAACAAGAAGTAATGAGACATAAACTTAAAGGGCTTTTCCCTGGCACATTCCATTCTAATTTACAACCTACAACACCACTTCCATTAAGGCTCTGTTTCCCCAGGTACCAAATATGGTAAATGAGAAATGCTGCCACCTTGTGGCCGTTTCCTGCAAGAGCAGCTTTAAACTCACAGGGAATGGCCACTTAACATTCCCAAGGACTCAGGGCTGTAAAGGACACCTGCCCTAAAAAATTGTGCTGAGGAGGGAATGGACAAAACAATTCAAAACAGGCAAATGTTTCAAGAAGAGAGTATGAAGAGTTAAGTATTACTCACGCTCTTTTAAAAACAAGGAAAATGGATAAAAGCTCAACCTCAGGGAGTGTTAGAGCCATGCAATCTAATCTACAAAAAGTTTCAACTTACACCAGTCGACTGACCATCACCAAAAGGCTACAAACAATAAATGCTGAAGGGGTTTTAGAGAACTGTGTACCCTCTACCTGCTGGTGAGACGTAAAGGGGTAACAGCCAATAATGAGAACAGAAAGGAGCTGTGTTTAAAAGTAAAAATGGAGGTACCATTCAATCCAGCAGGTGCACCAATGGACCTCTCACCTGAGAAGACAAGAATCGCAAAGACACAGGCCACAAAACTGCAGTGCAGCCTTATTCTCAATAACCAAGACAGTGAAGCAATCAAAATGTCCAACAAGAGGTGAATGGATAAAGAAGAAGTGGTCCATGTACACAATGGAATATTAGCCATGGAAAACAATGAACCATTGGTCTCTGAGGCACCACAAATGAGTCTGGAGATAATCACGAAACATGAGGTAAGTCGAAAAGCAAAACACCTCTATTCTATGATATCACTTACAGGCGTTATCTAGTAACTGACACAAATGAACATATTTCCACTGAGAAAGACACTCACAGACTTAGAAAAAAAACTATGCTCATCTAAAAGGAAAGGTGTGGGAAATGGATACATTAAGATTAGTGTTACTATATGTATACAAACACATATTATATACATATCTCAAAAAGACCGACCATATAGCAAGGGAGGTCTGCGGAACCCTCAGTAACATTTTACATGGGAAGAGGATCTCTACTTGGATAGACAAATATAATGTACAAATGAACCAGATTGTGTACACCTAAGAAAAACAATATTCTAAGCTTTACCCCAATTAAAAAATTTTTTAAAACCAAGAAAAAATAATGAGACATAAACTAAAGGGTGTTTCTCCATGCATATTCCAATGTAATTTACAACCTAGGAACACGACTTCCAGAAAGACTCTGCTGCCCTAGTACCCAGATTTGGGAATGGAGAAATGCTGCCTGCTTCAGGCCACATCCCACAACAGGAGCTTTAAACCCATTGCTAAAGGTAACTAAATATTCATCAAAATTGCAGTTCAGTAAATGACACCTGCTTTCTAAAGAAGTCTGAGGTGGAAAATCGACCAAAAAATACAAAAGAGAGCAACCTTCCAAGAAGACAATATCAAGAGTTATATTGTACTCCCAATTGTTTCCTTTTTTTAACAGAAAAGAAAAGGGCGGAGAGAAATGATGAGTTTAACGAATTTTCAAAGACATGCAAACCCAAATTACAAAAACCTATCAGCTCACAGCAGCCAGAAGGGCCATTAGCATAAATGCTGCAAACAATAAATGCTGAAGCGATTGTGGAGAAATGTGTAAACTCCATTCTAAGGGGGACGTGATAAGTCCCACTAATGGAATCACAAAGAAGGTGCTTTGAAAAGGGAAACACTGTGCTACTAGTCAGTCAATCACAACCACGGCTGGGCCTATCACCTGAGAAAATGAGAATCAAAAAGTCACAGGCTGGCAATCCTGCACTCCAACAATATTTACCATAGCCAACACTTGGAGGCAATGAAAATGTCCATCAACCGAGGAATGCACAAAGTAGAAGTGGTCCACGTACACAGTGGAAAATTACTCCAATAAAAAATAAAAATTAAATTTAAAAATCCAACAAAAGTAAGGAGACATCAGCTTGTGTGGGTTTGTCCGGGCACACTCCACTCTAATTTATAACCGAGAAACACCACAGGCCGCAAGGGCTTTTCCCTAGTTACCAGGGTGGGGGACATAGAAAGGCTGCCACCCTCTGGCAGTTACCTGCAAAAGCAGCTTTAAAGCCTGTGCTAATGGTCACTTCATAGGAACAAGTACTGCAGAACTGTAAATGAAACAGGCCCTCAAAATGTCTTGAGGGAGGTAAAGGCCAAAACATTTCAAAATTTGACACATACTTAAAGAGAACACTTTGAAGAACTAAGGGGTAACCACAGCATGAAACATAGAAAAGGACATGCCTTAAAGCTCAATTTCAACAGATTATGTGGCACATTCGAATTCAACCACAGAGAGGTATCAGCTCACACTTGTCAGAATAACCAACAGCAAGAAAACTACAAACAATAAATGCTGAAGGTGTTGTGGAGAAATGCATACCCTCAACTTCAAAGGGGACGTAACTTGGAAAGGGCCACGAATGAGAACAGAATGGAGGTGCCTTAAAAAGGTAAACATTGTGCTACTATATGATCCAGCAGGCCCACTACTCGACGTATAACCTAAGAAGAGAGAATTGGAAAGACACAGGCAGGCAAATCTGCACTGCACAGTATTACAATAGCCAAGATATGGAAGTAACCAAAAAGTCCACCAACAGATGGATGGACAAAGAAGAACTCCTCCATGTACAGATGGAATATTCGCTAGTGAAAAAAATGAAACAATGCCATTTGCAGCACCATAGATGAGTCTAGACGTAATCACGTCACGTGTAGTAAGTGAGAAAGCAAAAGGCACATATCCTATCATATCATATTTAAGAGTTACTTAAAAATTGATACCAGTGAAGATATTTCCACAGAGAAAGGCAATCACAGATTCATTAAAAAACTTATGGTTCACCAAATAGAAAGGGATGAGGATTGGATACATTGCCACATTGGGGTTAACAGAGATATACAAACCATGTGAAATATATAACCAGCAAAGACGTACGGAAGACCAGGAGAAGACTACTCAACATTGTGTCATAACCTACATGGGAAAAGGATGCGAGGAACAATAGATACATGTATATGTGTGAAAGAACCACATCTTGCACACCTAGAACAAACAAACCATTGTAATCATATTTGCTGGGATAAAAAATAAAAAGTAAATTACAAATATGAAGAAGAAGTAATGAGACATAAACTTAAAGGGCTTTTCCCTGGCACATTCCATTCTAATTTACAACCTACAACACCACTTCCATTAAGGCTCTGTTTCCCTAGTAACCAAATATGGTAAAGGGGAAATGCTGCCACCTTGTGGCCGTTTCCTGCAAGAGCAGCTTTAAACTCACAGCTAATGGTCACTTAACATTCCCAAGGACTCAGGGCTGTAAAGGACACCTGCCCTAAAAAATTGTGCTGAAGGAGGGAATGGACAAAACAATTCAAAACAGGCAAATGTTTCAAGAAGAGAGTATGAAGAGTTAAGTTTTACTCACGCTCTTTTAAAAAAAAGGAAAATGGATAAAAGCTCAACCTCAGGGAGTGTTAGACCCATGCAATCTAATCTACAAAAAGTTTCAACTTACACCAGTCGACTGACCATGAGCAAAAAGTCTACAAACAATAAATGCTGAAGGGGTTTTAGGGAACTGTGTACCCTCTACCTGCTGGTGAGACGTAAAGGGGTAACAGCCAATAATGAGAACAGAAAGGAGCTGTGTTTAAAAGTAAAAATGGAGGTACCATTCACTCCAGCAGGCGCACCAATGGACCTCTCACTTGAGAAGACAAGAATCGAGAAGACACAGGCCGCAAAAGTTGCAGTGCAGCCTTATTCACAATAGCCAAGACAGTGAAGCAATCAAAATGTCCAACAACCGGTAAATGGATAAAGAAGAAGTGGTCCATGTACACAATGGAATAATAGCCATGGAAAACAATGAACCACTGCTCTCTGAGGCACCACAAATGAGTCTGGAGATAATCACAAAACATGAGGTAAGTCGGAAAGCAAAAGACCTATATTCTATGATATCACTTATAGGCGTTATCTAATAACTGACACAAAGGAACATATTTCCACAGAGAAAGACACTCACAGACTTAGAAAACCAACTATGCTCATCTAAAAGGAAAGGTGGGGGGAATGGATAAATTAAGATTAGTGTTACTATATGTATACAAACACATATTATATACATATCTCAAAAAGACCAACCATATAACAAGGGAGGTCTGCGGAACCCTCAGTAACATTTTACATGGGAAGAGTATCTGTAATTGAATAGACATATATAATGTACAAACGAACCAGATGGTGTACACCTAGGACAAACAATATTCTAAGCTTTACCCCAATTAAAAAAAAATTTTAAAACCAAGAAGAAATAATGAGACATAAACTTATGGGGCTTTCTCCATGCACATTCCAATGTAATTTACAAACTAGGAACACGACCTCCAGAAAGGCTCTGCTGCCCTAGTACCCAGATATGGGAATGGAGATATGCTGCCTGCTTGAGGCCACTTCCCACAACAGCAGATTTAAACCCATTGCTAAAGGTCACTAAATATTCACCAAACTTGCAGTTTGGTAAAAGACACCTGCTTTCTAAAAAAATTCTGGGGTGAAAAATCGACCAAAAATTTCAAAAGAGGGCAACCTTCCAAGAACACAATTTCAAGAGTTCTATTGTACTCCCAATTGTTTCCTTTTTTTTAACAGAAAAGAAAACGGTGGAGAAAAATGATGAGTTTTACGAATTTTCAAAGACATGCAAACCCAAATTACAAAAACCTATCAGCTCACAGCAGCCAGAAGGGCCATTAGCATAAATGCTGCAAACAATAAATGCTGAAGCGATTGTGGAGAAATGCGTACCCTGGATTCTAAGGGGGACGTGGTAAGAGCCACTAATGAAAACACAAAGAAGGTGCTTTGAAAAGGGAAACACGGTGCTACCAGTCAATCAATCACACCCACTGCTGGGCCTATCACCTGAGAAAATGAGAATCAAAAAGTCACAGGCTGGCAATCCTGCACTCCAACAATATTTACCATAGCCAACACTTGGAAGCAATGAAAATGTCCATCAACCGAGGAATGCACAAAGTAGAAGTGGTCCACGTACACAGTGGAAAATTACTCCAATAAAAAATAAAAATTAAATGTAAAAATCCAACAAAAGTAAGGAGACATCAGCTTGTGTGGGTTTGTCCGGGCACACTCCACTCTAATTTATAACCGAGAAACACCACAGGCCGCAAGGGCTTTTCCCTAGTTACCAGGGTGGGGGACCTAGAAAGGCTGCCGCCCTCTGGCAGTTACCTGCAAAAGCAGCTTTAAAGCCTGTGCTAATGGTCACTTCATACGAACAAGTACTGCAGAACTGTAAATGAAACAGGCCCTCAAAATGTCTTGAGGGAGGTAAAGGCCAAAACATTTCAAAATATGACACATACTTAAAGAGAACACTTTGAAGAACTAAGGGGTAATCATAGCTTGAAACATAGAAAAGGACATGCCTTAAAGCTCAATTTCAACAGATTATGTGGCACATTCGAATTCAACCACAGAGAGGTATCAGCTCACACTTGTCAGAATAACCATCAGCAAGAAAACTACAAACAATAAATGCTGAAGGTGTTGTGGAGAAATGCATACCCTCAACATCAAAGGGGACGTAACTTGGAAAGGGCCACGAATGAGTACAGAATGGAGGTGCCTTAAAAAGGTAAACATTGAGCTACCACATGATCCAGCAGGCCCACTCCTTGACGTATAACCTAAGAAGAGAGAATTGGAAAGACACAGGCAGGCAAATCTGCATTGCACACCATTACAATAGCCAAGATATGGAAGTAACCAAAAAGTCCACCAAAAGATGGATGGACAAAGAAGAACTCCTCCATGTACAGATGGAATATTCGCTAGTGAAAAAAATGAAGCAATGCTATTTGAAGCACCATAGATGAGTCTAGACGTAATCACGTCACGTGTAGTAAGTGAGAAAGCAAAAGGCACATATCCTATCATATCATATTTAAGAGTTACTTAAAAATTGATACCAATGAAGATATTTCAACAGAGAAAGGCAATCACAGATTCGTTAAAAAACTTATGGTTCACCAAATAGAAAGGGATGAGGATTGGATACATTACCACATTGGGGTTAACAGAGATATACAAACCATGTGAAATATATAACCAGCAAAGACGTACGGAAGACCAGGAGAAGACTACTCAACATTGTGTCATAACCTACATGGGAAAAGGATGCGAGGAACAATAGATACATGTATATGTGTGAAAGAACCACATCTTGCACACCTAGAACAAACAAACCATTGTAATCATATTTGCTGGGATAAAAAATAAAAAGTAAATTACAAATATGAACAAGAAGTAATGAGACATAAACTTAAAGGGCTTTTCCCTGGCACATTCCATTCTAATTTACAACCTACAACACCACTTCCATTAAGGCTCTGTTTCCCTAGTAACCAAATATGGTAAAGGGGAAATGCTGCCACCTTGTGGCCGTTTCCTGCAAGAGCAGCTTTAAACTCACAGCTAATGGTCACTTAACATTCCCAAGGACTCAGGGCTGTAAAGGACACCTGCCCTAAAAAATTGTGCTGAAGGAGGGAATGGACAAAACAATTCAAAACAGGCAAATGTTTCAAGAAGAGAGTATGAAGAGTTAAGTTTTACTCACGCTCTTTTAAAAAAAAGGAAAATGGATAAAAGCTCAACCTCAGGGAGTGTTAGACCCATGCAATCTAATCTACAAAAAGTTTCAACTTACACCAGTCGACTGACCATGAGCAAAAAGTCTACAAACAATAAATGCTGAAGGGGTTTTAGGGAACTGTGTACCCTCTACCTGCTGGTGAGACGTAAAGGGGTAACAGCCAATAATGAGAACAGAAAGGAGCTGTGTTTAAAAGTAAAAATGGAGGTACCATTCACTCCAGCAGGCGCACCAATGGACCTCTCACTTGAGAAGACAAGAATCGAGAAGACACAGGCCGCAAAAGTTGCAGTGCAGCCTTATTCACAATAGCCAAGACAGTGAAGCAATCAAAATGTCCAACAACCGGTAAATGGATAAAGAAGAAGTGGTCCATGTACACAATGGAATAATAGCCATGGAAAACAATGAACCACTGCTCTCTGAGGCACCACAAATGAGTCTGGAGATAATCACAAAACATGAGGTAAGTCGGAAAGCAAAAGACCTATATTCTATGATATCACTTATAGGCGTTATCTAATAACTGACACAAAGGAACATATTTCCACAGAGAAAGACACTCACAGACTTAGAAAACCAACTATGCTCATCTAAAAGGAAAGGTGGGGGGAATGGATAAATTAAGAATACTGTTACTATATGTATACAAACACATATTATATACATATCTCAAAAAGCCCAACCATATAACAAGGGAGGTCTGCGGAACCCTCAGTAACATTTTACATGGGAAGAGTATCTGTAATTGAATAGACATATATAATGTACAAACGAACCAGATGGTGTACACCTAGGACAAACAATATTCTAAGCTTTACCCCAATTAAAAAAAAATTTTAAAACCAAGAAGAAATAATGAGACATAAACTTATGGGGCTTTCTCCATGCACATTCCAATGTAATTTACAAACTAGGAACACGACCTCCAGAAAGGCTCTGCTGCCCTAGTACCCAGATATGGGAATGGAGATATGCTGCCTGCTTGAGGCCACTTCCCACAACAGCAGATTTAAACCCATTGCTAAAGGTCACTAAATATTCACCAAACTTGCAGTTTGGTAAAAGACACCTGCTTTCTAAAAAAATTCTGGGGTGAAAAATCGACCAAAAATTTCAAAAGAGGGCAACCTTCCAAGAACACAATTTCAAGAGTTCTATTGTACTCCCAATTGTTTCCTTTTTTTTAACAGAAAAGAAAACGGTGGAGAAAAATGATGAGTTTTACGAATTTTCAAAGACATGCAAACCCAAATTACAAAAACCTATCAGCTCACAGCAGCCAGAAGGGCCATTAGCATAAATGCTGCAAACAATAAATGCTGAAGCGATTGTGGAGAAATGCGTACCCTGGATTCTAAGGGGGACGTGGTAAGAGCCACTAATGAAAACACAAAGAAGGTGCTTTGAAAAGGGAAACACGGTGCTACCAGTCAATCAATCACACCCACTGCTGGGCCTATCACCTGAGAAAATGAGAATCAAAAAGTCACAGGCTGGCAATCCTGCACTCCAACAATATTTACCATAGCCAACACTTGGAAGCAATGAAAATGTCCATCAACCGAGGAATGCACAAAGTAGAAGTGGTCCACGTACACAGTGGAAAATTACTCCAATAAAAAATAAAAATTAAATGTAAAAATCCAACAAAAGTAAGGAGACATCAGCTTGTGTGGGTTTGTCCGGGCACACTCCACTCTAATTTATAACCGAGAAACACCACAGGCCGCAAGGGCTTTTCCCTAGTTACCAGGGTGGGGGACCTAGAAAGGCTGCCGCCCTCTGGCAGTTACCTGCAAAAGCAGCTTTAAAGCCTGTGCTAATGGTCACTTCATACGAACAAGTACTGCAGAACTGTAAATGAAACAGGCCCTCAAAATGTCTTGAGGGAGGTAAAGGCCAAAACATTTCAAAATATGACACATACTTAAAGAGAACACTTTGAAGAACTAAGGGGTAATCATAGCTTGAAACATAGAAAAGGACATGCCTTAAAGCTCAATTTCAACAGATTATGTGGCACATTCGAATTCAACCACAGAGAGGTATCAGCTCACACTTGTCAGAATAACCATCAGCAAGAAAACTACAAACAATAAATGCTGAAGGTGTTGTGGAGAAATGCATACCCTCAACATCAAAGGGGACGTAACTTGGAAAGGGCCACGAATGAGTACAGAATGGAGGTGCCTTAAAAAGGTAAACATTGAGCTACCACATGATCCAGCAGGCCCACTCCTTGACGTATAACCTAAGAAGAGAGAATTGGAAAGACACAGGCAGGCAAATCTGCACTGCACAGTATTACAATAGCCAAGATATGGAAGTAACCGAAAAGTCCACCAACAGATGGATGGACAAAGAAGAACTCCTCCATGTACAGATGGAATATTCGCTAGTGAAAAAAATGAAACAATGCCGTTTGCAGCACCATAGATGAGTCTAGACGTAATCACGCCACGTGTAGTAAGTGAGAAAGCAAAAGACACATATCCTATCATATCACTTTTAAGAGTTACTTAAAAATTGATACCAATGAAGATATTTCCACAGAGAAAGGCAATCACAGATTCATTAAAAAACTTATGGTTCACCAAATAGAAAGGGATGAGGATTGGATACATTGCCACATTGGGGTTAACAGAGATATACAAACCATGTGAAATATATAACCACCAAAGACGTACGGAAGACCAGGAGAAGACTACTCAACATTGTGTCATAACCTACATGGGAAAAGGATGCGAGGAAGAATAGATACATGTATATGTGTGAAAGAACCACATCTTGCACACCTAGAACAAACAAACCATTGTAATCATATTTACTGGGATAAAAAATAAAAAGTAAACTACAAATATGAACAAGAAGTAAGGAGACATAAACTTAAAGGGCTTTTCCCTGGCACATTCCATTCTAATTTACAACCTACAACACCACTTCCATTAAGGCTCTGTTTCCCTAGTAACCAAATATGGTAAAGGGGAAATGCTGCCACCTTGTGGCCGTTTCCTGCAAGAGCAGCTTTAAACTCACAGCTAATGGTCACTTAACATTCCCAAGGACTCAGGGCTGTAAAGGACACCTGCCCTAAAAAATTGTGCTGAAGGAGGGAATGGACAAAACAATTCAAAACAGGCAAATGTTTCAAGAAGAGAGTATGAAGAGTTAAGTTTTACTCACGCTCTTTTAAAAAAAAGGAAAATGGATAAAAGCTCAACCTCAGGGAGTGTTAGACCCATGCAATCTAATCTACAAAAAGTTTCAACTTACACCAGTCGACTGACCATGAGCAAAAAGTCTACAAACAATAAATGCTGAAGGGGTTTTAGGGAACTGTGTACCCTCTACCTGCTGGTGAGACGTAAAGGGGTAACAGCCAATAATGAGAACAGAAAGGAGCTGTGTTTAAAAGTAAAAATGGAGGTACCATTCAATCCAGCAGGTGCACCAATGGACCTCTCACCTGAGAAGACAAGAATCGCAAAGACACAGGCCACAAAACTGCAGTGCAGCCTTATTCTCAATAACCAAGACAGTGAAGCAATCAAAATGTCCAACAAGAGGTGAATGGATAAAGAAGAAGTGGTCCATGTACACAATGGAATATTAGCCATGGAAAACAATGAACCATTGGTCTCTGAGGCACCACAAATGAGTCTGGAGATAATCACGAAACATGAGGTAAGTCGAAAAGCAAAACACCTCTATTCTATGATATCACTTACAGGCGTTATCTAGTAACTGAC